>NC_053416.1:3085000-3421250 GCF_016859285.1 Xiphias gladius | reverse complement strand
CCGACCCCTGGATGCTGGCGTTTGAGTCAGTTTTGAATTGGCGCCTGTGGTTGTAGGAGGAAGGTATCGCTATGCTTTTGGGAGGTAAGACATTTGTGGAGGTGATGGTCAAAAGGTCAACCTGTCAAGTTTGACAGGAAAGTGAATTCAGTGGTTCTTCAACAAGTGTATACAAAATACAGTATAATTTTTTTCTTTTTCTTCATTTATATATATGGCTGCATTATAAATCACTTATTCAATGATGACCTAGAATTTCCTAATAGACTAGATTATTATTACATAAAATGTGTTTGACAAAATGTTCAAACAACCATTTTCCTATGTCAACAACAAACCTTTGACCCCAAATTTCTTATTTCTATCATTACAATTAAACAGTCTTTTACTGCATTACTTTTGATGAGTTCTAGCATCTTTTTTAGGAGAATGGTAAATTAAAAACAGCTAAATTTTTGTTTTTGTTTTTTTTTAAAACTCAAAAAATACAGATGAGTTGGAACTTTTTTCAGCCCTGGTGACTCAGATGAGCATTGTAACATTTTGATCAGCTAAGAGCTTCTCTGGTCTGGATTTAGGTGGTTGGACGGTCAGAGGACACGGTCTAGAGAATGAATCAAACTGTAGAAGTGAACCAGGTCTAACTCACTAGAGAGCTTGCACAACATCAGGTGTGTGTGGACCAAATTAATACATGAAACATAAATGCCACATCATGTGTCCACGTCTTAACGTTTTCCGTCGTCTGAGGTTTGAGCGCCGCTCTTTAATGTCTTTTAATGTCATCTTGTTGCACACTCTTCTCTAAAGTTTCAACGGCTCCAGTTGGAGAATTGGTACCGCTAACTGTTAATCTGGATGTGCTTAGCTCCTCGTACTCACAAAACAACTGATGGAAACACGGTAATGTACAACTTTTGAAATATCTTCTTCCACAAGCAAAGACCACAGGCTAATAAAGCCAGAGCATGGTAAGAAACAACTTCAAACTTCCAGTTGTCATTTTGTAGTTTGTCTTTAAGTGATATTCTTTAGATTACGCATAAAACTAATTTATTCTGACGTAGGTTTAGAATGAATATGCATTCCTCTGTTTAAATGGCCATGTTCAGATCCTTCTTCAGTTTGATAACTTAGTCTTGTAGTTCTGTAAAGCTGAGGGACTTGTGAGTGATGGTATTAAAAAATGTTTAAATTTGATGTAGCAAAGGCTGAAATAATCATACGCTTCATTTGTTCCGACTCGACGGTGTCTGTCATTAGACTGTGCCTCTCTGGTAAACCGCCAGTTTGAACCATGGGGCGATAACACACAGACAACCGGCCACGCTCACTTTCACACCTACTCTGCATGTCTTTGCGATATGGGACAAAAGTGGAACACCCAAGGAAAACTCTTGACGACACAGGGAGAACATCAGAATTTAACTTAACTTAAAGCCTCCACCTCAAATGACCCTCAGTTCCCTATTTCAGCAAACACAGAGCTCATCTGAGAATGTTGTTCCTGTGTGAATCTGTAGCTTTAGGGTCCTTCATTTAAAAAAATTTTTTTTTATGCAAGGATTCCACCGGTTTTTCTGCACTATTATCCTTCCTACTGTGCAGAAATTATCGAGGCTGTGTGTGGTGGACGTTATTAATGAAAATTTCAGGAGGCTCATTTAGCTACACAGCATGCAGATGCATTCGGAGAAGGGATTGTGCTCGCTTCTTCTCCAAATGGATCCTCATCAAAGGGGGAAGAGTCGAATAGAGCAAAGTCACGATAGATAATGAGCTGGAGAACATTTGGTTTTTGTCTCAACAGGTGCAATTCAATCTTCTTGGTTGCTCCGAACCTGCTTTGATTCAATCTTCATTATATTTCAGTCATTTCTTTAAAATAATCATTGGAATCTGGTCAGTAACTTTGAGTGAAACACTTCCTTGTCTGTGGCATTTTTCCCGAAAAACTGAGAAAACTAGAGTGAATATAATTCTATTCTCTTTTGTCTTTGTCGCTGTCTACTCTAAAAGACCTACTGAATTTTGAAGATTGATTGGACGAGGAGTTGATCCTGCACCACAGGATCTCAACCAGAGTGATGTCTGGAGGTTTGAAGGATCAAGGCAGTATCTAGAGCAGCTTCTGTATGCTTGTGCTTGTTCGGCAATGTGCATAACAGCGACATGGTTAATTTCACAGTCAGTCACCCATAGTGCTCCTCTAATTACTGTCAAAAAGAAATTCAAATTACAGTTTTTCTAAAAGGCTCTACGCTCTCGTGGTAACTGATAATGTCCTGCATGAATAAACTGTTTTTTTCTTACAGGTTTGAAATGGGATGGGTCTTGTTGGAAAAAAGTGATGCCCACCCACCGTTTCGTAACACGAGTCTTATGCCAGTTGTTGGGTTGGCTTTCTTATGTTGCCACAGTCTGTGACACCTGATCCAGTCTGACCCACACAGTCCAGAACTGGGAGCTTTGTCACAAATACTGTAACACTTGTTCCCACAGAAGTGCTTACCAGTCACTCGTGACTCCCAAATTGAGGTAATTTCGTTAACCGAAACTATGACTACACATGTTCGACAATGATCTTTTTTTCCCCCATGACTTAGACGACTATATATTATACTACTATATACCACTATATATTAAGCCAACAAGTAAGGTGGTGGTGTTACATTACGTAGACTGTGTTTTATTGCCAAACCAAACTGGTGAAGCTAGGCTAGCAAATTGAAGTGAAGGATCTGAGAATGAGGGCAAAGGTAATGTAGGCTTGAGAACAGTCTCTGGTACAGACACAACATTTGATGGGCTAGCATCTCTCAACTACTGGACACCACTAACCTTGGATGGCTTTTACATATTTTTTATACAGAGAGAAAATAGAAGCCCAACCAGCAAGCTAACGTTTATCTGTGCTAACAGTGTGGTCTGTGTTTTGGCTTGAGTAGATTGACTGACTGAAATGTTCAATACAATCCGATGACTAAAAAAGACTAAAATGTCAAAGGTTTTCATTGACTAAAACTAGTCTAAAATAGTTTCGGCTTTCTTTCCAGACTTTTAGTCAACTAAGACTTGACTAAAAAAAACAGGTCAAATACGATTAAAAAAATAAATAAAAGATTCTAACAAGGACATTTGACACAGGAGTAAGACTAGATAAAAAAATTAGCGGACAAAATTGACAATGTTCCCAAACAATGTATCCTAATGACAATGACTTTGGTGATTCCCTGACTTTTCCCCTGGTGCCAGCAGCAGGATGACATATTTGGTGAAACATGGTACGTTCCCAAATGCACATTCACGTTCTCCACAGATTTGACTGTAAGAACTTTTAGTGATCTGAATTTTTCTCTCCATCAACAGGTCATACTTTCTTTGTCTAATACTTTGGTTTATGACCAAAAACCTGCAAAACTAATGACATTCCCACCACCTTTAACTGTACTTTGTGTTTACTGCTAATTTAAATATCAACAAATGTATGAATGCTAACATTAATGTTTAACTAAGAGTCACACTAGACATTACCTGCTAAACATCAGCATGCTATCATTGTCATTATGAGCATGGTTGCATTGCAACCACTACCGTTTTAGTGCTGTTTGAAACTGCTTAGGGACTTTAAGCAGTGTGAATGGTCCAAAAGCAATTAACCCATCTGCACCACTGTGGCTCCGCCTGTTGTGACAAGCTCTGTGGTGCTGAACCACATAATGTTCCTCAGTTTAGGGTTGAGCTTCTCATCGGGACACCATGGACACCCGGCACTGCTGTGTGTGTGTGTGTGTGTGTGTGTGTGTGTGAATTAAAGCAAGTTGCAGAGGTTGTTAGCCACTGAATGGCGGCTGAGAGATTACATTGCAGTGCAGATTGGTAGCCGCTCCTCGCCTGGGGCAGAAAACTTGGCACAGCAAGAGGCATTGTTTGTGTCACTCACAAACACGAGGCACTGGAGGGGAACATTATAATCTCATTGTTGGAGTTAAATTTCAGCAGGCAAAGTCAAATAAGAGCATTTTCCTTAGAGGGCTACTTACCTAAAAGGCAAATTTACATTGGTCAAAAAGGAACTTTAGTCATTTATAGTTTTTAAACTATATGCACTCATTCAAGACTGATTAGCGTGTTCATTTAGCTGAAACTGTGCCACATCAATTACAGTCCTTCATAACTTGATGGGAGGGCAGTGCCACAGAAAATAAATGATCATAGATTTGCAGGGACAAGGTAGTAGGGATCTGCATTATTTATCTATTCATTATTTATCTATTCTCATAATGATAATTAAATTATAATAACATTTAATCATCGTGCAGTTGACACCTGCTTTCCAACTTAGAAAGCAAATTGTTAGTCATTCTGTTTTCCGTTTCCACCAGAAACCAAACTATCAAATACCTGGTGTTCCTTCATCGCCATTTTGCGATGATTTTAATTAAAGAAAAAGTCACCTGTTGTGTTACCCACACTTGTGCAATGCCAGGTGCTTTGGCTTACATTTATGCTTTAATCTGGACATAATTCAACCGAAATTGACTGTTTGATTTCTATGACTGGCAGTTTGAGACAATCTGTGACCTCTCCTTGTGCCTCCACGTGGCTGCATTTTGACATAGTCTACAGCCATGCTCTGTGAAGCTGCACGTGGGCATTGTGGTGCTTAGGGCTTCATGCTAACATCAGCATGCTAACATACCCAGATTGACATTAACATGCTCATGTTCAGCATCGAGTCTAGGATGTTAGCATGCTAGCATTAGCTTATAAGTGCTAAACACAAAGTGCAGCTGAGGTTGATGGGAATGTTATTTGTTTTGCCGATATTTGGCCCTAAACTAAAGTAGGGGACAAATTTAAAATTCGACCTGATGGTGGCAGGGACCATGGATATATGTACCGACGTGCATGGCAATCCGTCAAATAGCTGCTGAGATATTCCGGTCTGGACCTAAGTTGTGGCCCAACTGACAGACCACTTGCCATTCATAGAGCCACGCTTCTTACATGGCTAAAAATACCAAACATTCTCTTCTACCATCTTCTCCATTGTAAAAACCTGCTGTGTTTCTTTGTTTTATGTGATTGTAAATGGGAATCTTTAGGTTTGTAACTGCTGGTCTCTCAATGTGATTTTGTCTTGCATTTATTTACAGCACAAAGGATGGGGCCATGTCTTACTACCTCTGTGGACTGTTTGCTAGTGCAAAGTTCATGAATACGTTTGTCAGTTTGCATTTTATTCAGAGTCAGTTAGAGATTAACTCTAACTGAGTTGTTGCAGCTTCTTATCCACATGATACCAAAAAATCTCCACCTCTACGAAGAGACTAGTTCTGCTGCACTGATGATAACCTCATGCAGGGTTATGCTTGTTTGATAGCAAGTCAGTGAGTACACATCGAAACACACACACACACACACACCCCTCACTTATTAACTTACAGGTGCCCAACCACAGAAACGCAGTGCGCCAGTGTACACACACACACACACACACACACACACACACACACACACACACACACACACACACACACACACACACACACGCAGTGATGTATATTTCATGCTCTGTTGGCCCTCTCTTTGCACACCCTACCTCAGCCAAGCCTGAATGAAACATTCATACAGTAGGTCCCATTTACATACCAAGCAACCATCCACAGCTAAGTTTAGTTGATGAAGATACCTCCTCTGCCCCACTCCTTTTTCTCTCTGTTTGAGACAACACTGTGAGCCCAGGAGAACCATTGTTTCTCTGCAGAGTTTCTCTCTGCATCTTGAAGTGCACAAAAAGCCAAAAACCAAAAAAAAACCCCCATAAAACAGAATTTACATAACATACAGAAGAGGCACATAGTTCAGCCTGAGGTGGCTGCTCTTGGGGAGTGATAGCAGGTGAAACACTAGGCCCCTGCACTACAAGTCGATTTTAAATTGAGTTAACTCTAAATCATCATCCTTCACAGAAATGGGGGCAGACACAACTAAAGGATGCCAACTCATTATAGTGAGCTTAAAAGGCCCGGACGTGTCTGCGCAGATATTTTAGAAATCAAGAGGCTGACTTTGAATTTGGAGTTGGTAGGTTTATTGTCGACGGTTTGTCCGACAACAGACCTACATGAAACTTCCGGATGTAACTCTCCACTCGACTTAGCAAAGGAACACTGTCCGGGGAGAAACAATCAGGGAATTTTGTACTTAAAAGACTGTAACCTTAGAAAATACCTGATTTGGCTAAGCTTGATTTGGCTAAGTCAGACTGGTGAAGCCTCATATTAGCTTTTGCCGAATTTGCCCTGAACGGAGACTGTTGATTTTGTCCTCTACAGTGTATTTGCTCTTTCATAGATCTGCTTCACAACCAGTATGGCGAGGAGGAAGGATGACAACAAACTGCGCCTCTTTCAAAGTATACATAGCATGTGAGTATTCTACTAAAATAGTTTAAAAAAATCTAAATCCATCCCATGAGTCATTCCGAACACGGCGAAGTGGCTTCCTGAGCTCTTCGGACTGCTCGGTAGACATGGATAGGTTATGAGAGAGACTGAAAGGGACACATCCAGACTGAGGGAGACTATAACACGGTTAGGTCATTTGTAGTCATTTTGCGGCGGCCCCCTGACCCCTTGGGGGTCTGGCCGGACAGTTCAGTATTCCACCCATGTGGGGAGATCACTAAATCGAAACATCTCTGGGTAATTTGGATCATGAGTTTTTAGGTCACCTGGCAGTCATATGAAAGTTGGGGAGGGTTGTCAGGAAATCTTTGGCCCACAACAGAATATTATTAAACTTGTGACAACTTGCACCTCTGTTGAATTTGGGAACTCTTGCAGTGGAAAATATTGATGGCAGTATCTGCTGTGTCTGGTTCTTTGTGCTGCCTCAGAGAATCAGTGAGCGAGCTTTATGTAGCATACATTTCCGATTCTTCTGTGTGATCTTCCTGACGATGGCCTCTTGCACTGACTCTAAAGGTGGCACGTTGCGATTATAGTTATAACTCGGGCGTTTCAACGGATCAAACCGAGTTGGACTTTGATTATTTTCTGTGCAGACTGTGGGATAGATGAGCAAGACAAACTGTTTACAAGGTTGGGAAGTAAGGCGACGCCGTTACAAACTGTCCACTTCTGTTCTGGTGCAGGAACATACAAGAATCAGCATTCCTGGGGGATTTAGCGTGACTCTAGCTATAGTGCATCGATTGTCCAGTGTGTTGTCCTCATGTAACAATACACATTTTTTTCCTGTTCACATAAGCATCTTATTCTACTCCACTTAACCACTCTCTGGGGTCTTTACTGTATATGCACTGCAGTGGCATTTTTTCAATAATCTGTTTAGTTCTTTATGCTGTGGCCCAAATGGCCCAGCAGCCAATTTGTACTTGATTGCACAATTGTAAACAACTGATGGCGATGGATTTTCTAAGCTTTGCTTTAGCAGTAGTGATTGTGAAAACCACACGAGGTAGTGGATTTCTTCAGGAAATCACTTACTATATATTTTTGCAAGTTTATTTTCCCCAGTCACTCATGGAGGGAAAGTATTTCCAATTAATAACTAAAACTATATAAAATTGAGGTTTGACCGTTTTGAAAGTTGTTTGCATTTAGTCAGATATTTAAAAACCTTTTGTGGCACTATTTAAATTAAGGGAAATCTTAATGTACTGTCACGGCAGTGACAATTTAGTGATAATTTAGACGAATGTGTGTTTCCTGCTGGGCGACATTCTGTGAAGAGTCTTTTCTGTTTCAATGCGACAGTTCATCCATGTTCAAAGCCAGGCCCACAAAGAAATGTTTTTCCCAGTTCGGTGTGGAAAAACTTGACTGGCCTTCACGGAGCCCTGTCATCAACCCCATCTAACACCTTTAGGGTCAACAGCAACTGTTAGCCAGTCCTTAGCACCGAGCATCAAGTGGAGGCTGTTGTAGTGGCAGATTAATGCCCATGGCTTTAGAAGATGTGGATCAAACTGTAAACGTGACTTTCCCTGCATGTATTTTTCATGAAACTTGTTCAGTTTTCAAAAGTTACATATGCTGTATAAGTGTGCAAACATAATTTGAGTTAAGATTTTGACTCTGCAGAATTTTACATTCTTGTAAAATGACGTCAGTTGCTTCATTGGAGTCATTTGGGGTTTGGACGCTATCACTCCTGCCTTCTGGTTGTACCTTAGGTGTGCTGATGTGTCAGTATCCCCCTTCTGTCACTCTGTCTCTCTATTGCTTGAACACACACATGCACACAAACCTTGCACAGCAGCCTCCATGGAGACAGATGGTATCGCTGAATTGTGCTTAACCTGGAGAGCCCAGAGCTTTGAGTTTGGCAGCAAGCAATAAGCTGCATAAGGGGAAGTATGTTCGTCGGGGTGTGGGTCTGTGCATGAGCTACATGTGTGTGTTCATGCCTGTTTTATATGACTGACATGGAGAAGCTCAGCAGACTTGAAAGCCAATTGGAGTGGGAGCTGTGAGTGTGTCTACCACATCTAAAATCATTGGTGTCTAAACTCCCAGTGCCAGCAGCAATTTTAGATGTTTGAACATAAAACAAATGCAGTGTTTTTTCCGGAGAGGATTGTAATTACAGTATTAGCACCACTGCAGTAGTTCACTTGTCAGGAAAATGCAAAAGTTTTATATGCTTCAACAAAGGACCAATGCTGTTTTTCCATTATTCCCACATTGTTACTTTCTAATTGGTGTGAGACTTTCAAAATGGTTAAATGATGGTTAAGAAATAAAAAGAACCATTGTGTAGCTGAGCAAGAAAGATTTTTAATTAAAATTCTAAATCTTTTTCATTTGTACTAACTAGTAAAATTTATTTTTCATCAGTTCTTTGTAACTTTCCAGCCTGTAGCAAGAGTTCCAAGATTTTAGCTATAGTTTGTGTGTGTGGGGGTGGCTAGAGGGTTTTTTCCTCTACAATTGTACCTCCAAAAGCCAGAGGATTTGTATTTATTCCTTGCTTGGAGGCTCGCTGAACCTGTATTCTCATTCATTTCACCATCCATACCTCCGAGGCTGCTACCATCTGTATTCCCAGACATGCATCCGCACCTCACAGGCTGACAGGCTCTGTTTTTTTTTTTTTTTTTTAACTTCTTTACACCTCAAAGGCTTCAGATGGATGGATTTCCCATTGCTCGGGCGTAAATCTTTCATGTGTGAAATTGTCTGAGCTTAAAGAAGCCATTGGCTGTGCTGAAGAAGCTGTCTACACTGCAGTTGTTGGCGGTGACAGCCTATGGTGTCAGAGCCCTAGAGATCAGTATCAGAGTTACATCAGCTGTTTTCATTCAACAAACAAATAATGAAAGATTTTACAACTGCGTATCCACGTACCCCCGTGGCTGTATATTGACACTGTGAATCCTCGGTAAGTCCACAAGGTGACTTGCCCGCCTCACTGGATTTGAGTACAAGTCACTGAAAATATATCAAAATAAAGTTTTATGGAATTGTCTTTTTCTTCTCTGAAGAACCACCAAAGTAAACTTTGAACCAGTTCAGGAAGCACGTTTCCTCTTGTTGTTTGATCACTTCCAAATAAGCAACAGAAGAACTCACTCTTCACTGTCATTCCCGGGCTGGTTACTGACCATCAATAAAGGGACAGAAGAGGTTGAGCCATAGGGAGATGACAGATATTAGAATCGAATTTGTTTTCCTGTTTGAAACCTGCTCTAAATTCATTTAGAGAGCCTCTATTTGTGTCGCAACAAGTCTTGTGCATCAAACGACGGCATACATTGTTTGCCATTGCCCTCTAGAATGACACATAGAAGCGTTTTTGATCTGACGCCTCTATTAAGAGTTGAACATTGTTTGGCTGTGCCTTCAGAGACTGTTACAAATCATGGTTGGCAAAAGGAAATCAGCTTTATTTCAGTTTTAAAATGCTAGGCCTAAGGTTTGGCCTAAGGTTTGGCCTAGGCCCAAAAACAACTCCCTTAGGTTAAGGGAAAGATCATTGTCATAGTTCAGTAACAACATTTTGTTTATGCTTAGGGAATGACCCCGGTCATGGTTAAAGAGAAGACGGACTAAGGGAACAAGCCGTCAACCCTGACCTCATCCTTCTGTGGACTTTGTTGCTCTATAAAACGTCACCTTACTTCCTAACCTTAACCACGTGTTTATTATTCTCATGCAACCATGATGACGAAGCTCCCCCATCCTTAACAAAGGAGAGACTTCAACTCAAACCGTGACGTTTCTCTAATCTTGACAAGCCTTAACCATGGCGTTGTTACATCCAAAAACTGATATATTTTTCAACAGCGAATTGTAACTTTTTGGAAGGCGCTAACAAATAATGTCCCCCTGCCCACAGAGGCATCATCTCGGAAAGGACTTCCACGTGTTGCTCTAATGGCCATAGAAAAAAAAAAGTGTTTTGTTGTTTAATTTGGAGGACTTGTTGCTTCTTTACTATGTTTTGTTCTCCATTTTTTCCCCCTTTTTTTTCTTACAGTCTGGAAGGACCAGATATAAACAGCGACAAATCTCCTGCAACACACATTAAAAGTCCCTGTCAAGCTGTGACGCACAACTGCCCTGTAGGAAAACTAAAGTTGTTCTGTATTGGATTACTAAATATGCTCATTTGAAGTGCAGCACACTGAACAGAACAGCAACGTTGCATAAGTGCATTTCTTATTGGTCCTATACTGCCAAGTTCTCATGTAGAGAGTAATTTTCTGGAAACAGATTCCTTTGTTTTGCTGAACGTTGCTTGTTCAAATGTTCTGAACATTACCTTCCAATGTACACTTTATGCCTTTTAAGTAATAACATAATGCGTGTAGTTCTATTAATAAAATTATGCAGCTCCCTTTCTGCATAATTAATCCAGGCCTTGGGTAATGCATTATGAACAATGATCGTAATTATGTTGGTTGTATCAGGAAATGGACTGAGAGTGCTTCGGTTTGATGGACAGGTAAATGGGTTTCCAGTGTGATGCAGGGTCCCGCAGTGACGCTGTGCAGACGTTATGTAAAATACAATAGGTCCTGATTTTTACTCCATGCTGTCTTAAGGATGCACACTTCCCCAATAAACCAACAGGAACCCTGCACCGCCACATTTTTGGAGCTCAGCACAGATAGTAGTTGAGTATTTAAACATCCTGTTGGACATAAGAACAAAATCAGAAAGTGTGTAGTGCTGCACTTTTGATCTATTTCTGTTTGGCCCTCTTTAAGCCATGAGTCTTTAAATTCATTGATAAGTGCTTGAGACGGTTTCATTTTTCAAATATTTCCAACACGTTTTTCAGTGGTTCTGCCGGAATACGATCAAGACATATAAATGCCTTATTAATACAAGGTTGATGCAAGGTAAATGTATTCATGTGGAAGCTCTATTTTGCCTTTTACCTATGGCAGTGCAGCACTGCCATTGTTAGACAAATAAATGTCTACCTTTTTTTTTGCTCATTGTAATAAGGAAAATATCTTGTTAGGCCAGCATATTGTATAAAACACTATGTTTTCATTAATTTTTTTTCTTGTAACAGTGAAAGGGAAAACTTAAAGGCAGTGCTGCTGTCACTATAACAGAAATAGCTGATTTAGTCTGGAGGGCTGGTGCAGTGTGACAGTTTTTCTTGACTTTAACAAATACTGCTTCTCTCGCTGTTGATGAAACGCTGGAGAGACGATGCATCATGTAACTGATCGGCCCCCATCTGCATCATTCATGGGAGATGACATGTTCTGCCCCTAATGGTTGCTCCTTTACAAAGATTAATTCCTGTCCATATTAAACTGCATGCTCGGTAAAAGTGGCGATTGTGCTTCTGTTTATGTTACCTTTATTATTGTAGCCAATACTCTGCTGCCGCTGCTTCTGAGCACCTTCACTGACAACCCATTTCATTTTTAAATTGCAGAGCTCTTCACCAACATGATATTATCAGTCAGCAAAGGTGCAGCCAATTCTCATGATAATGTGAGAGACAGAAACCAGAATGAAATGGACCTACAGATATGAGCCTGGAAAGGGAACTCAAATAAAAAAAGTAAATTACGGCCTGTCATGATTCAAACAGAGGGAAAAAAAAAATTCTCAGTCGGCTTTTATCCAACTGAAACTGGGAAAAAAAAAATCCTAAACATGCTGGGAGCAGTTTATTAGCATATGAGTATACTACTTTATTAAATATATTAGTCAAATGTATAGGACGAGAGATAAGGTCTGACTAGTTATGACACACACAGGCCTTTGAGTCTGGAGCTGAATTAAATGCCTTTTGAGAGTACTGAATCCCGAAGCACTCCCTTTTTTTTTCCTTCTCTGGGGAGACGCTTGATGTCGCTGTGACTAATATCAAACGCTCCTCCTGGCTTCTGATACCCTCAGTCCAGGGAGCCAGAAGAGGTGTGACAGGCCTGCTCTGCTCACAACCTATCAGCTGAATAATTACAGCTAACCTGCTTCTCCACAGGGCTTTGCTGCTATAAACGGTCCGGCTGTCAGACATTAATGGAAAATCATGGCCGCAGCAGTGTTGCAGCGGCAGCCTTGGGTCACCAGGGACCTGGGTGAACGTATTCGGGTCAAATCCCTCAGTTCATGTGCAGGCCTCCCTGTAAAAAAGCTGCAATCTGCCCGTCGACACAGCGAGGCGGCCAAAGATGATGCTTTGCTGCTGACCCGTCACTTTAGCTTGAACATGGCAGTCACCAACTGAGGGGCGTGTTTTAGCTTTTACATCCATTGCTCATTGTCACTGCCAATGCTGTCTGCTAACCTCATCACACCCAAGCGTCCTGCTACATATATGGGCAACATTTCTTCCTGGCTTTCCATGGTGAGTGTCTGCTCTCAATTCTGGTCTTGTATTATTCTTTGCAGAGGTTATCTCCAAACTGATCATTTATACAAAACTTTAAACTAAAATTTTGTGACTACCATATAAATGAACAAACACTGTCACAATAAATAAACAGGGCTAGCGACCGATTCTCCATTATTCCTCCTTGAAAGGGTTAATTTCTAACGAGCACAGGATGTAGCAAGTGATTATTGTTTTAAACAGAGGACCCGATGAAATACCTAAAATTACTTGGGGACAAGGTTCCTGTTTGCCTAATATGGATAAAACATTCATTTTTAAGATGGATTTATGCTTCTGTGCATTTGGTGTTCCCAATGTGGATGTGTCAAGGAATTGATTTATAGTTCTTACAGTTGATTTTCACCAAAGCAACACTAGATGGATGCGTTGTACATTATTAGGCCACGCCATGCTTGGGTTGGATGCCCCAAAGTACTCATGTTTACATTATTTAATATTCTCCTTGATAAAGAGCAATGGTCTCAGCAAATAGAAGACTGACTGAAATGGCTTTGTTTGACCAACTTACTTGATATCTTCACCGTCAACAGTATTGTACAGTATCTACCTGCATCTGAAACATGTTGGAGAAAACCAGCCCAGTATCCCCAGGAATCGCATCCATATTTGATGTTAAAAAAAAAAAAAATGTTGGCACTGAATGTACAGTACAGCCCTTGTGCAGGTTAATTAACGCCCTGCTGCTCCAGTGGAGCTGTTCGGCAGCTATGTAAAGGCCTGTTGTACCACGCAGATTGAGGTCAGAAATAGACACCACCAGTCAAGGCAATTGAAGTCACCTGTACTGTGATAAAAACTAAGTTTGTCCCTATTAGCTGAACTTTGGTAAGTAGGCATAATGTGCATGGAGGCAACACAACAAGCTTTTTTTTATCTTATATTTGTAAATATGTAACTGTGCAAAACAAGAGGAGAGCAATCAAAACTAGGGATGCACCAATCCGACTTTTTCTTCCCACTATCCAGTTATTGGTATTGGCTGACGAGATAAAAAATGCAGCTTTGTTTTTTTTTAAACTCCAGTCGCTGAAAGTTCATTGCTAATAAAATGTAACGTCAGTCCTCATTTCCTGAGCCCTTCTCCTTTCATCAAGCTTTGTTAAACCTGTTACAAAACGTTTTCCACCCACGCCGGGTTTCAAAATGATCTCCCCACAAGAAATGCCGAAAAGGTCTACATCTCCTGCATCATTAACAAACTGCCAAAGTCACTGACAGCATTTCCCACGGTAAAGGCCTGCTGCTGACTTCCCATTAAAGGTTATTAACTGTGAGGCACATGCAGGAAGAGGCAAAGTACACTGACCTATCAAAGGGTGCAACCCTAATGAAAACATAGATACAGCATGTGTGTAAAGAGCCCTTTACACTGTGCAAGTTTGGGCTTTCTGAGATGTAAGACGTGAGAGAAACGTGGTAAACTTTGTGGTCGTCATCCCAAAACGGTGGTCCTAGGTCTCACTGTGAGACACATCCAGCAGGATTAAATTCTCACAGCGTGAATGCTGCTACGACTCACGTCTACAACCAATCGCCAACCAACAGATTACACTGGCCAATTTTGCAATAACACAACCAGAGAATATTAAAAGAATAGATAACTCAAATACATAAATCAAGTAGTTCTAGTTTACAATAAACTACTGTCTATACCAGTGTAATTCTCCAAGGAAAAATAGTAAACTTAGCAAACTACATTAAAAAAACCATTCAATCAAACAGATGCAGCGTTTTTTTTATACATGTTTGTGTGCATGTGTGAATGTCTACATGTTCAACTAATCAGAGTGCTTTGAGTATTCTCAACATCACAGTGAGTGTGTGCAGAAGCAGACCACACTCCACCAAAAGCCAGCACGATTCCTCTCCACTCCAGAGGAGGACTGATAGAAAGAGGAGATGAGAAGGAGGATATGATGCCTGAGTTGAAAGTGTCCTCTTTATCGTCAGGCGACTGAGAGGGAGCTTCATTTTCACCTGTGCGTCACGTCATTGTTGGTGATGCGTCATCTGTTCCTTGGCTGGGTATCATCGACGGTAAATGTAGGATATCCCTGTAAACTGCTGTAGAGATTGTCAACAGTATGATGCTGACTGTCACACTGATGCAGAAGTGTGAGAGTTTTCTGTGCAGCTGGATGTGATGACAGTGGAATCAGTCACCAAATAAGAGGAGAATGAGAAGGGCTCTCCAGTTTTTCACAACGGCATCAATTTATGGCTGGAAAACAGCATCGCTAACGGTATCGCTATTTCAAACAGGTGAAGCTCGATCAAAATGTGGGTGTCACGTGCGCAAAGAAATAGCATTCACTTATGGATGCAGTTTTTGCATGAAATTCGATGAGGATGATGATTAAAATCCTAACTTACATCACCACACACTCACAGCATGTCTTTGACCTTCATCGTGGCGTGTGGGCAGGAAATAAATCCAGTCAAAGATGTCTTAAAACAAACCTGAGTAGGTGAAGCTTCTGAGGAACTCTCTGCAACTTGTACTCCCTAAGCGAGACTTCCTTTGTTCATTGATCATAGAAGATGTGCGGTAGCACCTGTCATGTCACCCACCAGATACTTAGGAGACGTTCGAAGCCTGAGGGCGAAACTCTTGCCATAATTTTGGAAGTTACTATAGACAAAATACCCATTTCTTCTCTTCTGGTAGAGGCTACCACTTACCCCGTACTTCAACTATACCCCAGACCGGTCAGCCCACTGAACACAAAGACCCAACTGATATCAACCCTCAATCAAACTCCCAGTTAGACAATGAACAGTGTTACTGGGGTAAGTCGCTGTAATGTAATTACTGAATTTCAAATTGTAGCCCCTTACACTATTAGTTACTGAAAAAAGGAATCACATCACTGTAACGCGTTACTAAGCAATGCGTCACTGCCCAACACTGGTCATAGTTTTATCCGAGACATCGTAATGTCAGAGGTTCATAAATATGTTTGATGTCATTTGGTCTACTCCTTGCCCTCCATGTCTGGCCCAGGTTGTACTGAAGGCTCAGCCTTCAATGACGCAAATGACTTGCTTTGTATGAAAAAAGTGGTCGAGTAAGATGGTTGGGTTAGATGTTAGGAACCTCTCCCAACAACTAGAAAGAGTGTAGTAAGTAAACTTGCTCGGTTGGTACTTAGGCCACCAGGTACCTTTTTGATCATGAACTGGAAGAGGATGCGTACATAGTAAAACACTTTGCTGGGGTTGGCTGCAAACGTGCAAAGCTTGGAAACGACACAAACAACAGAGCAAAATAAAGGCTGCATGTTCATTAAGATGGCCGATCGTTCTGTGGACAAGGCCTCACTTGCATAAAGAAACCTGACCTTTAGCTTTTGTTCCACCCTTTTTTGACAACGTCGGTCACTGTGCCACTTTGGTCCAGACATAACCATCGCCACAGCTAGTGGATGGATTACCATAAACCTTTATACAGGCATTCATTGTCTCCAGAGGATAAATCCTAGTCACTATGGTAATCCTGATTTTTCCTCTGATGCCACCATGAGGGGGACAATTGTGGTTTTGATTGATGTGTCTCAAAAACTGTTGGATGGATTGCCATAAAAATTGTGCTCTCAGTGTTTGTGTTGATTTTGCCATTACAGGCAGATCAATCATGAGATCTCAATTGGGATGCAAGGCAGGGTCGGTGTTGCAGATTAAGATTGAATTACAACGTCATTGTGGTCACATTTCTGCACAATAATTTCTTCCCCCACCTGGGTGACTCTGATGACTTTCCACAACAAAAGCTAATGTTTCTTGATTTCTGTTGAGGCTGAATATTCGTCTCCCAAGTTTATATCAAATGTTGTTGTGAGCAGGAGGTAAAACTGATGGTTGTTTTTCATTCATCATTTCACTGTAAATTGAAATGATTTGTTTTCCTATTCAGTTTGAACATGTTTATACAAGAAACACTACTTCAAAATGAGATACTCTGGCATGTTGTTGTTGTTGTTGTTGTTGTTGTTGTTGTTGTTGTTGTTGTGTGTGTGTGTCTCAGACAGCAACAGTAACATCAAGTAAATCTACATGGGAGTACACATCACTTATATTAGTGTAACATTTGCGTACGAGCATGAGTGCAAACATTCTGGCATTTAATATTATTGCCCTGTTTCCATTTAATGTCCCAAAACCATCCAACTTGTCAAAGAAATTTTCTCCACTTGAAATTAGCTTCTCCTAATGAAATTTTAATTTGTTATTATGAGCACAGTTGCTGCCTGGAGCGCTGCCTGTGAGATTTAAAATCCTTGAATGCACTCAACTGGCAAACAAATTGATTCCAGGCTGGAAGAAATTGGATGTATCCATTATAGTGACGTACCCGGGCTGAACGTGGAATCTGACCATTTGTCTCTAGCCAGTGACATCAGTTCAGTCCAGCACGGAGGACCTAATGGCTGATGGTGCATTCAGTATCGTAACAGAGTAATTCCACTTGACAATAATCATGGGATCCTATCAAGTCAATGACTGCATTTACCGCAAATGCCTTTGCAAAGATTGGGCAATTTTCTGTCTAGCAGATCGTCCTGTAATGGGCCTGAAATTGATTTTCTGCAGATGAGGTGAGAATTGGAAATAGCTGAAACTTTCCCGGGAAGAGAAGTTTATATCGTGAGTTTTCGTATGAACTGATCAAAGTAATATGCCATCCTCTTATTTACAATGTGCATGTCAAAACGACACACTGTGTTGATGTGAGGTACACATTTCTCCTCTCAACAACATGTTTTTTGCTCAAGATGCCATCATTTTTAACTACAAGTATTAGAATCTAAAATAATTCACCTGCATAAATTAAAATCTTTATGTTAACGATGAATCAATGTGTAATATGGAAGGGGTCGCTCATAGTGATAAACCCACAGAGAATTATCAACAGTTCTTTAGCCGGTTTTATCCAGCTGTTTCGGTTTTACAGCATTTTTAGTGTCTGATTCAGTCTCAGCACTGTTATCCAACTTGTCAGCCATCAAGCTCCGACAAACCCACTGTACACTACCCGAGTGCACCTCGGCACCAGACACTGGACAACCAAAGTTGGTGACCAGCTTGTGAGGAAAATGGAACATCTCCCAGCTAAGAAGCCAGATGTTTCTCTCGGGAATGAGTGGACACATAATCAGAACTAAAAGGAGAATTAATATTGGACTTGCCTTCATACAACCCTGTCTTCTAGAAATGACATTTCTATACAACTAAACTGCGACAGAAAATAAGTTTTGTAGGAAAAATAACTGTCAGCAGATTCAGTTTTCTGTTAACGTAATGAAGATATATTGTTCATATATGTCATCAGCAAGTCGCAAATGTATTGATACTGAACATGTAAGTAGAATGTTGACTGACAACCTATTTGTTTTTTCCAAAAAAAATCTAGAACAAAACCAGGAACAATATCAGCTTGTAGTGACTACAGCTTTATTATATTTTTTCGGGTTACTCTCACAGCACTTTGGTTAAGATAAAGATCCTGGTCTGGTTTTATACGGAAAAAGTTCAAAGTGAATTCAGTCACATGTTTATTTACACGTAACCAAAACCACCATCTTTCCCTAACCTTAACCAAATTGCTCGTGTTCCCTAAACCAAACCACAGACGGGAACTGCGGATGTGAACATCGTTCTCCACCCCGGCCACCCCGGCCACCTGTTAGTTAGCGTCTCTGTTAGTAAATGGCCTCTGAACATGGTCCAGTCCGCGATTATGTTTCCTACAAAACTTTAGTTGTATAGAAATGTAATTTCGAGGAGACAGTGTTGCTTCCGGCCGGATGTCCATGAAGCGTTTTCCTCCGTCAGAGAAGCGCTGGGAAGTGCTTTGTCCCAGCGCTGGTTGCAGTGCTCTACACGCTCTCTTTATTGGGAACAACTGAAGAAAGATGCTGGCGTTCAGGAAATAAAAAAAAAACGCTATATGGACACATTTTATGGCCATAAAATCAACAGACGCAGCTTTAACTGGAGCTGGTCCTCATGAATCAAGCATGACATCCATCACGTCTTCCATCCATCCATTGATGAGTGAGCCACATGCCTCTATTATTGTTCGGCTCTGCTTGTATGTCAGCCTCTTTTTTGATGTGCGCAATCACTTTATCCCTCTTTGAAATCTGTGCCAGACATCCAGAATCCCCAGTAATGGGACGGCGATGAACAGAATCTCTTCCTGCTCCAGAATGGAACACATTAAGATATTCTTTTGATGTTACAAATTGCATTTTTTTGTGACGCTCAGTCCCATCCATATGATAAGCATTGGCTCCTGAAAAATTCACTTTGATACCTCAGTGGCAGACATACTGCTACAGCAAGACGGCTGGTCTCCAGCCAAGGTAGAGAACTGGACTGAAACCATTTTGTTTGAGCTGTAAAAAATTATTGTGACTGGTCTTGGCTGAGACAGAATTGACGGCCACATGATGCCACTGAATTTATTTTCCCCTGAAACAGCGACGGGTTCAGTCTCTACTTTAACAAAAAAGGCTGAAAAGTGGTTTGTGTCGGCATTATGGCAGATATTGTTGCTTGGAGGTCTATGAATTTTGTTGACTCAGAGGATAATTCTAAGTTTGAATTTTTTCTTCATGTTCAGGGATTCTGAAAACTTCAGTTACTATACAAAAGAAAATCATTTCAGCCTAAAGTGCAAGATCTCGGGTATGGTAATGGTTCGGCTCTATGGAGACTGAATCGTTCTTACTTTTCATAATGATGCGAAACGCCTGCGTGGTTGCCTTTGCATCGCTAAAGGAAGCAGAAAATCCAGTGGCACCATCACCAGAATCACAGCGCAGAGCAGTCGCTTCACACAACAGCATAACCTTTATTTGACATGATTTTAAATTCTGCCTCACAGCAACGCAACGGGTTTGACAGATGCGTCGTTGGCTCAAGTGCTAAATGAAGCTGTAATTGCCACATTCTGGCTCTTGTATCCTCTAACTTATGATGTTTTAATTAAAAATGTACATCAAGGATCGATGGATTTACAAATCAGACTAAATGAGCTCTTCATGCAAGCAGAATGTTTTCATGCTCTATCTTGCTCAGTGTATTTAATATGCAATGTTGTTGTTCATGGTGTTTGTATATGCATATTTGGCAACATCAGTGATACAACACATTTTGCATCACCTTCCGTGCCAGTGCTCCCGCAGATTTCTCTTATTTATGCATCCGCCGTTTTCTGTCTCCCCTTCCAACTGGTCCTTCTCGTGAGGGAACGTGGCCATAAAGTAACAGGTTACATTGCGAGAGGAAAGCTATTTTCGGCGTTACCATCTTCCATTTCTGTGGATTATCGGAGGTCAAAGTTTTTTAACTCGTCTGATTCAGTGTATTTTTTCTGAGCTGAGCGCTTCCGCTGTTCCCTCTGTTTCTCACAGCTCAAAACAGGTTGGTGTAAAAATTTTGCTCACATAAAAGGAGAAATATCACAAATCTGTGCAATATTTCAATCTTATACGAGGTCGATGGATCCTCAGAATTGCACTTAGGTAATTAACTTGAGTAAATGTTATTAGTTCCTCACGGACACTGGGTTCAGGATCTTTCAGAAGACTTTATAGCTTCTGCCACAAAATGTTTCAAGTTACAGTTTCCTTATGTAATGAATAATGTCGCTGATCAAGCACATTAAGTAATTAAAAAACGTTTAGGAAGTGAAGAAAACTGAATTTTAACAGCTCTACTGTCTCTCGTCCTCCACATATACAGTATGAATGATATACAGTATATTGTAATTATTGCTCATGCTATTGAGAGCCTCCTCATCCTCATTAACAGTCCACATGTTTGAGTGATTTAAGTTTCAGTGATAACAAATTTCTGCAGACCATGGGAATTATGTCTTTAAAAATATTGTTGTACATTATAAGTGTCGGTGTATAGTTAAGAGGCACAGAAAGACCTTTTCCAACGTCTTACCTAGGCTCCAACTGACCAGCACCAGATTGGCAAAACAATTTTTTCAGGAGTAGTTGAGCATTGCTTGAGATGCAGGCGCGACCCCTGCACCCACAGCCACAGTATATTCTTTTGGTCCTGTCTGCGGCCGGGGGATTTTTGGGCAGGCGTTTTTAATACCCTCTCAAATGTGCGCGGCTCAGTTATTGATCCTAACCTTCTGACAGCCATATTCAAGATGGTCCCAGAGGATTTGCTCTAAAGCTGAAAGCTAACCGAGCAGCAACTGATTCTCTCATACGCAATTTCTTCTTTCTTTGTCTTTCCTTTTACCTGGATATTGCGTTTATGTATTTTCCACATGTAGGCTGGTGTTATTAATTTAGGCTTTGGTCAGAGATGAAAACAGACGGGAACCACCACTTTATTTAGACGTACTGCAGGTCCACCTCCACCAACCCTCCACCAACTGCGAACTCTTTTGCCGGCCGCCGCTGTTGAACGTAATCTTCACTTTGTTTGTGCCTGCAACATAATCTGCATCTCAGGAGTCGAACTTGTCGGGCGAGTCGCTGGCCTCTGAGTCAGACCGCTGCCGGTAATGAAGCCGGGCTTATTTATAGCTCATTTCAAATCATCTTGCCGGTCAGATAAGAGCGAGGAGAAACACCACAGGGAATAGAAGGACGTGTGGTTGAGTGACGACACACAAACACACAAACCCCGGCATCCAACTGTTATTAAAAGCATCAGGTGTTTATTCCCAGTACGCACAGTAATCTGAAGACATACAAGTGTAATGTATGTATTTATACAAACAGAGATGCTTGCATTTTTTTTCATGTACAAACACCCACAAAGAACACACACGCACACGCACAGACTATCTTCTAGAAATATAACTGTAAACAGCGTATGAATTAAACTCCACATTAAACGAGGGCAAGTGCAGGGAAGGAGTGAATAATTTATCAGAGGAAATTACATTACCTGTCCTTCGTTCCTGGAAATGTGTATTTCCACCGTGTCAAACGATAAGCCAAAGATAATGTAGCTGAAGAAAAAGTGTAATGGAAAGACTAGCATTTGGTAGTCTATTAATTTAAAACTTCTTTCCATTTCATGCCACAGCGGTTTTAGAGTACCTCTAATCATTTTCATCTTAAAATGCCAGACAGAGGGTTTATGTCCCTGCGCCTCGGAAAGTTGCCGCGTTATCTGCTGCTACAGGACACTGCTCACTGTAGTGAGCTCCTCACGTGACGAGCCCAGCTCAGAGAAAGCGAAGCATGGAGTTGGTTCTGGCTGAGCGCTGAAGTCACACTCGTGTCTGCTAATTGGCCTCCACCATCTTTGGTATCTCCGGCTTACCTGAAGCATCGGCTACCAGCTGACTGGTTACATCCAGTCACAGGCATACAAGTGCACTGGGCAGCCTTTGGAAACTTTCTCCTCTGCTCTCACTACTACTTTGCTGGTTCTCCAATTCTCTGATTGCAGCCACACGTGCGAGTCATTATCTCGCTCAGCTGCGGGTTCATACTCACATCTCTGGCTGATGCTGCTGTCCCATAGTGTTTTAGGGGGGATTCCGCCGACCAGCCACCACATTAAAACCGGTTTCAGTGTTGCGGCCGATTGTTGTCGTTATACCAGCAGAATCCTCCTTTCTCCCTGAGCGGCAGAGACTTTCCTGCCAAATCTAAATAAGGGGTAAAGTCCATGACCCAAGTGCCTCAAACCGAACATGGGCTGTAGAAAAACAAGGACGAAAAATGGGAAGAAAACGCAATCAGCATCTTTCAGAGTAATTTAAAAAACAAGAAATGTTAGAGTGCTTGGTGTTCCAAAAATCTGATCCTTCACATATTAGCTTTATTTATTTTTAACCACACTAATGAGCTCCTGGGATGGGAATTTGCTTTGCAGCCGAAAAAGTGGCCCCTGTAATGACGCACTATCTCATTAGGATTAATAAGGAGTCTATCTGTCTATATGTGGCACGTCAATCCGTGGCTCGAGCGTCCACCACTTTGGCCTCGACTGAAATATCAATATCAGATGGATTTCCGTGAAATCTTGTGCAGACGTTCACGTTCCCCAGAGGACGAGCCCTGCTGACGGCGGCGATGCCCTGACTTTTCTTCTTGTGCCGCCAGCGGGTTGACTTTTTGGGTTCAGAGTGAAATACCGCATCTCAACAAATTTCCTACAGACACCCATGATCCACACAGGACGAGTTGCCAGTTTTTGATGATATAAAAGTGATGATATATACGTGGCCTGGTATTGACAGTACGTAATACTGACTCCCTGCCAGATTTCACATTTAAATCACCGTGATTGCGACGAACAAGTTTATCCATCTCAATGAGCGCTACAGCCTCACAGAGCTGCCGGCGTGGCCGTAGACCCGCTCAGTTTTTAACGAGTTCTTTTTCCTGTTAATACTGAAAGTAAGCGCCAAACATTTCCAGATTTTTGTTTACTCCTCTTGTATGAAACAAACTGAAAATGAAGGCCCATTGTCAAAAACAAAACATGTCCTTACTGACATATTTTGATACTGGACTGGAAAACGGATTTAATTATAGCCAAGAACAATACAAACACAAATTATGATCTGCAGTTAAATAGAAAAAAAAGCTTCTCTTTGCTTTTGTTGTTGGGAAAGCCTAAAGGCCTGCACTGTATCTTCCAAAGGAAATAAAGGGATTTGTGTATCGGCGTTCAGAATGGAACGCAGAATCACTGCATGCAGGTGGACTCCTGCCAGAGCTCTGACCATGAATCTCCAATGCCAGACGGAGCTTTCCAGGTGAGCAGCTGCAGGCAGAGAGATGGACTCCAGATGGAGGACGCTGCATGTGTCCTTCCTCAGGGTCATTCCACACGACCTGTGCTCCGTCACTGTTTTTCTGCCTCATTAGAAACCCCTCTCCTGCTCTTCTCCCATCATCTCACCTCACAGGCCATTTCGACAGATGGTAGAGCTGCGGCAACTCCGACAGCTACAGCAAATTTACTCGCATGGAGAGAGAGAGAGAGAGAGAGTTGAGCGATTTCTGTATTAATCTTTCTTATTTCAGTAGATAATTCAACCATATCTAGATGAAGCAATTATATATAAATTGAGTTTTTCATCAGTGAGAGTTGTATCTGTGTGAGTAATGAGCGTAATTCCACTTGACGCATGGAGTATGGTCGTGCTTTTTGAGTGGATAGTGTATCAGACGTGATAGCACCATTGTGTTGCTGTTAGGAGGAACACATAGCAGCACACATCTGCTTTTGAGGAGACTGGACTTAACTAGTTAAGAATTCTTAAAAGCACATCTGCTCTGTCTCCCACATTGAAATATAAAGATCATGCAAGTCCTGTTATGAAGAAATATTGTTTCAAAAGTTTCACAGCTGGACACAAAGTGTCTCCTACTTGACTGTGGGACTCAGGATTTCCCCTTTTTTTTGTTTGTGGGAAAACCATATCAGACAAAGCGGGAAAACAGTTGAGAAAGTTGAGAGAAAAAGCTGCGCTACCTTGCGTCTTCTTTTTTTTTCTAATATAGACGAAGCTTTCATGTCAGGCTGCAACTCGTCGCCGGAGGCCTCCGCGACCACCAGAGAGACCCCAAAAATATAGGATAAAAAGAGCAGAGGCGTCGACCAGGTTGTAAGCAGCCTCTCGTTCAGCATAGCAGCTGATCGAACACCGTGCATGGACCAGAAGAGAGAAATTCATTCATTTAAAACACTAGCAAAAAACCACAAATGACACTATATGTTGGAAGAAGCCATAAACTGCCACAATGAATCAGAGTTGCAGAAACAAGCCCTGACTTATATTTTATTTTGACCAATTTTCTGAAATTCGTTTCAAACTTTTGGCAACATTTTTGAAGAAAACATGTATTCTGGTCCAATTAGAGGAAGTAGACGGACTGCTTACATTTAAGGCCACAGAATTACTGTATTACTGCAGTATCCCAGACCCAAACCCCTGAAATAAAAAAGAAAAGAATAACTTGGAAGTGTTTTCATAAAAAACTATGCATTTAAATGTCACAGATCCTGCTCAACAGATAATGTCTAATTTGGACGATGCTAATCCCCCGTCTTGGGGAAAGGAGACTTTTGCCTTTCAGTTCACAAAGCTTCTTTTTCAAATTCAGATTTGTCACTTTATCGGTCCCTGCCTTCGACTGTCCTTGCTGATCTATGTGATAAAAAGGGCATTTGTCAGCTTCTTTATGCGACATCGATGCCTCACACGGAACCACTGGCCTCCAATATATAATGCTGAGTTACTGTCATCCGGTCCCGTTTAATGCTCACTGGCTTTTATTATTTTATTGACTACAGTATTTATGTTGCGATCAGAGGTAAAGGAAAGGTTGTATTTTGTTTCATATTTAGCGTGTTTTTAATGGTTGGCGAAATATCCATCTCTGCTCCGAAGTGTTCATTTGCTGTGATGTATCGGACAGAAAGTAGAAATAATTTACAGCCGTTGTCCCACCGTGCAGGTGGACCTCAGATTGGCTAATTGGAAAATGAACAGGAGGAAATGAAACGGGGTGAAAATCAAAGGATCTGTCTGTGCCTGTCAGCACCCAGACTGAATTATTACCCAGAAGGTACAGATTCAAACCTACACTCTACTGCCGAGGCCTAAAAGTGAAACCTTTTCATCCATCCGCGTGAATGCAACTGGCATTTCATAAATAAAACTGATGGTGTGATTCATAAAGTCTAAGCTTATTTTAAAAAAACCAAAAAAAAGAAAAACGCTGTGCCAAAGGACTTAAGTGTTCCTGTTCTTAGGTGGCAAAGTTTTAGGAAAAAAGAAGAATCAGTGTCCTGAAAAATTGTCAAAAAAAGTGTTTTCCTGTCTTTTTTTTTCTTCTTTTTTGAAATATTTTTTAAAAATTCATTGCTAATACTGTATGCTTCCTGCAGCTGTAATCTAGAGAAATGTGTAGGGCTCATTTGAAATGTTTGGATATAGGTGTCCTATACAGTACAAGTTTTCGTTTTGATGCTAAAACTCTTAGTTTTAAGACTATAAACATGGGTTTTCATCTTTAAAAAATCCAAAATGTGCCAAATGTCAAACGTGCATTAATATATAATTATGTTGTCTTACCAACCTCAGGGGCCAACTACTGCCTTCAGCCTTTACCGGACTTGCGTGCACATGCATGCATAGTCAAAGCAGAATAATTAGTAAAGAACAATGTAAGAAAGTTATTTAAACAGGTACCAACATAATTACTAGACCTTTGTTGAAGCCACTACGTTGCTTCTTCAAATTCGTTTAATTGGAACCATCTTGTGGTAGTGTGAAAAATAACATTGCGGCGCACGGCTTTGTTTTTGCCCGTGACCAACTCAGTAAGATAAACAGGAAGCTGTAATTTGTTCTCTGACTCTTCTGGAGGTAGAGCCGCCACTTGTGAGCTCCCTGACTGAACTAAAGTCCTTGTGTCAGTTTACGAAACACTTGTGAACGACCTTTGTGACTCCTTTGGTCTCGATCCAACTACAGTTTGTCGGTTACTGTTGGGGTAATATTACGCTAACGTGGCATTCTGTTATTTACTCCAAATTCTTTGCCTTTCTTTTGATGGAGCTTCACATCGTACAACTTGTAGACATTGTACTTTCCAGGAACTAAGTAGAGCAGCACTTCTTCACCACCATGTTTACCCAGTGGGTTGTAAAAAGGTTTTACAAGATCAGGGGTTGCGGAATCTCTTTTTCAACCAGCAGAGGAATACGCACGTGATTCCTCCATCTCCAGGGAAAACGTGAAAAATAACAATACCAAGCTTTCAACAGGTAAAAAGTCTAATTACCCACGGTGCTGGTGGAAAAAAACAAAACTCAGATATGATTATATGTGAAAAGCAGCCAAATAAGATGGAGAACTGCCTCCATACACGTATTATTTCCTTCTGTGTGTGTGTGTGTGTGTGTGTGTGTGTGTGTGTGTGTGTGTGTGTGTGTGTGTGTGTGTGTGTGTGTGTGTGTGTGTGTGTGTGTGTGTGTGTGTGCGTGCGCGCGCATGCTTTCTATTACTGTAATTCAAAAGCCTCTAAGCTGGTGCTGCCCCACTTTAATCCAGTTACTTCCTACCTGTTATTTTTAACTGTGCATCTCAGGCATCAATACTTTAAAGTCAAATCAAGGACTGGGAACTGTTGCCTCGCTTCAAGTCAATTAAATGCATTTTCCCGTGTGCTTGCTTCTGTAAGCCACGCTCAGATTCTCAGAGTCACTATTTTTTTTCATCCTTCACCTACTTTTGTTTTTTGTTTTTTCTTTCAAGGTACTGGAAAAATTGGAGAAATTGAGCTTCTTTAGAAGATTCTCACTTATATTCGGCATTTTAATATCATTTATGCTTTTTTTCTGAAAATTATAGAAGTTACTTTATCTACATCACCTTCTTGTAATTGGAGTGAATAGCAGGAGAGTAAATTTGATTCGACCCCTACTCGGAGGCTGGGGAGACAGGCTTAAGTTGCAGGTTAGACCAGCTTATCTGTCCACACGGACAGATAGTATTTGTCTTGCAGGGGTTAGGGTGAAAGGCCCTGTGGCCCCAGAGACGGCATGCCAGGACCCTTAATAAAACACGTCAGATTCAATCACCTCAGCTGCACCACAGCTGGAGGACACCTTGTTTTTGTCTTGACCACCTTCGATCAAGTTATCGATTTCCCCCTCTCTTCCCCGGCAGCACTTTCGGACACTCATTAACCCCACAGACTGTCCCACAGCCAAATGGGAAAATGTTGGATTCCTCAAAGAGGAAGACCAGAGGAGCAGAAAGAAGATTGGGAGGAAAGAAAAGAGGCAAACAGATGCAGTGAAGCATAAAAGCTGTCTGAAAATTTGATTCCTGGAGAAAATGCCAAATGATCCCAGAGCGTGAAATACAAAGATGAAAAATTTAAAGTTACTTGTGTCTGACAAATTATCTACAGTGAAAATGAATGTACAGCGAGCTGTATTAATATGCAATGCGGGAAGAATCATCAGTTGAGGAAACATCAAATTCTGCTTTCCAGAGAAATCCTCAACACCAAAGGAACCAAAAAAATTACCTCCTCAGATGTGGCCTGAATCTCATGCCCATTCAAACTGCCGGAGGGATTTTCGAGCTAAAAATGAGTGCAGTGATGGTACTGTAAGGCACTTTGGATAAAAAGCCTCCAACCCAGAGGCATACATTAATTTTCATGTCCTGTCACGGTAGAGCACACGGGCAGAGGATGCCTGCAGTCCAAGTGCAGCTTAAACTCCCAATGAGAACGTGAATATTATCGAACCAGCACCAATTTTACATTTCAAATACAGAAGATCAAAGTTGGTGAATTAGTCAGTGATGATTAGCTTGGATTCTCCGATAATGACACCCAATTTGCACTCAGTCCATTTATGTAGATATGTTTAATTAAAGCTACTTATCACACTGCGGCAGATATCGGTGTACATAAATAAGAAAGCCTGAGAGCAACACACTGCCCCCGCGACTGTCTCGTTTTTATACAGACAAATGTATAACAGTTATAACACTAAGATAAAAGATGCCTTTGTATAAAAAATACTGCAAAGAATGGCTTTAGGAATGTGTTAATTATTCATATTCGAATCAGTAATTTATCAATATAAAAACGGTTATAGAGGTTTACGTAAAGCTGTATTCATGTTTTTTTTGGGCCACTAGGGGGCAGGAGAACACGGCAAGAAGCTGACAGACGCGCAGTCCTGACATATTATCACCTTTACACAAATTGCAGTGGCTCACGCGTTAGCAAACAAATGGCTTACTTACGCAAACAGAAGACAGAGGGCAACACGAGCATTAATTTGGAGTCGGCCGTGTCTGCCGTTGTGCCGCT
Organism: Xiphias gladius; assembly: GCF_016859285.1. Lineage (NCBI taxonomy): Eukaryota > Metazoa > Chordata > Actinopteri > Istiophoriformes > Xiphiidae > Xiphias > Xiphias gladius. Next base: position 3,392,499 of record NC_053416.1, on the reverse strand, counting down.
CTGTCTTTATTAATGTTGCAGGTTGAGCCTGGCTGGCGGAGCTGCAATTAAGTTCCGTAATTGGCTGCAGCAACATATCTCTTCATCTGTTATCGCTCACGCACAGACTTTAGCCTTCAGGCCATGTATGCAGTGCTTCAGTAAGTAGTTTAAAGCCGCAATAAGTAAACAGTTGTGGTTTCAAAATAAACTGAGGATAGAGACTCCAGGTCATGTTTATTTTGTAACCAAATCACACTCTAATTTATACTGTATTTTACCCTGCTGTGTTTTAAGCATAGGAATTGCCAAGTGCATTACTTGTATTTTTGCTGATTTAGTTTTTCATAACGATTATAAAAAACAACCAAAGTAGTAATCGTTAATGTGCGATGGAGTTCGTACTTTGGGATGATCACTGTAAACACTGCAGCATTGTAGCCATTCCTGAAACCACGTGGAAGGAGAAGGGGGGGACGAAACGACACAACAATCAGCCGCTGTGGCTTTTAAGGCCGGTTGCCCTCATTTATGTGTCGCCGTCACATGTTCACAGACAGTGAACTCCCTGGGTCCGATCGCATACCAGTGCCGGCTTCATCAACCTGCGACCTCCAGCACACACTGCGGCAATTTGCAGCCGTGATATGAATCAGTTCCTCCAAGCCTGAGGCCGTGGTAAAACAGTGGCTGGCCTACTTATAGCTGCAAACAAGCTGCTGCCCCGAGTAAAGGTATGAGAAGGAGAATGAGGCTGCGGGTACAAAAAACCAAAATGAGTTTCTTTCGCATTGTTCCTGGGCTTAGGACCTGTCCCTAAGAAAGAGCCTCCGGGAATCCCAGTCTCTTCCTTGCCTCTCTCTCTCGCTGGCGTTCGGTTTTTGCTTCTCCGATTTCGAGGGTCTAAATTCAAAGGGTGTTGTATGCTGTAGAGTTTGTAAAGCCCACCCCTCAGGCAAATTTGTGATTTGTGAAATTTGTCTAAATGAATAAAAACTGACTTGACTTGACCTTGGACACATGCAAGGAGTAGAACTGCTGCTCCTCTGCATTAAAAAGAGCCAACTGAAGTGGTTCAGCGCCAAATCGGAATTCCTCTTTTCTCCCCCGTTGTTCTGGACATGTCCAACTGGGAGGAGACCCTGGGGGCTGGTCTGGGAACACCATGGGATCCCCCCAACTAGAAGGGCATTTGGTCAGAAGGGCTATGTTACTTAGTCGTGATCAGATAATGTTAGTGAATCTTAACGCAGCGGTTTAGGCCAAAACAGGACCGTGTTTCGAATCCTTGCATCCCTACAAACTTGACAAATCCAAACTAAAAAAAATGCTCGCTCATTTTAAACATGCCACTCTAAACGTCTCAGTCTTCTGGGACGGCTTTCCAAAAGATTTAGGAACCCGCTGCAGGAATTTGATCCCATTCAGCCCAAAGGCCAGCTACTGATGTTGGGACGCAAAGCCTGGCCTCATGTAAAAACATGTCTTTATTGACCTGGCTTTGTGCACCATTGTTTTAGGGGATAAATAGGACATCATTAAAATTTTCCAGCATAGAAGCCCAATATTTGATGTTCAAAGTCTGAGAAAAACACTCCACTGATAAAAAAAAACCCTCATTATTTCAAAATGTAAAATCAAACTTGGCCCGAGAAAAAGCGCCTTCTGACTCCATTTGACTGTCCATCAGACGCTGCAGACTAAAAGCCTTGTAACACTTGTGTGTGAACATTGATTCATGCCTGCAGACTGTGAATGCATTCCCGCTGATGAGAGCGTATTCCAAAGGGGATCTTCAAAGGGCTGCCTGGGCCTTAAGAGCCCCCTCTTATAATTCACCTGCACAAACTGGATTCTGTTCCTCTGAGTGCCACTGTGTTTCCAAATAGACACGACTGCCGCGGCGTACACCCACTGGTAATCAGGGATGTGAAAAGGTGCGTGGATAGGCAGGGGAAATTATGATCTCAGGGGGGGAAAGGAGCAAAGAAATGCTTCACAAAAATTTTTAGAAACACAAACCTCTTACCAAGGGAAAGTGGAAGCCACCGTATCTCTGAAATGAATCTGTAATTATTCTTATCTGTGATTATTAAAGCCACTATGTGTAGGATTCTAGTATTTCTCACTTTTAGCACCATATTGAGCAAGAGACATTTAGACTGAACCAGTTTTCACCTGGACTATTTAATATTTCCTCAATTAAACCATTAGACTTATTCATAAATTGCTATAATCACATAAGGCAACAGTATATTTTTTATAAGTAAATAAATCAGTACATTCTTGGGGAAAAAATAAATACAGCTAATGTAAGCTATAACCTCAAATAGAATAACAAACATTATATTTATATTTCCTTTTGTTTGTCCACATTACTGTTCTGGCTTCAGCTTCATCCCCGTGTTTTACCAGGCTGACTAAGAAAACTGAGTTTGAGCTTGCTCAGAGTAACGTGTTCCAACTGCCCCCGTGTCGGTGTCAGTCCTGATTAAACGGCGGGCGCTAACTTGCAAGCCAACCACGTTATGTCCAAGAGTTGAAAACACTGATCCAATCTACTGTATGCTGGTTTCAAATCGCCGTGACAAGAGACTGGAACAGACTTACAACCGACCTGTGTAGTCAGGTAGCACTGCTTTCCCACGTTATGCAACCCTCCACATCCTGTCAGGTCTACTGCAGACACTTTTTTTTTTTTTTTTGCAGTGTAAATACCATTATGTTAAGGTGCTCACAAATTTATGATACTTAGGAATCTTGTTTTAATTATTCTAAAAGCTCCGATATAAATCCAACTCAAATAAAAAAGAAGAACATACTTGGATGCTTCACTCCAGCCAAGCTCCATCATTCAAGGTACATAAACCATAATTTAATTCATAGTGATGATGCACACTACGTTTTAGCCCGACATGGCTGATGATTGCTGATGTACGACCAGAGCTGAGAGGTTTCTAAACCCAGCATGAGCGATACAGACAACCACAAATACACACAGGAAGCTAAATGAAGTACCACTCAGGTCTTCTCCCCTGACTCTCAGGAACACACACTCTGCTGGTGCGTTTGATGTGCACTCTACAGTCCTCCGCACCAGTAGTAGGAAGGAGCTGTTTTTTGCTGCGGGGGGAGAGCCATCCTGTCGAACAGCTGCTTCAGGCTCCGGCTGATCAAATTATTACCTGCCTGATCTGACCTGCCTGCTGCTTTGTAGTGCACCGGCTGTTAGAGGTAAACAAATCCCTGGAAAACAACTGCTACCGCCGGAGTTCCCTGACGAGAGTTTGAAATCAAGGAAGACTGAAACACTGCCAGGGAGCCAAATATTGGTTAACCTTTGTTTTCCCACATTTTGGACGGGTCATCACGTGGAGGTCCTTTTTCTTAGCTTGGTTCACAAAATGTTTTTCAAATTGATCAAACAAATGTGTGTATTTAAGAGCTGATATTTCTGTGAGTCTACTTTACTTAAGTGTAAATTAAAGGTACTTGCGCATTACTTGAATATTCCCAGACTGGCCTGATTTATACCTCTGCTTCACCACAAGGTCAATGTATTGGTAATAATAATTCAGTAACATCATGTACAGTAATGAAACATTCAAAGAGGACACTTACTCTTGATACTTGAAGTACACTGCTCTAATATTTTCAACAAACGACTTTTACTTGTTATGGAGTATTTTTATATCGCAGTACCGCAGCTTTCAGGATCTAAACACTTCCTCCGGCGCCCATCAGCTCCCATGGTGTTGCGGTTTCATGTTGTTATCTCACATTACCTTCGTTTCATCGCTCCCTTCTGGAGATGCTTCTCCTTCCAGCTCCTAAATGTCACCCGTGTAATTGTTGTCAGACGTTTGTTACTCGTTCGCTTCATATTTGTAGTTTTGGAGTTGCGCGGGCTGTGGGTGGCTCGCAGGCTACGAGGGCACATCGGCAAGTGAGTCATTGGTTCCTTGTGTTTTTCCTTCAGGCAGCGCTTCTCCCCAGGCTTGGTGGAGATATAACAGGGTACTTGCGTGTTGCCCGTGGGAAGGCACTGCCCTTGGGACTAGTGTCAAGGAAAAAACGTCTCTTATTTGAAGAAAACGCAGCTACCGTACACGAAAGACAGTAACACACTTGTCTTCCGCATGTGCACTGATAAGTACAGTATCTGTAGCTATTTGTTGGTAGATTCGCAGCAAATCCTCCTGCCCAGACTGTGAATGTACGCCGTGTACCTGCGTATACGCACCACTATACCTCTGCTCAGCTGTGTGAATCTCACTCACGCCTGTGGCCATTTTTGCTGTGGCTAGTTTTCACGAATATAGCTAGGCTACCGGCTAGCTATGTGGGGAGGATGTCGTCGCCATTCTTAATCCTACCTCCTGAGCTTTGATTGGTCCAGAGCTTCCTCAGCTGGTGGAAACACAAGAGCGACAGCTGAACAAATCTGAGGCGTGGGCTGTGATCCAGAGGTGTGGAGCCAGGCTGCCATTTTCTACTTTGATCTGCGCCCAACAGACAGTTACTTTACCTTGGTATTTGATCAACGGTGTTCTGCTCGTCTTTCCCAATATTCGCTGGTGATTGACCAACTAAATGATTTTTAAAGTGCAAGTAACAACAACGTCATCTCACATTGTGTCCCCAGATTTATCACTTGTTACTGATGTGGCCTCATTAGAGCAACTTAATTCACCTTTACACACAATGTGCAAAATACAAATTGGTAACCGGTTCACCAAAAAAGCATATTAAGGTGGTTGATTAAGGTGTTGTTCCCCCATGAGCCTCCAGAGCAGCTTCAATGTTCCAAGTATATTGAACGCCATTTTTTACAAAAGGTGTTCTCCCACTTGGTGTTTTGACGATGGTGGTGGGGAGAGCGCCGTCTGACATCTTGCTCCAGATTCTTTCATGGGTGATCGGTTGGGTTGAGGTCAGGTGACTGTGAAGCCCACAGAAAGAATCACGTCATTTTCCTACTCAAAGGATTCAGTGAGCCTTTGTACCCTGCAACAAAGCACCCGCAGTCATTGTGGTTCTCCACTCTTTCAGATTTCACCTCTCATTTGTCGCTGGTGTGCGACCTGACTAACACCGACGTCATCCAAACACAATACATGCATGATTAATACATGGTTCTTAAAAATTGAAAATTGAAGAATTATCGGAACAGCCATTGTAAAATCAATCAAACCGATTCTGAATTGTGGAGACAGTGAGACTTTGTGCTTTAAATCTGTCCTTAGAGAATTATAATGTATTGAATCACCGCTGGATTCAACTGTTCCACCTCTACTCCTTTTTCTACAGATGAAACACATACATGTTTAAATAATAAATTAACCAACCAGGTGGGTGGCTTTGGGTGGCTGCTGATCAAGCTCCCTTTTTCCTCGTCTTTCTCCGTTAGATTTCAGTTGGATATCCTGTGAGCACGGCGGGTAGTCGGATGCGTCCGTGTGTAATTTTGCAACACCTGTGTTTCCACTGGTCAAAGCCGCGGTGGCACGGGCAGGGAAATGTGGAGTAAATAACAGTCATTCTCAAGAGACAATTAGAAATCCAGTCTTCAAAGGCTGTGCATGTCCTTGCGTGTCCTCGGAGTTATTGGAAGCTATTTCACAGGAGCTTGCTCACAGCTTTTGGTATTTTGGTATGGCAGTGAAGAGCCTCTATTCAGCTCTGCTAATCAGCGGTTGAATTCTGTTCTATTGCACCATTAATAATCTGTCTAATGTCATACAGTGTATTGAAAGGAGAGCAAAATCGGCCAGTGTCGTAAGCACTCACTGCTCCAATTACCACCATGGACGGCTGAATGCGCAGTCTATATCAAATCCCACAAAAACTCCCTTCTTGAAATGAATGATCTCCCCGGTCGGCGGCTCAGACTTACGAGCTGACACGACGTAAATGCAGCACAGGTGCCTTACTGATGGACAGCCTGACAGCAGCTCTGGAGAATAAGGGGCCGAGATTTGTTGCTTCGCTAATTCCACCTGGGAGGGTCTGCTGATGGTAAACTATTACGTGGGGACCCCAGGTTTTTTATCAAATCCCTCAGTAAACACGTCGGTGTACGTCTGTAGCTGTTAGTAGAATCATCTACAGTTTTTCGTGCTACCTCTGACCTCTCTGGGTAATTTAACACATCGGCATCTGGTGTTTTGAGCATAATTGCTGAAATGTGCTCCTGGCATCTCTGTCACATGGGCCACATTAACAGTTTGGTTATGTATGAGCCAGTCAGTGTATGAGTCTGATGAATATTACTGAGTGACTTCCTTTGCTTTGCTCTCTCGTTGTATGGCATGCTCCTGGGATACCACCTATGACTATTCATTGCAGAGAGATCAGGTTGAGGCGAATGATGTTATTTAGTATGATTTTTTTGAGACACACAGAAAATTTTTGATTTTTGGTTAATATTAAGTATATACATGGGTGATGGTGAAACTTCCCGTTCTTATAAATTGGGAGCATTCACAGATTATTCCAAGAAGGTTAGTCCCGATTGCTAGCGCTTTACTCATACCAGACCTAATCTAGCTATTTTGTTGTCAAAAATTTTATGTCATACAAGTGTAAAAATAACAGCCACATGAACATATCCAGGACCAGTGCTAACCCTAACTTGAGGCACAGTCACCTCTATGTGAAGCACAGAGAAGCAGTATTAAGTGTGTTTCATCTGTGTCTGAGTATAAACTGCTGAATAAAAAGAGGAATAGTTTGCAGACAGTGTATGAGGCAGGAGCCATTGGTAGTAAAATGTCTTTTATTTTAACAAACTGTAAACTTATTGTCCTCCTAGCAACTTAGCAGCTAACGTTATAAATCAGTATTCTTAGCGGCTCAGAGAGCTTTTTTTTCTTCTCCCTTCAATAAAACTCTTCATTGAATTGAATGATGTACGAATGCAAGAGAAAAAAAAAAATGCCAGGGGGGACTTGACAGGGGGCACGAGCCAGGGTGATGTTTACTCCAAAGCACAGTGTAAAGACAATAAAGACAAGCACGAGTGACTAGTGTCAGCATGCCCCTGCTGGCTAGCGCGTCGGTCGCCAACTACAGTCGTTTGCCAACTAGCCCCGTAAGTGGTCACCATGTCACCAAGGCCTGCAGAACAAACTATTCTGCGAAGAAACGTGGATGAGTTTCACTCCACTTCCGATCCTGTCACCTTAGAAATCACGTTCACATACTACTAAACTGTTTTCCCAGTGAGGTTTTGATGGCAACGTACTCAGTGGCTGGATGGGGCTAGAAAAAATTCTCCAGCAGAAGCACTGTGGTTAAGGTTGACGTTTTCCCTAGTAAACCAGACCGTAATCTTTCCCTGAACTTAACCAAGTGCTGCGAGGGTCTAAACATGACCACAAAAAGTTTAATAAGGCTGGAGTTGCTACAATTCTTCAAATATTCAACTACAAGATCAGATATTTTGAGGGAAAACAAAAACATCTGTGAATATTTTACTGATAAATTCATTATTATGTTAATAATTTTCGCTTGACAAATACGCAAATTATTAACATATCCTCATTACATGAATGGAAATTTTGATCCAGTTGTAATTATGTTTCCTTCCAAATGTATTTGCTGTTGGGAATTGGTTTTGTATAAACATAATCTCTAGGAGACACGGTTGCGCCGTCAGGCTTTGTTAGTCCTGTAAACAGGTATCATCGTCTATAGAGCCGAACCAACATCTCGGGTCTCACTTCTCCTAATCATCCCTGCACTAAAATGTGTTTCAAATATTTGAAATATTGTGTTTATATTACATTTTACAAGAATTAGTACCAGGACCAATGATGTAAGGGTAAAATTTATTAATGAAAACACAACATCACCAGTTAATTTCTTCAATACTTTGATTACAATACTTGCGGCTGTACGGGTTTAATATGTTCAGTTTTAACTTCCTTTTATTTTCCGCGACAAAGTCATGACCGAGCCTTTTTTCATTAAATCACACCACTTTTTTTTCAGTGTAAGAAATTTGTGAAAGAGTGGCTTTGAGCTCTGACAGCGTGGGAAAGCAGAAATGAGAGAGGCACCGGAAATTACAGCGGGCAAAACGAGCAGGAGACGGTAGAAACCCACAATAGATGAATACAAAGAGGAAAAACTTGTGATGAAAACTTGAAATGATCTCCCTAATTGAACTTTTTGCTTTATTACATTATTTAGCCGCTTTGATGACCGACTGAAATTACCGATGTGCATCGTGCAAAGTCAAATTAGAGACCTCCCTTTGATGAAAAATGCCATCTGGAAAGGGCTTTGGTCTGGGAAATCCAACCGCTGAGAGTTTGGTTGCAGACCCTGTGAGCCTCCACCTCCTCCGCTCCGTAGCATCTGGTTCTGGATCTGTTGGAAGAAATCTAAACAGCTAAAACAGCTGTATCGCTTCCTTTCTTTTTTTTCCCCCTGGAACAAACAATGCTGAATCCACTGTGGACTTGAAATCTAAAATGTTTAGAATGGGAACGAAGAAACCTTGTTTCCCGAAATGTCCAACATCAACGTCTCCCATCCTCTGCAAATCACAGCAGAGACGCTCCGGTTATTTTGTATGAACTGATTCTGTGCTAAAAAAAAAAACTAGATAGATTTTAATGCCCTTTTCAGCATCATCCGTTGTAGTAAGAACTTGTGAGATGTGTTTAACTTAGACATTCCACCTATACATTTGTTGGAGAGGGTCAAAGAGAGGGAAATGAGAACACTGAAATTTAAAAAATTGGTTTAAGCTATTTCGACTACTAGCAAACAGTGGGACTCGGTCACACAGGAACAAGCCGTGTCAAAGCCAATATTCTCTTCCCATTTCACTGCTAACATGTCTAGATCCTTAGCTGCCAGCTTTCCAGTCACTCTTTTAATTTTCTCTTTATATGGCACGAGATAATTTTGGAATTAAAAGGTTATCAAGTCGGAGCCTACTGGCTGGAAAGGACTGCCCAGAGTTTTACATTAGGGGACTGATGAGAATGTATATTTATCACAAATATCCCTTCGTGCAGGATGTGGAGAAAACAGTCGATAAACCAGAGATGATTAAGGATTCCAAAAAGTGATGGGCTGAATGCCCTAGCCTGAAGGAAACATATTTTGTTGAAGGCACCATGTCTTCTATAAGAGATTTGGCCTGACAACCGTTATCCAGCTCCAGCTCCAGCTCCAGCTCCAGCTCCAGAGAGAGAGAGAGAGAGAGAGCAGCAGAGGCAAAATACACTAAACCTGCTGTTACAGCTGCACCTGGCTCTCGAAATAAACATGGGAAGAAAGAGACCGAGGATAAAGGAGAGAGAAAGGAGAGTGGCTTATTAGAAATTAATTGTTTGCCATTGCACAGCCATCTGATGACTCTCAGTAGTACTTATCCAGAATATCAGACCAGTTTTTTGTATATTTATCTGCGATGTCTGTGAGTCTACAGTATGTTATTCCAACAGCCATGACCTCAGCCAGAGAAGATTTTACTCTTCGTTCATGTCCGTCAAACAGCCGCATCTTCTGCCTCTTTCGGTGGACGATGGAGACATTTTACTGAAACTGCTGAAACCCGATGAGTCACTATGCAAAGAGGTCCCCGGTTTTTATTTCTCGTGCACTGACCAACAGCCGTACTTGTGCTCCGCCTCGGCGAAGACTCATTTGGACGGTTGGGTTACACATGGTAACGTTTCAGTGGTAATGAAGAATACACAGGTGATTGGGGGGGATTCAGCGATAACCGCCAACTCTTCCTCCACAGCTCAAGTGAGCAGAAATGTCGGATGCAGCAAGCAGAGTCAGTTAGGAACAACTGAGAAAATTTATCATAATTCGATTTGGCAAAGTACACAGTCTAAGATATCAAAATAGGAGAACTATTAAATTGCAGGCAAATGGGTACCAATGGCATTAAGACTTAGTTTATTCTGCGTTCGCTCACGTGCGCTGAAATTAAACAAAGCTTTGAGCTAGAATGACGCTCAGAGCGCAGACCTCCCCAAGGCCAAACATTGGCAAAAATTGGGAAAAAATATCTCGCAAAGTTAAGGAAAGTGATTTAAAAGTTCCTGTGTCAGGCCCCTGTACCCGGATCTGCCCCAGAGTTGAATGGCTTCTTCCCTGGCCCCGTCCATCCACCGAGGTTCTGTGCAAATCGGCTCAGTACTTTCGCCTAATCCTGCTGACAAAAAAAACAAACAAGCAAACAGACACGGGTGAAAACATAACCGCCTTGGCGGAGGTAATAAAACAATTGCTGGGAAAAGGGATCGTCGCTTGTTCCCAAAGTTCCTACAGCTCACAGATTCAACCCGTCAACGTTCCAGTCAGAAAGCCTCTTCTGTGATCAGTAAGCCACAGCTGCAACTCTTTTAATCACACAAAACCTCAGGAGACCCGTGAAAAGCATCTGTTTCACGGCGCTGTTGCCTTAAAATCCATGAAAATTGATGAGTGTTGTGCAGTGTCCCAAGCCCTGAAGTCGAGCTGCACTTTATGATAACACAAACTACTGATATGCACACTGATATGAGATCTGTGTTAAGGAGAAAGGGGGGAAAAAAGGATCCATCTTTACCCAGTCATGCAGTTAAAGGGATTATTCAGGGTCACAGGTTCAAACAGCTACTGTAGTTCCTTAGTGTTCTGCAGAGCTTTGCCTGGAGCTGCTGGTCTACTCCTCTTTCCGACCTTCATTTATCACTAACTTTCCTTTTTCGTTAGGCTCAGCCTTTACCTACCTCTTCTCTCTGGTTTTCTGCCTCAAACGAAGGTGACACATGGACGTTTAATGGACATAAACAAGGAGGTTTAATGGATATAAACAGGCTTTTACAAGCAGCTCCGGAAGAAACCACGAGGGTACTCAGCAGTCTGAAATTACTCTTCTCTCGGTGGATAAACGAGAGGCATCTGGATTCCTGGAGCTCTTCAGACTCATAGAAGAACCGGTTCGGTATGACCACTGCCTATGTTAGCAGCAACGATCCATGTAAATCCGTAGCACCGTTCCAGATTATAAATGGTGGATGAACAGTGTTTATATATGCATTCCCCCCCTACACCCGCGCGGGTGTACGTAGAGTATATTCTGTATGTTCATCTTTTAACCATGAACACAGTCCTTTCCCTAGCTTCATCCGAGCAGCTTTAGTGGCCTTAACCTTAAACGTAGAGGTGGCGGAGGAGAAAAACAGAAATATGAACACTATTTAGAACAGTGATTTGCAACAGCTTTTGAAGGCGCTGAAAAACAGCGTTGTCCAGCCCACGGGGCTGCCAGATCAGAAACATGCTCATGCTGTATGGGTTGTTCTGTTGAAAGCCGAAAAACAAACGTTATATTTTGTCTTTTAGGTTGAGGAACTTGTTGAAAACTCCGCTGTGTTTACACTGCGAGGAATAGAGGAACCAGGACTGCAAGTGTAACCTTCTGAAACTAGAATATCGCATTTTGCTCTGCAGCTTCCTTCCTTTTCCTCACCACCCTTTCTTTATTCATGTCCTCTCTGCCTCAGGGAGGTTCACTGAGGGGGGGGGGGGTTAGATGCTTTTGTGACTGTAAGACACCTCAGCAGTCAGCGTTGGCTTCAGCTGTGTGATCTCCAGAGACAGAGCAGAGCAACGGGTTCAGATGGAGCTCTCCGATCTTCTGCGTGGGGCGCAACCAGTGTAACTTGTATTTGATAGGCATGAAATCAAAGCTTGTGTGGTGGGACAGTGTGTGTGTAGAGTGTATATAATGGTGTTCATTGCACATGTACTATGAGAGAGAGTGATGAGTCTGCAGCATCTACTACATTGGATCGCTATGAAATGTGCCTATAGTGTGTCCTCTCACTTTGCCTCTTGCAGCATTGACTGGGGGGAGTCATACAGGAGCTGTACATCGATCCTGATGATTATCCACCTACTAATCCACGTAAAATAAATAAAAGGAATTGATAATTGGTCTGGTTTCAAAGGAGAGTTTTACTGTTTCGGGCTGAGCGATCTTAGGGATTTCTGCGTACTGGAACACAAATATCTAAAATGCTGAAAGTGGTTATGTAGCTAGAATTATACAATAGTCATATGTTATATATATTGGCTTATTTACATGTTTCATTTTTCAGTTCTCGCCACAACTTAAATTGCGACTACTACTAAGCCCTGACAATCTCCAAACAAATGGTCCTGATCGTTCTCAACAGTGAATTTAATCCTCCGCTGTTGTTGTAGCTGTTTTCTGCTCGCTGTTGTTGCTTCTCTTGCACTTTTATTATTCCTCTGTCACCCTGTACTTCGGTTTCTCATCTTCTTCCTCTGTTTGAACTCCTCTCTGTCTTTCTCCCCCGTTAAAAACAAGCATTATTATTAGCCCGACTGCTCCCACATGCCATGAATCTGCTGTAACTGAGACCTTGATCATCCCACACAAAACGGTGCCTGGATGGAAGACAGAGAGAGAGAGAGAGAGAGAGAGAGAGGCAAAGTCCAATTAGCATCTCAGCAGCAGTCTGACTGCGGTGAGTTCCAGGGTCGCTTTACTGCAGAAGAATTGTTTCCACGTACATCGAGCAGCCGCATCATTAAAACTAGTAACTGGTTTTAATGTTGTGGCTGATCACTGTATGATTCTTGCATTGAATACCTGCACCTGCAATGCCAGCGCAGTTCCAACTTATTGCAATAATTTATTACTCCTTATTCCTTTTTGGCCGGGCCGCAACAGCGATACCATATACTATATAAACTAAAGGCAAAACAAAACAACCAAAAAGAAAAAGAACCCACCATGTCTTGCCTCCAGCCTTCAGACACAGCTACCAGCGGTAGCTTGAGTGCTTTAACTACTGCGACGCAAGTCCACCCGATGATCAGAACAGATGAAGATGTGTCATTAAACTTGCAAAAAGGCGGTAACCAAGGCGAAGAAGCACACCGCACAGCTGAAATGTCAACGACAACCAAGAATAGAAAATCTGTCAGCATGAGATTTGCAATGAATCTTCTCATCTCATCTGATCTTTTTTTTTTTTTTGAGGATTAAAAGCACCCATTCAGCCACACTAATAAAAGGCTCCACTCTGGTAGTTCAAGTGTGTTCAGGAAATTAACTGCAAAGGATTTTCCGTTTTCCCGCTGAAATGTGTGAGTGTGAGTCACTCACTCTGCTGTTTTGCTGAAATGCGGTGCATATTGAAAGATTATTCCACTTTGTAGCTTTGATGTTCAAGTTTGACAAGTGTCTCACTGGAGATGAAAGCCCAGGGTGGAGCCTCGCCCCGAAGTTGTGCCGGGGCCTCTTCCTCGTGTCTTTTCCCGCTCTTATTATTCTGCAGAACGCATTCTCCGTTACATCAACTCACATCATTCTCACAGACCTCAGGTTGCCTGAAGTGCGTTTTATTTTTTCACCTCTATTTTTCATCCTCAGGCTTGTCTCAGCTCGAAATGAAAGTTCCAGAGAGAAGGAAAACAATCACCACATTTGGTTTCTCCTTCTCTCCTTCCCCTTCAGGTCATCATGTGCTGAGCGGGATAACTTTTGTCTCTATGCTCTTAATCAGATTTGTATTCTGAATGAATAATATTATTCTGAGTGAATAATATTCCTTCATAAACATTCACTCTGGTCCCCTCAGAGCCCATATGACCGCCCTATCTCCCTCTAACCACAGCAGATCTCTTTGTGGTTGAATATAACATACGGGAGGGGGGGGGCTCAACTGAGGTCTGCTTCCATCTTTCATCTTTCATTTCTTTCCTTTTATCCTTGTCTGTCCTTTGATTTGATGAAAATAAAGAGAAACAGAAGAATCTCTATGTTCTCTCTTTTTAACCCTTAAAATCCCTGACCTACTAAAATTGCCCCATCGGAACCAAGCCTATAATGTGTACTATGAAAAAAGAAATGGGATTATGTGATTGCAGGACTGTAACCTAAGCTAAATCTCTATCCTCTTTTCGTCACTCTGTCTCTGTAGTGAGTTACATGAGAAGCTTGGGGGTCCCCGGTGGAGGACATGGCACTTCTTCAGTCAGACACATACAGCGAGCAGATCGGCTCAGTGCTGCACGAGTGGGGAGCGGCCTTCATTCTCCTCCTCCTCATCGTCATCCTCTGCTGCTGGACATGGTTGACAGGATTGGGGAGGGGGGGGGGCGTCTCTCTGGGTCTCATCACAGAGAACACAAACTGTGCTGCTGTTTAGCGTTTGGCGTCTCAGTTGTTTGTGGTCACAGGGGCCCCAGTGAGGCCCTTGTTTCTGCATATATGATTAAAGTTCTTGAAGAGTAACTTCTCACTAATGCTATGTCCCAGTTCCATACAACACACAACTAACTGTGCACAATAATACGTATACTAATTGTCTTAGTACACTGTTTTTGCAGCTTTTTATATCCGCCAAGGAGGTCACGTTTTCACCCGTGCCCGTTTGTCGGTTTGTTCCGCAGCAGGATCACGCAAAAAGTTCTGAGCCGATTTAGCAGCGGGCTTGGTGGAAGGATGGGTTCTTCCCTGGGCCAGGGAAGAACCCACTCAATTCTGGGGCAGATCTGGATTGATTACTATGAATATGATTTTATTCTCTTTTTTTTTCCTCCGAAGTCTGGTGTACGTTGGTTGACATTGCCCTTGGTGGAGGTAGGCACTCTACTGAGTGCCACTCTAGTTTACAAGAAATCAAGTGCAGAGAGTGTGGACAGAGCGGCCACTTTATTGGTGTGTGGTATTTTGCGGTTTTCAGTGGTACAGAAAGTGTGTATTTGCTAAAAAAAAAAAAGAAACAGAAAAAAGAAAGCACCTGAAGGTCAAAATCAAAGGGATGATTTACCCCCTCCGGCAGAATTTATAAACTGAGTCAAGTAGGATACACAGTAGTTTCTAAAATAATCAGCACCGGTGTTGTATGTTGCAGGTTGTAACAAAGCCGTTTGTGACCATGATGTTATGACTAAACCTTAGGTGGGAATTTGCGATGCTACTTGCATGTTGTAAAAGTCACCATGAAACGTGCAAGACGTGCCGCAGGACAGCCGTTCCTCCTGTAGCAACAAGCCCGAGGTTACGGTAGATGCGTCGGTCAACTGTTGTTGGCCTGCGTGAATTTACATAATAGCTTACATAGTCAAGGAAAAAAACAAAATGGAGTCCTTCGAGGGGAAAGAAACATCTGTCAAAAGGAATACTTTCAAGAACTGAGAAAACCGAGAAAAGGTTGCACCAAAATGGTAAAAGGGAAAGAAAGGTAACGATACAGTTGACACAGATGATGGCATGACTGCTGAGTGACGTAATCATCACTGTCCAAGGAAAACCATGCATCTCAAAACCTGAAATTTTTCAGATAAACCAAAGGATCGGGTGTTTTTCCGTGGTTTGAGAAAATTCTCCTTCCTCTCGAGCTAAATTATATAATTAAAAAAACATTTGGGTTCGCTGAAAAATGCCCAAAAGAGTTTGACGTTTTCACAAGAAAAGTCGATGTTTTCACAGGACAGCAGCGATAAAGCCTGCACGTGTTTCTTGCAATGTCGGCTGTCTGCATTTGTCATCTGTGATCAGTGTGAGCGAGCGCAGTTGCACGCGTGAGGACTTTTCTCCAGACATGAGACTGACAAAATCTGATTTTGTGTTTCAGTGCTCCGTGAGAGAGCACATGAGTTCACTTAGGCAAAGCTAAGCTGCCCCTCACACAGTCACTCGCTTTGTCCTGTTTCACTAGTTGTGGCCGCCCTTGTCTGCTGCCGGCTGTTGTGACGACACCTTCCTTCTCTCAGATATTACGCGTACTCCTGAATCAGAGGGGGCCGTCACAGTGTGCCCCTGCCTGACTTGTCTTTCCCACTGGCACTGAGCTGCCACCAGAGCTGCACCGGAAAAGGAGGCTGAGGCACGTTTGGATGTCGTTAGGGAGCTTTTACCCTGCTGGTGCTTTACACAAATAGGTCAGGGAGACTGCTAGAGCTCCTTCAGTGAACAGACTCTGTCCTCTTTAGATGTGCTCTCCAGGGAGAAACCTCTGACTGAACCCGTCCAAATGCATGAGAACGGACCATATTGAACAAAAGCAGCAAAGTATGTCAAGCTCAAACCCCGATTCGTGTCCAACCACGAAGCTGCACACTCTTTGCTGCAGTATGTTGTATCTGGAGTTGGAAAAGAAACCGTGACTGAAATTTCTCGTATGACCACCGGTTAAAGGGTCCAAGAAAGTCCCAAATTTTCCCCATGATTTATCCCTTCATTTGTTTATTTTTCTTCTTACGATGTGCATCTTTTGATTTTGAGTCACGATGATCGTGATGAATTAAGGCTTAGGGTTTTGGGGTCCCCCCCCACCCCCACATCGACAGGTGTCACGGTCAGTCATGGTGGTTGGAACTTGCCCGGCTCACGTCAGCTCCAATCAGGCTTCCTCCTCTTCAACCGAAATGGGATTTTTCTGGCTGCTGTAACTGCCAGGTTGGCAGTGAGTGGTTAAACCCAAAAAAAAAAAAAAATATTCTGTGAAATCTGTGTCTGTGAAAGACATCCAGTTATTAGGAGCGGTGTGGTGTGAGAACATTTTTGCCTAAAACCTAAATTACAAGCAAACACAGACGTCAGATGTGGTTTTTAACAAACTTTCCTCAAACAGGAGTAAGTAGTGCATTTGTTGGGGACTATTTTCAGCAGCGGATGAATCCACATTTGGTGTTCAAGTATTTGGGGCGGCAGCACTGTGTGTGTGGGATTGATTTAAAGTGAACTACAGTCGCCCTTTTCAGTGTAAAGAGGGAACTTGACCCACAAAGACCTAACCCAAATCTCTAATCCAATTAAACTAATCACAACTTAACTGGTCACTTCCGAGGACACGGCTTTGACTCACATTCTTTCCTTTCATAGTGCGATACTGAACAAATCATTAGATTTCATTTCATTTTTTTGTTATGAAGAAGGAACCGAAGAGAAGAAAGTATGTGAGTTTGGCTTTAAAAAAAAAAAAAGAGCCCTGGACGGACGGTTTGACGGTGAGCAGAGGAAGGTAAATGTGAAAAAAAGCGCGAAAAAAAGTGGGGTGCGATATGACGATGGTTACGATGTCCGGCTACGCAGCTGACCCTAACCCTCACCCTCATATTAACTACAAACAAAGTCTTTAGCCCTAATGTTAACTGATTTACTTCATGGGGACCAGCTTTTTGTCTCCAAGCAGGGGACGTGTGTCCCTCTAACGTGATTAATACAAGCGCGAGCACATGCTCGGCTTCACAATTCAGTTTTGGTTCATTACACTTTGTACTGAGGAAACAAGACAACATCAAAATGCCATTTCATGTTGCTTCCAGCTGAACTATTTTAGTCTGCAGGCAATAACTTAGAGTTATACTGTTACTGTTGTCCTCATTGTCCCTGCGCCGCTGCTGTTTTACAGCTGCTAGTCTTAACAGTAACAGTTACAGAACGTATCGCCAGTAATTCATCAAACCCAAACGCTGCGTGTGTCACTTATAAGTGAGAGATTGTTTTTGCTGTGTTGCTGTTTGACAGTGCTGATCAAAGCAGCCAGACTTTTCACTAAATTAAAACAGAGAAAGGAAAAAAAAAAAAAAACTTGTCAGCGGCCGCAGCAGGAGCTCTTTATTGATTTTCACGGCTCGTGTTTCAGCCTCAGCACTGACAGAGCTACGCGGCTACGGTAACACCGGGGCGAGGGAACTTCAGAGGAGGCGCCGCTGCCCACATGAAATTGCCAAAACCACCGGAGGAAAGCGCCGAGTCCCAAACCTAATTGAGATCCAATCAGTTTCAATTACAAAAGCGATTCCGTTCAGCGTGATACAGCTGTTGTGAATGCCAGCAATGGCGGGAGTGCTGCCCACTCACGCCCACACACAATATGTTATCGCGCCACAGTCCTGCGGTGGTGTGAGAGACAAGACAGAGAGATAAAACCGTCGAGGACCACTGCCAAATTAAATGTTCAACCCACCATGACACAAGCAGAGCCTCTCTCTGTCTCTCTCCTCCTCCGGCAGATTCACATGGTCCTAGTTTTGGCTCATTTCAGTGTATTTAGCTCGGAAAAGGAGAATGGTTGTTGGTTTCTGGGGCAAAGTGGTGAATTCATAAACGGAGAGGAGAGGCAACTTGAATTTTTTTCGCAGAGCCCGGCTGCTGGCCGGTAAAGAAAGCCACATTTGGTGTTTTGTTAGTAGCTGTAAAAATTGTGAACTTCAGATCTCTCCCCACCCAGACATCACGTCACGCCGCCATAAAAATTCTTCGTTCGCGCTTGTCCCGGGTGCGATGCAGCGCGGTGCTCAGGAGAGTTCCCTCGTTGAACGAATAATGAGTCCGACCGTGAAATGAATTCTAAATGAAGGACTTGTGTTGAGGTGAAGGCCGCAGCATATGACTCATGTCATTTTCACGCTCATCAAATCATCCTCGAAGCCCCGGCAGCGTCTGCAACTGATGCCTCTCCACTTATCTATTCAGTCTTTTCCTTCCCTTTGTGCCAACACGTGCGAGAGGCATTCAGGTTTAAACGGACGAAACTGCCGGCAGAAGTGGTTTCAGCGGCTGTGAATGCAACTTCTTCAAATTGTTAAGTGACAGTCAGAAGGTCACCGTTTTCCCAGCGTTTTTGGTTTGTCACAGCAGCGAAAGCGCAGGTGTAACTGATAACGTAAGAAGCCGTTTAGATGAGCCACTTCCAAGGTCCCGACATTGCACGTGCTGGCTCACTAACACGGCTCACCGGGGCACTCGGTGAAATTTGTTTCACCTGCGCCGTTCCTCCTATGACGAGTGAAAAAGCTCTGTTCCCCCTCCCAGCTGTCATCAGCCGATTGGCTTCCAGTCAGTGTCTTTTGTTTGACACGCTAGGTTTAATGGCTGGTGCCCCAGTTGTAATGGTTTTTGAAGTCATTTTGTAGCTAATTCAGTTAGGTCTTTTGTTTGGATTTTGTTTTGAAGGGAGATTAATTAGCCAGTGTTTTGTTCCATTAATTTCCCTTGTTTTGGCAAAACCGCTCTGTTCTGCCCCCCCCACACACACACACACACACACATTTAGAGAACCTCTAGTTAAATGTCGTAAATAGGCACATTTTGTTCAATTTGCCACTACTTTATCTCTTTATTTTGTTGCTGCCTCCCCTGGTCCATCTCACATACGACATACGCCGAATATAAACTTTGCGACATACAATAGATCTGGGGGAGTATTCAAGAAGGGGGTTTTAGTGAAAACTCTTAGTTAAGCCTGAGAGGGGGGGAAACTGGGTTTTCCGTTCCAGAAGCTGAGATCTCTCTAACTCTGTTACAACAGTAACTTCCTCGGTGAACCTTTCTCCGTTTCTCCGTCTCCTTCCCTCCCGCCGAGCCTGAAGGAGCTGTGTCTGACACGCTTGTGCACTTCCCTGGACTAAATGTACTTTTAAGTTTCTGAATATAGGCTGCACATAGTCTTTTGACAGCATTTCACTTACTATATTTCAAATGTACCACATCTGAAATCTGGTCAGTAAATGCTGATAAGCAAATTTTTTAAAAATGAGCATTTAAAAATGTACACTCAGTTTTAACGTTAATGCTTTCTCATCCGCGAATCGCCAAAATCAATAGGCTGAGTCAGACGATGAGGTTATAATCAAAGATCTATAAATCCTGCGTTCTATCCGATCTATATTTCCAGCTTCCGCTGCTGCCAGCGCTTTGTCCCCATCAGATTAATAATCCAGCAACAACGGGATTGCTCCAGCACTTTATCAACCATCGAGGAAATTTAAGTCTACTACATAGTGAGAAAGTGGATTACACTGAATAAAATCAAAGTTTCCACTTATTGACTTGTTTTGTTTTCTTTTTTCTCAGGCTCTTTTCACTGCTGCTGTGTGGTGGTGGTTGTGTTTAAGAGCCTGAAAGTGCATTGTGCATCAGATCAATTGATGGGTTTTTTTTTTTCTTTTCACTAATTCAGTTGACTGAATTAACTCTGATCAGCTGTTATGGAACCGAAAACATGTTTTTTTCTCAATCTCAGGATTCGTCAACTTAGAGTTCAGGGTTAAGCTCAGAGTTTGTTTAAACGCCGAGGGCCTGCACTGCAAAGCAGGATTTGGGGTTAGCGAGGTAACTTCGCGTTTAACCCTGGGTTTTCAGGGTTACCATTTCTCATCGCCACGGTGACTCATGCCGCACACCTGACCAGCCGCAGAGCCGGTTACGTTCGCGATAACAGATCGGTGCATATAAAGGCTCCGTCTACTGACAGATAGCAATCACAGTTCGTAGCAGATCCCGTGGAGCTCGGTGCGTGGATCATGAGAGGGTCTCGTAGGAGGGCAAGAGTGTTCAGAGACCGGCAAGCCCCCTTTGACTTTCCCTGACGATTTTTGTTTTATTTTATTTTTTTATCTGAGAGACTTAGACTTTCTTCAGGGAACGACTTATCTGTGTCAGCTTCTTGACCCACATGTTGCCGGCGCGGCACGTCGGAGTCGTGCGCTTACAGACCCCGGGACCGCTTTGAATTGCCTTGCTTTTTATGTATGCTGTGGATGATGCAGAGAAATACTCTAACAGAGCCGCTGGATGCCTTTGTCGTGTTCCCTGGCCACTTGCCCACGTGGTCCATAAAAGGGGGCTTTTATGACATGGCAGGTAGACAGTAACCTATATGTCCACTTGATCTTTAAATAATGTAAGATATAACATTTAATAGCCCACATTTAATGCTTATATTAGATCGCTCTCATCTAAAGCTGTATTAGTAAACAATCTGATCAGATTATCATATTGATTTTATTTTTTGCCTACTGAAACCTGGCTCTGGCTCATGAAGAATCTTAGCCTAAATGAATCCACTCCCCCCAGTCATTTTTAATACTCACATTCGTCGGGGCACCGGCCAAGCAGGTGGAGTTGCAGCCATTTTTGGCTCAGGTTTATTTATCAGCCTTACACCCAGCTTGGAAAACCTTTTACAACCAAATTTGTTTGTTCACAGTGGCCCATGCTCTGAATTTTTTATCAAGTTTAGTCCATAGATAAGGTAATCATAATGGGTGATGTCTTAAAGACCATAAAGACCTGGGTGACCAGCAATTTTCTATTAAATTCTGACAAAACTGGGGTTATTGTGCTTGGCCCACAACTCCTGAGAAACACACCATCTAATGATATAGTTACTCTAGATGGCATTGCCCTGGCCTCCAGCACCGCCGTTAGGAACCCCTGCGTTATCTTCGATGTCCTTTCAAGGACTGCCTTCCTTCACCTACAGTATGAAACGCCGCAAAAGATAAGGCACATCCTGTCTCCAAAAGATGCAGAAAAACCAGTCCATGCTTTTGTTCCCTGCAGGCTGGATTATTGCAATTCCTTACCATCAGGCAGCTCCCCGCCACCAAAAAAAAAAAAAAATCTCTAAAGACGCTCAGAGTTCTGCAGCGTAAGTACTGACAGGGACTAGGAATTGAGATCACATTTCTCCCACGTTGGCCTGAAAAATCCAGAATAGACTTTTTAAAATCCTCCTCCTCCTCACCTACAAAGCCCTTAATCGTCATCATATCGTAGGGAGCCCATAATCCCCTAGTTATCCCACTAGAACACAGAGAACCCAGAACGCAGGCTTACTTGTGGTTCCTAGAGTCTCCAGAGGTAGAATGGGAGGCAGAGCCTTCAGTTATCAGGCTCCTCTATTGTGGAACCGTCTTCCAGTTGGGGTCCGGGAGGCAGACTCCCTCTCCACGTTTAAGAGGAGGATTAAAACCTTCCTTTTTGGATAAAGCTTACAGTCAGGGCTGGCTCAGGTTTGGCCTGATCCAGCCCCGAGTTATGCTGCTATAGGGGGACTGCCGGGGGGGACTTCCCATGATGCACCGAGCTCCTCTCTCAGTCTGTGTGCATTCATTTCCCATTGGTGCATCTTACTAACTCAGTATCTTCTCTCTCTCCTGTAGTTTTGTTCTTTCTCTCCTCCTTTCACAGTCTGCAGGTATTTCTGCCTCTGGATCAAACACAGCGTACACTCAGCAGTATTCATACGGTTCATTTTGTAATAAAATAAACAATATAAATAAAATAAACAAAACTTTCCCTTTGGGAATAAAGTACATTTTCTATTACCGTATCTATATATCCACAGGATAAATAAGGATACTCGTTGTTTGGTGATACTGGCGCATTGGCTGCATGGAGAAAACTGCACTGCAGAAAACGCAGCAGCCTGGATAATTTAAGGTCATTCCCCTTTTTAGCACATATGTAAATATTCACAGGTGTCACAGATGGACTACCTCCTCGTAGTCGTTGATGCTACATTGGCTTTAATGCTGTTATCCCGTGGAAGTATCGTTAGCCACGAATGCTTTCGCAGATGACTTGTGACCATCACTTCGTGGTCGCCATTGTTGAGGCCAAGTGGGTCTCCACTGGGCCACAGATTTGAGCGGGTTTTTTTTTTTGTCTTTTTTTCTTTAAACTGCGTTTTGTGATACCAATAATGGCAAAGTTTCCTTTTTTAGCTTCAGGGCTGTCCAGTGGAATGCCGCCTGGTGACGGGGGTTATGCCTGCCAGCCCCATTTAATGGCTCCCTACCCCGACCCTGAAACAGGGACACAAAATAGATTCAGTGTTGCCTTTACCGAAGCCTGGGTCAGGATAGAATTGACATCTGGGACGCTGAAAAACTGTTTCACATGCCTACATGGGCTCAGACCAGGCTTGCAGAATCATCTCGGCGTGTGTTGTGCTCCACGATTATAGCCACCATACAGAAGGAGAGGGCCCCTCCTGTCAGCTAACAACCCCCTGATGTTGTGGACTCCCCTGCTCTAGACCACCCTACTGGCAGGGTTGTGAGAGAGGCCGTCACACAGCAATTTTCTGCCTAAAAAACACACACGATGATTTTTATTATTTACAAAGCTTTATTCCTCAGTTATCTTTTTGTTCTCCCATTCCTGGGAACAAAGGAAAATACATTTAAGTGTAATTTGTTTATAATTTCTGGAAGTAAATTATGCTGCTGAATTACCTTCTTTCTGTACTCCAGCTTCTCCTCCTCAAGTTTCACTCTTTTTGATTAAATGTTTTTTTTTACTCAACCAAGTTCTAAGTTCCTCTTGTAGAGAGACCTCACCTCGTCTGCTCCAACCTGAAACAAATAATATATATATGAATATAGATATAAATATAGATAGAGATATTGATAGATTGAGAGAGAGAGAGAGAGAGATAAGAAAATTGTAAGGGCAGGTGTGTGTGGACCCAAGTGCGAGAGAGAGAGAGTCAGGCCGAAGTACAATGTCCAAAATCCAAATCTTTAATCTGAGAGACGTAGCAGAGGTCAAAATACCAGGAGTCAATTAAACCAGACAACAAGGCAGATCAGGAACAGGCAGAATCAAGGGTCACAAAAATACCGGAAAAACAGATCACACACAGTGAATCAAAATCGGAGCTAAATGCGAGAGCGCTTGAACACAATGGTAACCAAGACAATCTGGCAACGCATGAGAAATGAGGCGGGGTTTAAATACACAGAAAACCATACACAGGTGAAAGACATTAAGGTGGAGACAGTAATCAACACAGGCGGGAAAAACCAGGAAGTAAAACAAACAGTAACACGACAGAACCAACTTCAAAATAAAACAGGAAATGAATACAGATCTTGACAAAAATGCACACACACACACACACACACACACACACACACACACACACACAGCTGCTTTAACATAAGCATTGTCCCTTTTGCAAGACTCACTTAGAGAGAGATGCAAATGTCACATTTGACTACCCTGTTTAAACTGAGGTTAATTCATTACCACTTGTGATCCTCTTGGCCCAGAAGTGGAGGCCGCAGGCTCAGGGGGAGGAAGATTTCCCTCCTCCTGCAAAATTAACATCATAGCAATGGGAGCAATTGATTCAGTTTAGGATAGAAAACACTTGAAGCAGTTATTAGTCCCGGGTGGTGCAGACCACCACCATTAGCAAGTAATTAAAGATAAATCGGTTACGGCCAAGTGTCCGCACCCTCACCATTTGTGTTTAAGAGGGGCAAACTGAAAACTGCATAAAATTGGTAACAAAGGAAGAAGCGCTGCACAGAGGGCGTATTATAACCTCTTGTATGGGAAACGCAACGATGGCTGAAGCTTTGAGCAAGACACCACGTTCGGCCGCAGAGAAAACTTACATGGAGCACCTTTTTGTAAGGGGCCACTCCATGTTATCGCAGAGGGCCAGCTCAGCAGGGCCCCCTCCTGTCTTCTTCATTTAATTTTTTCCCCCCCTGTTGGCTGCAAGCAATGTCAAAGCCACTTCATTGTGTTTTTTAGTATACCGATATCATCCTACAACAGCTGTTGTGGGGTTGCAGCTGAAAGAGCAAGGCTATAAGTTGTCATACATCAAGAATCCATCTAACCACCACATTATTTTAATGGAATACACAAATCAGATCTAATCGTGCCCTAATGACGGGGCAGTGATTTTATAAGCCTAATAACTTGCGCATTCACACAGCTAGCTGTCCCTCCTGCATTTGGCAGCTGCAACTGTATCGCTTTTAACCTGGATTATGTGTTCAACCTCTTATTTGTCTAACGCGAGTGGTCATATTCCTGAGAACACTTCCCCCTTTTTCACGCGAACGTGCTCAGGAAAGCTTGGGTTGACTTACCGAGGTTGACCGCGTCACTGCGGTTGTTAGGCTTAGTGAAGCCAGATAATCAGAAGATATCCTGGGCATGTTACAACTTGCTTCATGGTACAGGCCCCAGGTTAAAGCCGAATGAACATATTTAAAAATGTAATCGAGCAACAGTAGAATTCCGGCACTTTATCGTCCATTAAGGAAATTCAAGTCTACGACATAAGAAATGGCTGGACTACGCTGAAAAAAATGTAATAGTGTCAACTTGTCGAGTCTTTTCTCCAACTCAAGCTCTTCTGTTGTTAGTGGTGGTGTTTAAGAGCCTAAATGTACGCTGTGACGCGTTCTTAATCTGTCTCCGCTGGGCTAAAATTATTTGCCCATTGCCATGATGAATCGTAGGAGGCTCAGTTGACCGAACTAACCCTCATCTGGAACCGAAAGCTGAGTCTCCAACCTCGGGGGTTTGTCAACTCAGAGTTCAGCATTAAGTTTGGAGTTTGTTAAACCTGCTTTCTGGAATAACCAACGGATGCAGAAGCACAAGCAAAACAAAAGGAATTCTAGTGATAAGCACCTTCACAAAAAAAGACTCAAACATTTTAGCGATTGCTTGTTGGTTACACGTTTCTTATGACATTTTTGAATGACGTAAAACAATACGCAACCATTGCAATCTCTTGCACCTCGATAGAAAACTACCAAATACAGAAGAACTTAGAAAAAAGAGAGGATTAAATAGCATTGTAGTGGTTAAGAAGTCAGCCATCTTGATACCTGGATGGGTTGAATGCCTTCCCTTGCACTTTGTGTGCTTTTTTCATTTCACAGAGAAACAAATATTTGAGGCACAAAATTGAGACTCTGAGGCTATTCAAGGTGAGGGAGCACTGAAACTTTAATGAATGGTATAACATGCAGCACTATCTTGTTTAATGCTCAGACACTGTTGTTATCAGGTGGAAAATAAATCACACTGGCACAAAGCCATCCAAGGTGAAGGCAGAACTGCGAAGAAGTGGGGAGAGAGAAACTTTGCTTTTAAAACCTCACACCAATTGATTTGATGCACCAACACACACTGAACACACTCCCGGTGAGTCAAGCAACACAGACAGCGGGCTCACACCTTCACTGCCTCTGAGACTTGGAGACACAAAGTGACTTAATAAATGGATGACACAACAAAGGGGAAGAGACAGCCCACCTTTTGGAAAAGCTGTTTGATATTGCTGAAGCTGCTCTTAAGCAGAAAGCTCTACTGAGTGAGGACAGTGTTTAAAAAAAAAAAAAAAAATGTAAAGTGGGAGAATATGAGACTTCTTTTCTAAAACCTAACGCTTTCTCACTGACGCACCACAGCGCAGTGGGGTGGCCACCGCTCCTCAGGGAGTTAGAGACAGGAAGTAAACAGCGGTGAGTTGTGGCTGCCCGGGAATCGACGGTCGGCCATTGCCCCGCCGCCAATTCTCCGCTCTGCTGACCCAAAGGAGGTGCATCTTTCGCTCCTATGTGCCTGTGTCCTGCACGTCTCACCGCTTCAGAGTGTGTTGTGCTGTGACTGCTACTGCAGCATAAATCAGTGAAACACAGGGCTCTCTGCTGCACAAGAGCCACTTCATGTTGCATGATTGCAGAATAATTGCAGAACTGCGTTTGGAAGGAGTTCCCGGGGCAATAGCTAGTGTTCTCTTCACTTTATTGTCCATCCCAACGGCAATTAAGCTTGCAGCAGCGATTATGAGACGCGACAGAAGACGTGCGTGTCTCCATCACAACAAAGACACGTCTTTTTGACTGACTGACTTTCTGTCAACATTTGCATGAAAATCAAATCAAAAGCTCTGCCAGAGACGGGTACTGACACGCTTGGATGTCTGAAAATGCAACCAAACCTTCAATTTGTGCTGGTGTGGAATTGAGCCTAATGTCGCTACAGTGAACACATTTCAGTCCCATTTTTCAGTTGTCCATCTTATGCATGTCCGACACAACAGATGCGCTCCTGCTCTGCCAGCGTAGCAGCTAAGAATTACCAGTGCGGACGAGTGGCAACTTAAAAGGAAAAACCTGAAAACCGAGCGGAGAAACAGGATGGCAGTTACCCCCGTCCATAGGGCACGAGGGTTCCCCGAATGGCTTGAGAAGGAAAATGATGTGAATCGCATGCTGTGGCCTTTGCAGTCACCAGATCTCAACCCAGTTGGACCGACGTGTCAGACGGCGCCCTCCACCGCCATCATCAAAACACCAAATGAGGGACTCGTGGTGGCCAAGCCCTTTACTAAGACACCTCATGTTGTTGTTTTTTTCCTTTTTTAAAAATTTGTCACCAGTCTGCTCACCTCAAGATTTACATCCGGTGCCAAAGCAGCTTGCGCCATTTTTTTTATCCACCTTAGCCATGACCTCTCCCTAACCTCAACCAAAACATACCTTAGCCGCTGTCATATCATACTTCCCACCATAGAAATTGTAGAAATATAAAACCATCGCCATTGTTCGTAAGCCGATGATTTTGGTCTGCTGGAGCAAAATGACGCGTTTCCAAACCACCCACTGACCTTATCCAACAGCAGCTCCACAGAATAAATACTCATTCCTCCCTGCCGGTAGAACTGTGCAAGTCCATTTGAAACAATGGTGAAGTGTCATCACCTTCGCAGTAAAAGCGTTGCGGATAATAGTTGTTTTTTTGTTTTTTTTTTGCTGTAGTAGTGAAAGGACATCACTATATATTTTTACATGTTAGGTCAAACTTTACTTACACAAGAACTGAATCACGGTATTCATATCTCCGGGTACTGTGCATTTTATCCTTGGTAGGTAAATCTCCCGGTAATTTTGTTGCGTCTCCGTGAAAAATGAACGCTTCACGTGTGAACGTGAAGTTTAAACTGAGAGTATCTGATCCTTTTTACGTACGACATCATATTTCTCCATGTTATTTATCATTAGGACAATGTGGTTGGGAAGGATTTTGTAAAGTTGCGACAACCGAGCAGTCAAGAATTGTTCTGATGATTTTACCCCAGCACAGCTGAACCACGCTTGCCCAAATTTAGTCCAGATGGCCCGAGATTTCCATTCAGCGGCTCCAAAAACAGCAGGTGTGAAAGCACCTTGATTCTCCAGTGAAAGGGATTAGAACAGACACACAAAGAAAAGCCGTCTGCTCATTGAAAAGGCCTGCGGATTGTTGGGATTTCATCTCTTCTCCGTCCAATCTCATTTTCCCTTATTGATTCAGAGACTGCTGCCGGGGCTAAGTATTTTGTTTATCAAAAATAGTTTTTACTGTGGCACAGGAAGACTATAGCTTTGTGTTGAAAATAGGACAATTCTTTCCGCAAAACGCTCTCGACAAGCAGTGGGATGGGTGGGAAAAAATAAAAAAATATTTCTGGTGAGTCACGAAGAACTGTGATTACACGGTTTTATATCAACTGAGGACTGGAGACGGCCGTGAACGACAACAAACAAAAACCTAAAAACCACCTTTTTCTTCCCAGTGTGCTGCTGTCAGTCAGGATTCACGTACCCTGTGGAGAAGCTTCTCGTTGTTGTTGTTGTTTAGAGCTCTCGAATTCTCCCCGAGCAGGTGATGGTGAAGCTTTCAAAGAAGCAGACAGGAAGTAATAAAGGAAAGGCTGATAAACGTCTGCGTGGAGTCAGACACTGTTAAACCCCGGAGCCTTGTGTTATCCCTCTGTCCTGCTCTGTCTCCTCCAGACTCTACCTCTCCTCCTTCACCATTTATTCTGTATCCATTCTTCTCCTTTTTCTTTTTTCTTTTTATCCTCTCCCTCTCTCCTGCCTCATCAACTCCCCGCCCGTCGATCTCTCTCTGCTCTCTGTTCGTCTCTGCAGTTACAGTAGGTTGTTGTGTGCCTCTCTGTTCTTAGAGCCCCTCTGGCTCCCAGTTATCATTCATTTATTCTCTAATCTCTCCATCCAGGAGCGGCCTTGGTCCGGCTCCATATGGCAGAGAGCTGAGGTGGCGGCTGGCCCTTTTTTTTTTTTTAAAACAAAGCACAGACCCCTGCCAGTCTCCACCCAGACAAAAACGCACGTCTCAAACTGCCAAACCCAGACATGCGCACACGGTTATTAAGACGGTTAAGGGCACAGCTCACCTGCTCTTCACCAGGGTCACAAATACGAAAGTCTAAAGGGTGAATTTCAGTTCAAAAAGGCACAACAGCTCTTTTCTGCCAGCAGCCTTTCATTTGGACGGAGTAGTTGCAGTAGTTCACTGCAAAAGCTGTTCATCAGAATACCTAATAGCACAAGTTTTTGATTAAATTCCAAAGTGCAGAAAGTTCAGCGGGGTCCTCATCCTTCAATGAAATAAGTTTTTGCCGTGTAGGCACAAAATTGTACTTTTACTTGTAAATAAAATGCAACATTTCCAAGGACTGAGCACTTGGTGGTCTGACAAGAAAAAAAAAATGCTGCACCTGTTTGTAATTACAACAAAAGTTAAGCCTCACATTAAAAAGTGACACAGAAAAACATGAAAACACCGGGCGATGCGGTTCAACAGGAGCCAGGGAAGCGCGGTCTCTCCTCCAGGTGACTGAGGTGACGCAGGTCAGTGTAACTACTGCCTGACCTACTGAGTGACTCACTGATTGGCTCGCGAACTGGCTCCCGGTTCATCGGAGCGACTGGCTGTCTGGTCGAGCGCTTGGCCAAGACTGTCTGCAACAGTATGAATTCAGACTCTGCTACTGCGACGAAGACAGAAGCTTCCGATCCTCACATTTAAGAAGCTGGAAGATGAAGGTTTTGGAATTTTCTTTTTCACTAAATCGATACTGATAAATCAACTTATCGTCTCATCACTGCCGATGGTGAGTTTGGTCAGCGCGGCAGAATAAGTGAAGGCAAAAGGTCAAGTGGAACATAAATATATACGTGTAGTGTGAAATAAAGCGAAAGTGTTGAGGCTACGTTTTCTGAACAAGATGTTGTTTTGTTACTGTTGTGAGTGATTCATTGGATCATAACCTGCAGTCGTCGTCATCGTCATTGGGTCTATTTGCCATTGTGGATGATTAAGGCTGATAAAAAAAAAAATTAAAAAAAAAAAAAAGCCCGGGTGAGCACCAAGCCTCACTCTACCTCAAAAGTCAACAAAAAGCAAAAAACCTAAACTATAAAGAAGGTTAAGTCTAAAATATTTCACCGGAAATATCAAAGTGTGGCGACCAGTTTCTTCTTAAGTTATGATAAAGTTTTAGGAGCTAAAAATCATTAGGCTTCCTCCGCAGATCATCGTTTTATCGCAAATATTGCCAATACTATTGTCTCCGCTCCCGGAGGTCATAGCACTCAATCCACCAATCTGCTGCTGTTTTTACAATCGTACAGTATGTGGCGTCGAAACCGCCAGTCAGGCTTCTATGCGAGGACCCCGGTAAAAGCAAAACAACGGAGCGATAAACTGTGATTTTATTTAAACATGTTTTTTCAAGCGGGGATTAGTTTAAAACAGCCTGGATAGCTGGCGGTTTTTCAGCCTCTCGGTGGCCCGAGAGAGACCACAGTCAGCGACAGCGGCCACCAGCAGCCGGCCATGTCGAATTCAGGACCATGGACAACGGCCACCTCCCCAAAGCTCGGCGGTGGAAGGTGAAACCCTAAGACGCACCAGCTACAGTGTCGTATTTCGGACTTCCCAAGTTCGACGTATGACAAAGCCGTCTCCGAGTTTTGGACCCCACTGTTCGTCCATAGTGGACGATCCTGCTCCTCACAATTTATATCCAGTGCCGATCAGTGGTGCTGATGCAGGAGGTGGTGTGTCCCCCCCTTTTATGTAGCAATGCAGAAAGTAAGGGTGAGGGTGTGCATCACAGCACATCTGACTGTCAGGGCAGGATACCGGAGTTCGTTTCTCATCACCGACTTGAAAGGAATCTTTAGCAACCGTACCACAATCTTTCCCCGTAACCATGTGTTTACTTTGTAGGCACAGGACGGAATAGCTTTGACATTTTTGAGGGATACAACTCTCACATCTGTCTATTGAATATGACACTTGAGCCAAACGATGGTTAGCTTAGCATAAAGGCTCGAAACAACATGG
Source organism: Xiphias gladius (assembly GCF_016859285.1). Lineage (NCBI taxonomy): Eukaryota > Metazoa > Chordata > Actinopteri > Istiophoriformes > Xiphiidae > Xiphias > Xiphias gladius. The sequence goes on along the minus strand of NC_053416.1, from coordinate 3,361,769 downwards.
TTTAAAAAAAAAAAAAAAAAAAACTTCCTTGTTTTCACCTTTTAAACCAAAATTAGCATTTTGTCTAAAGTTTCTTCTGGTAGCATTTTAGAACTTTTCGTATGAAAGGTAGTGCCTTTGTAGATCTTACTCACACATGCACACAAGTGCTGTTGATCAAGAGTTCACCTCTTACTTCGCTCCGTGGCGGATTACACGAGTAAGAGGAGCACAGCTCGCACCCTTTCCTTTATTACACTTCTGTTTTCAAGGTGCCTCTCATTATTCCCCCTCCGGGAAAAGCACGGAAATTAATAAACAGAAAGAAATAATACTATCACTCAAAGAACAAAATTAAGGAATAAATTGGATGTGCACCGAAGAGAGCAATCACTTGAATCGCTGTTGCTTGTCCGCATACAGCCGACACAATTCATTCCACGAAGGTTGCAGAAGACTTTCTTTTTCTCTCTATTTCATTTGTCTGAAATGTGCAGGGAGACGTTGAAGACTAATTTCCCTCCGAACACTTTCACCTCTGTTGCCGACAGTAAACTCTTTTTTCTGTTTTAAAGTCCGTAAAAACATCCTGTGCCAAGTTGCTTGTCGTATCACGGGGGTGTTAGCATCCAAATGCAGGCCGGCGCCAGGCAAATACGTGGGGCCACAAAAGTTGGTACCTGTAACAGATGCTTCCTGGTGCACAGAGGCCGAACGGAACAACTGCAGTCGGCAACGACATGTGATCTGTGCTGGAAAGAAAAACAAAACAAAAAAACCCCCCAATTTTTGAGACATTTCTCTACTGTTCTACTACTTGTTGGCTGGACCACATTTTTAATGTGAAGCAGCAGCGGGAAACGTTCACTCTAAGCCAACAAGAGCGGCTGCAGAGTCTTGGCCTTGTCACTCTATTTAAATTAACAAAGCGGATTTCATTTTAGCATCAAAGTAACAGCAAATAAGACATCTAATTATAACTTTAGTAACGTGTGCGTGTGTCGTGCTGAAGTTTAATAGCCCCTGTGTTGTCTGTCACCTAAGCCGTACGTGTTGTCGCTATGGCCACAGTGCGATCTGCAGGTAATGTGGAAAAGACTCCGCTCCCCATGTAGAGACCTTGTTCTGTCACGGAGACGTAGCATAGATGGAATTAGTACCTCCTTAAATATCTGGTTTGTCTTTTCAAATCTCGGAGATGAAAAGAAAACAACACAAAAAAAAAACGCCTGCCGCTTCCACCCCCTGCGTACGTTACCGCCGTATTTCACAAAGCAGCTGTTTGTGGTTATGAGAACGTTATAGCTGATTATTTCAGTCCTCGTCTCGATGTAATGGAGGTGACGCGCTGAAGCTACGAGGCAGGGGATTGAATGTGGCATGTGTGGTGGGAAAGAAAATCAGCGCCACCAGTTCAGCCGACGGCTCCAGACGCGTGGGGGTCGTGATGTTGTCGTTGGGGCGAGGAGGAAACGCAGTCAGGATGTCTGTGCTTCTTCATTTAACTTCATGATCTGACTGCGGGGATGAGGTCAACAAGAAAATGTCTTGATCTGCGATGTTTCCAGTACAGACACTTGCAGCAAATTCAATCTCTCACATCCTCTTTCAGCATTGTTTGCTTCATACTGAGCAGATCACAGCCGGCCTTCCTCTCATTTACAAACTTATTTCCTCCCCACTGCTGCCTTAATACCTTCATCGGCCTCTAAACAAATAACAGCGAGAATAGAATGGGTTTGGCAGATGCTGCGGCTGATGTCTTGTCTTGTCTCGTCTCGTCTCGTCCTGTCTACGGACGTGAAGTTCAGACAGAAGACTCTACTGACCCGCTCCTGAGCCGAGCGGAGGCTGCAGTGTTTCTGACAGCGTGCGACAGCAACGCGCTGGTCACGCTGTGATACCACACCGCCTGCACCGGTGCCGCTCGTGTAGCCTCGCAGATGGCTTCGGTTTTATTAGCTGGGGTTTTGAGATACCTGCCTCCGGGTTTCTGCCTCCATTCCAGTATAATGGAGCTGAACAGCATTTTGTCTGTGGCGCTCACGGAACCGGAGATTGCAATGTGATAAACTGTAAAAACATCCATAGGCCAGGCTGTGAGCAGCTTTACTACCATCGTTCCCCAACTTTAAATAAGTGGTTATTTTTAGAGCTGCAACGATTAGTCAAGTACTCAGTTGCTTGAATGACAGAAAATCAATCAAGTAGTTTGTTAGATCAATGGTGTTTTTTATTTTGTTTTTGTTTTTTTAAGCATAAATCCCAAGTATCCACTGGTTCCAGCTTCTTAAATGTCAGTATTTGATGCTTTTCTTTCTCTTACGTGATGGTAAACAGAACATCTTTTGTCATTTTGGACGGTTGGTTGGACAAGAAAAGACACTTGAAGAGGATAGGAAATTTTTCACAATTTTCGTTTTAACCTAAAGAGTGATTAATCGAGAATCAATTGGTTGATTAATCAATTATGAGAAAAGTCATTATTTTTTATCAGATTCAGTGAATCGTGATGTGATGAAGTCAATCCGAATATGCAAACATCAGTCCGAGTAATTCTACCTGACACTTTCTGAGTCATGGAGGGAGGGAGGAAGGAACAGAGCGGGAAGAGAGTGGAGGCAAGGACGGAGGGACGGATTTGCTGTGGACAAGGTGGGAGAGAAACAGAGAGGAAGGAAAAGAGACAGGAGGTGAGCGCGAGGAAAGAAAAGGTAAAAAACTATTGCCTGCAGTCTATTGATCGACTTGAAAAATATATTTTTTCTTGTTCCAAAAAGAGACAGGCATGTGCTGTGAGGGAACAATGGTGAGGAGGTGCTGAAGTGCAAACAGAAAGTGTTTTAAATTGAGTTGCTATCTATTATTCATCTGTAAGTCAAGTGATGCAGGGCCCACATCTGACACTCCTGTGTGTGTGTGTGTGTGTGTGTGTGTGTGTGACCTTGAGCTAGAGCAAGTGTGAAAGAGGAGTTTTGTGATTTTGTGCTTTCTGTGCAAACAATTCAAAGTCATCTCTTTGTCTGTCTCACAGACTGGAGACGCTCGTCTGCATGAAACCATGTTAGGCCGAGATATGAACTATCACACAGACGGAAATCTGAATAAAATGAACTCATGAATTACAAATATTTCATGCTCATTCTTTTTTTTTTCTCCACTGCTGTTTTCCCTGGTGTGTCAAGCATGAAAGCTGAGGAAAGTGTGAATTGCTCCACCCGGAAAAAAGTCCGAGAATGATAATCAGATAGCTGCTGCAATGACTTGTCTGATTGGTTTGATATTCAACTTTAATCACACAGAATGCCAAATTCATTATTTATACATTTCAGTCTTTGCTTTGTAGTTATGGCCTCAGAAAAATTGAACTTTGGGAGCTGTGTAATTAACGTATTGCCATGCTGTGCTCCGGATTTACAATGGCAGCCTGTGTGTGTGTGTGTGTGTGTGTGTGTGTGTGTGTGTGTGTGTGTGTGCGTGCGCGGGCGTGCGAGAGAGAGAAATCAAAGACAAACACCAACAGATGTCTCAAAATGATACCGTGATGGGTTTTTCCTCCAAATGTCACCACCTCATAAACGGAGCACTGAGATTAAAAAAGGACAAACCGACGGATTTCTTAAAACACCACACCACCAATGTAATGAACGTAGAATTTAGGGTGGCGGAGCTCAATTAACTGGATAAAATAAGAAAAGGTTTGTGTCTGAATTAATGTTACACGGGGGGACTTTCTCCTCTTGTCCCCGGGGACAGTCTGGGAATGAATGAATGACTCAGATCATCCGGCAGAAACCAACCAGGCGATAAACCACCACGAACACAAACCCCGTCTGCAGAGAGAATGCTGTTATTCGACGATCATGGAAATTCCCATATTACATTCACCATAAACTTTTTATTTTTTTAAATTATATTCCAACATAAATAAGGTTAGACAAAGATCCTGGTTGTTTTCAAAAATTAACACTAACTGATGATCTGTGTGCAAATTATTGGTCTTTATTATGACCACTGGACACGCTACACCACCTAAACCTCCACACCCTCTGGACTAAGCCCTCACGGCCTCACGGGTCCACTGGGCCATGTGGGTCTAAAACGTGCTGCGAGGCAGAACCACATTATTATTCTTTATCTGTCTTTCTTTTTATCTGTCTTTTGCACAGTGTCTGGGGAACAATGTGTAAGACGGAAGTCTGCAAGTTTGGGAGAATCGAGAAATTTGGACTCACCCCTACTTCTCACCTCGCTACGTAAAGGACACACGCTTCCTTCACTGGCACTTGCGTTGCCAGATCTTCCAATTTGAATGTTTGTTCCTGGGGTAAACTGGGAAGCACCAGCGTTGTGTAACGTTATTTCATATTACGAGACGGTAAAATGCGAAAATGTCGGAAGAGTTGAATGATCATCACCACAAAAACGCAAAATGTAAGCCACAAAGTCCCAAAGGTTCTGCCTGGAACCCCAAAACTCTTCCCAAATTCAGACGCCTTAACCACCACAGTCGTGTTTAGAACCTGTGACTCTTCCTGGTACGGTATGTAGTGCTGACCCAACATTTAATCCATTCCCTACGGACTCGACACAACCCATTCCTTGTATGTGTGGTTTTGGAATACCGATACAGAAAGGTGCAAATCTAAAAGCTCTTTGCTTGCCCCATTTCTCAACCCCGTCTCCGAGAATTTACATTTATACACTATTCATTTATTTTGCCAGATACACTTTGCAGGAAGCATGATTACAGCCTGGATTATAATCACCGGCTGTGTGTAGGAAGTTTGTACCACATGCAAGTCATGCGGTGGCGGTCAAAGGGCAGGGCTTTCACACCCGAGTTGTTTTTTTTTTCTATTCTATGTCCAGTGTGTGTTTAGGTTTATGAAACAAAAGCGCTTTGGTTTAGGTTATGGAAAGATGGTGTTTATTTTTTTTTCCTTAATGTAAATAAACATGTTGTGCCTGAAGTTTTTCTGCATAAAACCCGACTGGGATCTTTCCATAAAAGTGCTGTGAGAGTCTAAACAGAACCAGAGAAAAGTTTAATTACTAATTATTAATTTAGTCAATACAAGTGGAAAGATTAGATATTTTTATGGGAAACAAATGAGTTGTCTGTGAACATTTTACTGATACGTTCAATATCAACATTTCTGGAATTTGCCAAATACATAAATTATCAACATATAGTCATGATTTTAATTGAAAATGTAATCAGGTCACAATTATGTTTCCTGCAAAACGTATGTGCTGTTGCAGTGTAGTTGTATATAGACATCACTTCCAACAAAAGCCTCGTACATTTTAACCAAGGAATCCCAGGAGAGTAAGTGCTGGTGTTCCTGCAGTCTGACGCAGTCAAAAACCTATTTTTCGCCTGTTTGGCCTCAGGGGTGATGAAGCAGCTAATCCTGAGAGCCGTGGCGTCACCATCGTCGAAGCTGTTTGTGTGGCTCGGGTCGGTCTGCCAGCCGCTTCCCAAATTGATGCATAAGCCGCTGTCCAGAACAGGGACAGTCATTATGGGTATTAACGATTTCTGTGCTTCCCATTGTGCTTTTCGGTCTTTGTCCCTCACAGCTGCTGGTCAGGCTTAGACCCAGCAGGCCGGACAAGCCGGACTGCCCATTATCCTCCATTCAACTCCTGTCATTACGCACCAACAGTGGTTATGTCACTGATGCCCCCCTTGCTCACTTTCTGCTAAATTATCCATCTCGCCATCTTTCATGTGACTATAGAACTAAACAGACAAACAGTTGTTGATGTTTGTGGATTGTATCTTGCGTCAGAACAAATCACTTTTGATGAAACAAACCGAAATAAAATGTCAGGAAATGGAACATCATCACATTTGTTGCCTAAGGGTTGGAGAAGTGAGTCTGGGACCAGAGGGTTGCCGGTTCAATCCCCAGACCGGGAGGATGTATCAGGGTGGGGGAAGTGAGGGAGCAGTGCTTGCTCCTCCCTCATTACATCCACTGAGGAGCCCTTGAGCAAAGGCACTTGAACCCAAACTCCTCCACTGAAGCTACTTGTTGGCCAACAGATCAGACCGAGAAGAAGAAGAATGATCTTTACTGTCATTACACTCAGGTACAATGAAACGTTGCATGGCATCTCTGCTATGTAGGTGAGACAGAGTAAACAAAAAGCAGCAGTAACAGCAGCATAATGTTTTAAGAGCTGACGCTTGTGCAAGTACAACCTTAAAATAAAAGCCACTAGTTAAATGAAATTTACATATTTACAGAGGTGGAGTGTTATAAATATTAACCAATACTGCTGGATGCTGAGCTGTTGTTTCTGTGGTAACAGTCTCTGAGGATGGAGGTGTGTGTGTGTTTGTGTGTGTGTTTGTGTGCGTGCGCACTCACAGTTCTTGTGATCTGTTCTCTGGTTGGGGAGGGAGCCGTGCGATGGAGGCCACAGCTCTGTGAAGGAAGCTGTTCCTCCGACAGCTGGTGCGGGATCTCATTGTCCTGATCCGTTTGCCGGATTGCAGCAGTCACAACAAGGATCGGCCGGGGTGTGTGGTGTCCTTGATGATGATGATGCTAGGCTTCTTCCTCAGTCGACTAGCTTACTGTCCAAGTTCGGGGAGCTCCATCCGCCTGCAGCCGCCCTCACCACACGAAGCAGGTCCTTTCGCTTGGCGGCCGTGCAGCTGACAAACCACGCGGTGACGCAGTTGGTCAGGATGCTCTCAGTGGCAGAGTCTGTGGCATCTGGGCCACAGACCTGCTGTGCTCGTTCTGTGAGGAAGTCCATGACCCATGAGCACGGCGAAGGAGCAAGGCCCAGGTTCTCCAGTTTTCTTACCCGCATGACGATGTTAAATGTGGAGCTAAAGTCCACGAATAGCATCCTCACATAACTGTTTGGTTCGTCCTAAGTGTGTCAGAGTAGTGTGGAGAGCTGGAGATCAGGTGGTGTGATGGTTCTGATCTGTGGAAGCACGAGGTGCTTCATGGATACGGATGTTAGGGCCACTCATTCAAACACCTCACAGATGATTTCTGGGGCTCTGGAATGAACGTGGAGGACTGAAGGCATGTTGGAGCAGCAGCTCGTTGTCATGAGGGGCTGAATATTTTGGTAAACCCCTCTGCAGGCTGGTCGGCACATGACTTCAGTACCCGGCTTCATCTGGGCCTGCTGCCTTGTTTGCATTAACTTTCTAAAGGGGGGTCCTCACCTGGTGTAGCTCTAGAACCAGTGTCAACTCTCCGACAGGTGAGTTGTTGAGTGGAACTTGTTGATGAGAGACCTGGAGTTGGCGAGGAACAGGCTCGGAAGCGCTGGTATGGTATGGGTAAATCTTTGGCCTAGCGTGTGGCCCGGCTCGCTTCCCCCGCTTCTGCTTCCTCTCGCTCCACCAAAAAGTTCTGTCAAATCTGAAAGCTGCGCTGTGATCTCCGATGAAAACTAAAAACTGCGTTAGATCAAATGTGTTAAAGGCCACTGCTCTACTGATAGAAGATAGGCTAACCAAGAGAACTAAAGAGGTAAAAAAGAGAAAAAAGACAACGTCCTCCAACCTAAATGACCAAATAGGTCGTGGGTCCCTACCCTCTGATACGACCCCATTGTGCCCCAACTGGCGGCGGGAGATACGCCGCAGATAAACTGTTAAAAATCACTGTTGAAAAATAAATAACTAATCCTTCTATGATGTGACAATGCTTTGGTAAAGGTTTGGTTAGGATTTAGGCACGAAAACAACTTGGTTAGGTTTAGGTAAAGGTCATGATTTGGGTTAAAACGAGTACTTTGTTAAGGTTAGAAGCCCTTCGTCGTTAAGGTTTTAGAACAATCATGGTCATGAAACGGGAAACAAACAGCAGCCTCCAGTGTTATAGTCCAATGTTTTATTTCTCTATAACACCACCTGACTTTCATCATGATTACTACGACCACTAAAGGGCTTTGTCACTTGAACACGAACATGTGTCCTTTTTGGGGCATTTGCCGAAACAACTGATGCTGTCTCCCACGGCCCCCTAAAGGCCGCGCAACCATAAAATGTAACTATGGGTCTTATGAAGCTACTTGCACAACCGACCCACGGGGTCAGGGAAGGACAGACCTGATCAGACTGCGGTTTGCACTGCAGCGGGGTTTCCAGGTGTGAGTGCGTGTAACTTGTGTGTGTGAGCAACAGGGCTGTACACCTGTACACAAGGGAGTTACAGTAACTGATGCATACAGGTAGCCCAGGGCCACTGCTCGTAATTTAATCTTATTGGCAGAGGTTTGCTCTTCTTCTGTTCCCTTTTCTACAGCCGTATCATGCGGTGTTTGTTACTGCTCAAAGGAGACTAACGTGCTGATGTTTAGCAGGTACAATCTTCACCATGTCCGTCACCAGCTGAAGATTCACCAGCAGTCGGTTACTTGCAGCCCTGCGTTAATTATTCCTGTGCCTGTCACTTTTTTAAATCCTCGAACCGATCCCTTCCTGTCACTAGCACCTTGTTCAGTTCCTCTGACAGACAGGGTTTATACCATCGACAAAAGTACTGTATGATGTTCCTGCACTGTAATGTACCGTCAGTGAAGCAGTATGGGTCCCAGTTTTTTTTTTTTTTTATGACATTGTTTGTGAGGAGGAGAAAAATAAACCTGGACTGAAAAATCCGTCTCCCTCAGAACAAAGCAGCTGCTTGTTGCTGTTTGCCACTGTGCATTTTGCTCCTGAATTTTGATCCGTGGCTTCCTCTTGGCAGAGCATTATCCTGCCAGTGCTCAGCCCGCGCGAGGATTTCATTTTTATTCTGTGCCCCAATTAGTGGTGATTTGATGCTGCTCGCTGATGCTCCAGCTTGTGATTTAGGCGGATAGGATCAGTTTATTTTTACATAAAACCTCCAGCCAGCGCGGCTTCCAGCCTGACAGTCCAATAAACAAAGGGCTGTGAGGCTGACAGCCATCTAAAAGTTTGTTCATCACTGCCATCAGAGAGCGGGCAGCCCCACGCTGTGCCTGTAATCATCTGACACGATCCCTCCGCGGTGGCAATCAGACACGGCGATTTCCGTCACGTGACTCACTGCTCTCCCACCGACTCCCCACATCCCTTCCCCTCCGTGTGTGATCAGGCAAAGATGGAGGTTTGAAACTGGATGTCGAAGTCAATACGAAAGCGTCTTCAGCTGCACTTTTCTCCGATAAAGAAAACAGCTTTATCTATTATCTATGTTAATACATTTATTCCAGTTTGGTCACACAGCAGAAGCATGCGATTGCCCAGGGTGACATAATTGAAGGCAACACACACCGGTGGCACGGGGTTCACCGTGTTCGATGCAAAACCACACTGCAACGTCATACACCAGTCTCCTATTTCACATCATATCACATCCCTATCACACTGCGTCCTCACGGCGGCCACTTCTTCAGTTCCGCAAGTGTCCGCTACCAGCAGCAAATGACGGCACAATCGCCGTGTCTCAAGGGCTTAGTGCTGTCCAGTAAGGTAGAGCGAGGATTCATTACCAAAATGGCCGCAGTAACTGATCCTGGTTTTTAAAATCACTTCAAAATCAGATTCTACAGCCGACTGCGTGCGACTGTACTTAGCTCAGAGCACCGCTGTGGCTACGTGCTCATGCTGACATCCTCACAGTGACACTGCTAACATGCTGATGTTTAACAGGTATAATGTTTTCCTTGTTCCCCGTCCGGATTTAGTGTGTTAGCATGCTAACATTCGCGACTGAACACTTAAGTGCAGCTGAGACCGATGGAACTTAAGTATTGGAGAGACATCCGTCCTGAGGGAGGGGGGGCACAATTTAATTGCTAATCTCCCGACAGTTGTCGAAATTTCACTGAAAAAACCAAAAAGAAGAAAACAGAAGAAAAGCCCGGGAACCACCAACCTCTGTAGGCCTCATCGTTTGAATTTCGTGGCAACCATCCAGCAGTCGTTGAGATATTCGTGTCCGGACCAAAGTGGTTGCCTGACTCCACTAGCGTGAGCACAGGCAGGGGGGGGGTTACAAAAACGATTGTGACATCTTCTGTTCCCGTTGCTCTGTCCGCACGTGTTGCTGTCAGCTCACATTGGGGCCGGAAACGGGCTCCGTCCTCATGTGGTTGTGGAGAGTCATGCACAGAAATTAGATATGAGTGGTACTCTGAACCCAGTACGACAGCCTGCAGTGGGACTGAAACCCAACGTCTCTTTATCCTGACAACATTTTTACTGTCTGGTTGCCTGTTAATTATTTCATACTTCATCCGCCTGAATCCGCTCCTGCATCTGATCTCCACCTGTTGCCATCATCTTTCTTTATTTCTTTTCCGAGTCTCTCTACTTGTGACTTTTTCCTTTTTATCAGTCTGTTTTCCTCCATTTCTCCTCTGCAGCCTCTTCTTTTTTCATCCCTGCTATTTTTTTTTTTTTTTTTTAAACCACATAGTACAGCCGGTGATTTTACCGTGTAATTCCTCTGAATTTAATTGTACAAATTCGTCCTATGAATCAATACATATAAAAATACTTACCTACGGCGGCCCAGAGGGCTCAACTCACTGCAACTTAAGAAAACGCATGCAAAGCGACACGTGCGCTGAAAATAAACACAACACAACCAAACATATAGAGACGCGCTGCAAGTAGCACAGGAGTGTTTCCAAGGGGACCAAAACGGGATGAACCCGGCTGGGACTGTCCCCACAGTGTGATTCATACATGGCAACCGCACATACACACACACACAGTACACACAGTTCAAGCTCGCCAACATATCAAAGTGCCACTGAAGGTCACGGGGGTTGAAAAGACGAGCGAAATTTACCCAAGTCAGCTAAGCGGGCATTGAGACCGATCACAGCCCTGCCGTAAAACAACGCAGGGGGCTGTGTTGCTGGGGGGGGGTGTGGTTTTTTTTTTTTTTTTAGCTTCTGCTTCTATTTTCCTCTTTTTTTTTGTACTTGAGGACGCTGTGTCTTTATTTCTTTTTTTTTGCCAGAGGCCCCAGAGTTGACACCTCCGCTCTGTCACCATTCTGGCTCCATTCAAACGCAGCCAAAGCCAACTTTTACTAAGACTAAAGAAAGGTTAACGTCGGTAACTAACATTACAACATTCTTCAACTCTCAGACTAATGATATGTTGACACATGCTCTGAATCTTATTTTGAATATTTGCATCTGTCAACAAAATAGAAATGTTACAGTGTAGTGTCAGTTATTACTGACATTGTCGCACCAACACTAGCAAACACCGGGGGAGCCCTTCATGCACCACACACTGCAGGGTGGAGACAGTAGCACGCGGGGAAACCCACATCGTGGCAGCGGAGCAACCTACTGGAGTTTCAGCCATTAAATTTTATTTAAAGAGTGACTTAACGCCGGTTGAAAAGCTGCCTCTTCACCTCTGAGCACAGCCGGCATTACTTTGCTTGGGTGTGCTCAGAAGTGCGCTTCGTTGCACCTGCACCCGCACCCAGCGGCGATATCACGGGTTTGGAGCTCCACTCGTATTCGTAGAATTTGTAAGTAAATCGGACTTAAATTCATACGACAGCTTGACAAATCCGTACTTGCTTAAATCCCGAGAATGCGGGGGGGCTAGTAACAGACAAGCGAGCCGGAGAAGGGTGAGGAAGTCCAAGCTAAGGTAAAATTTTCATTTACGCTCGAGGATTCAGTTAAAATCGCTGTGGAAAAGCTCAGTGATTAGGTGACTGAACCGGGGTGGTTGGAGCTGAAGCTGCTCTGAGAGAAAATCACCATCCTCTTACTTTTCAGGCCCCATTTCAATGTCAAACTACTTCCTGTTTCTACCTGCGTCTCCTCGTAATCCCTTCGTGGCGGGAAAAGGGATTAGCGACTGCTCAAGTCATGAGCATATGTAGACGTCATGCCTGTTTCGCCAGACTCTGCTCAGTGTACACATCCAACGTCAAGGAGCGATAACGCTCTCACCCTGCCGCCAAAAACATCTGAAGGCTGCGCTTTTAAGGAACCAGGACGATGATGAATTCTGTTGTCATTTCTCTGCATAGCCGCTGCTCTGGCAGCGGAGGAATCGATTGCAAAGTCACTCGAGACTCATCCTGCCACAAACGGAGACGCAGCGGCCGCAGGCGCAGCGACCGCAGCCCGAGAATCACAATGGGCCTCATTCATCAATCAGAGCCAGTTGGAAAAAAAAAACCCAAAACCTATTCAGCATCAGAATTTCAGTGTGTAACGATTCCATAAATAAATGCTCTGACGTTTTATCTAATCAATGCTTCTCTTGTCAGTCCCACCTCGGAGCGGCACAGCCCTCAAGATCATTTGAGAAAACGCCGGGGAAACGTCAGACATCCAGAGATGCATGTCGACATCAAGATTGGAGCTGTGCACTTAGATTATAATCCGGAGTGTATGTTCACTTTGTTTCGACAGGTCAGGTTGAAAAGATGCCCCTTCGCACTCTGTTTAGGCGAAATGAAAACCCTCTAAGGCCCTTAAATGTGATCCTCTCCGTTTTTATGTGTTTTTTTTTTAATGGGGTTGTAGTTTTGGGGTCCTGCCGTCTTCATTGCTCATACTGTGTTTACGTAATGCATATTCCTGAATGTCTGTGTTTTGAAAATGACCGCAGAGACAGGGCTGAGCTGGTTCAAAGGAGCTCAGCAGCTCATTTTCACCCCCTGAGCCTCACATCCAAACATGCATGTATCCGTATGTGTGTATAATTTGTTAAGTGTTAGATGAAATGAAAGTCTTCATTTGATAACACAATGATAAAATGGTCACACAGCTGCTCACCCAGGTGTCCTGCACATGCCCCCCCCCAAAAAAAAAAGAAAGATAGTTTTATTTTTGTTGCTTTGGTATTTTGATGTGAACTTTTAGAAAATGTTCTCTAAACACTGTCAAGCCAGATTACATGTAAAAAGTTTGACCCTGGAAAACACCTACTGAGTATTGATTTAGCTCGGGCAGGTCTGTGTCGAAGCAGTCGGCAAGTTTTTTTAGATGATGACATGACTCACTGCATTTGAGAACGCCTGAAATATCCTCCACTAGGAGCTTTAGTCAAAAAAAAACAAAGAAACAAAAATGAAGCATCATTCTGTAAATGCACACATCCTGTTTATTGGTTCAGAGTTTTGTGAAGAGTCCAAGAAGAACAAACAGCTACTGAATATTGGTTTTAAAATCAGAAGCAAAGACTGATGACAGCCGGGTAAGTCGTTCGGTTAGGAGCCGGAAGAGTTTTCGATGGACTGTGAAGCATCTGCTCTTCGGCCGCGTAGAAAAATGCGTCACATAGTGACACCTGCTCCACTTTTCTTCAACTTTGTGCATTTGCTGCTTGGTGCTGGTCCAGTAGCGAACAGTGGTCGGAAAAACGTCCGCTTGCTCCCAGCTGGCGCCGGACGTGAGTGCAACATCGGAAAGTCGTGGGACTCTAACGCCTCTGAGGTCGGACGGACGTTGAACTTCAGGTGGAGGTGAAACTTTGGCTGACGTCGCAGCCCAACGTCGGCCCATCGGGACGCTGTGACGTTTGGCAGACATTTAGCAGACGTTGGGTTTTGGGCACCATACCTCACAACCACAATGTCGGTATTCTATGCTATGATGGCACTGGAGCGAGACATCTGGAAGACGTCGGATTTTGGTTGCTTAACAGCACAAACCGACAAAAATATCAACGTCAGCCGTCGTCAGTGCTCCACGTCAACGGGACGTCGGCATTAGACTTCCCGATGTTTGGTCAACCGAATACCAGCTTTGCGCCCGCTGGGCTGCTCTTGGACATGGGGCTGATGAGAGCAGTTGGAGTGAAACAGAAACCTGAAGTTGTGGGGCGTAAAACCAAAACAGCAACCTGAAAGACACTGAAAACGGTGAGAGTTCCTTGTGGGTGTGCCACTACACGTGATCCCTCTCACGGTACACACGGTCAATTGAGCCATTGGTAATATTAAGAGAAAAACAACAGGAAAACCAAAGCCGCGGGCGAGTGTTTTGAGGTATTAAAATCTAGAGGGGATGTGGGGAGATAAAACCTGGAGATCCACTGAACAAACTCTATGACATGGCACCAAGACACAATGTTCTGCGGACGTAGACACAGAATGTCAGCAGCTTAGATGAAAGCAGAAAGCAGGTAAAGTGCAGTGTGGACCGCTGTTTGTATCATGTATCGTAACTTTTCTTTTCCTTTTTAACTGGTGTATGAGCTGCCGGAGGGTAAAAAGAGCGAGAACGCCGTCCTTGGCTGAAGTTGAAAGGAGAACGTTTTCCTTGTCTTATCTCGCCGAGCGGTGATGTGTGCGGCTGTTTTATCACCACAGCTGCCCTCACTAACGACCAACCGAGGAGGACGAGCCTGCGCTTCGGCCTGAGCCCGGCGTCGTTTTGAATCTTATGGAGCGACCTGTCTGTCCGTCACTGGAGCTCGTTAGTTTGGTTTTTGAAGGGAAGTTTGGTCCGTGACGTATCATCCCTCAGACTGGGGCTGTGTTATCCTTCGCTGACCCAAGACCAAGATAACAAGACTGTGGAGCAAAGGATTGATAATTGAGAGAGAGGAGAAGACGAAGGGAGCCACCGTGAGAAACAAGCACAATATACACCGATCAGCCACACACACTAAAATCAATTACTGGATTAATGTTGTGGCTGATCGGTGTAATTTAATCCATAGTTTTCTTTCTTTTCATTATCTTGCTGGTGGTGTTTTCTTGTCTCTTGCATTGATTAATCTCTCATTGAGGCCGCCTGCCTTTTTCTCCATGTTCTGCAGGCGCGTCCTCGGTGTTATTTCAGCTCTGTCGAGAACAAAACGGGTTCATAAAGCTGGTTGTTTCAGGGTCTGATCATGGGGTCAGGTCGTTTTCCCCCATTAGATAGGGCTTGTGTTCGTAAGCAGCTGTTGCTGAAAAGCAAACGCGGGCTTTTGTGCCGCACCAGGAGACTTGAAATGTAATTGATCGGTTATCCACACATAATGCACTGTGACCTGTTTCTTTTTATGGATGAATCGAAGTACTGTTGTTGTTGCCTTTTTGGGGGGGAAAAAAAAAAAAAATTCGGCACGCTATATCTGTGTCGCTATCAATATGCCACCTTTCTGTGTTTGAGACGCAGATCAGTGATTATCATCAGATGTCAGAAGATCACGTTTTACGGGATAAACACAGGCTTTGTATTTGCCTTCTTCCAGCTCCTGCACGTCTGACGCAACAGATATGCGTCCGTTTTAATCAGTGCCGCCTGTTCCAGGCCTCACCCGGGCCTGCGTTCAACCCACACTGCCAGAGGACCGGACCCGCCGCTGCCGCTTTCGCTACGCAGCCCGCGCGCACGTTGAGCAGTCGGTCCTCGTGGCCAGACAACTGGGTGAAGTTGACGATTTGCTCTCATGACTGAGTGTAGTAAAAGGTGTCCCCACACAGCCCCCTGCCGCCGAATCTGTCAAAACCCACCCTGCCCCCGGGAGACGTGTGCAACCGAAATCGCGACACACCGTCATTGAGACATCTTTTTCCGTTGGGCTGCATAACTGCGGGAAGTCGTGGGCCGGGAGCGAGGGAGTGAGGAAAAAAGAAGAAGAAAAAAAGAGGGTATCAGTGAATTATGGGAGACAATTGGATCGCCTTTTTTTTAATAATGGTTCCAGGCCCAATAAAGAAACTTAATAGATATCTTAAGTGGAAGACTGTGTGCTAATGTAATAGCCTGATATCTGTCCTAGTTACAGCTCATGAGTCTGATGGAATGATGATTATTTGCTAATTAACTGGAAATAAATATGAATGGGAAAACTGTTGCGCAGAGAAATGATCTCTGCTGCTAATGTCAGTGTAGTTTGCGCTGAGAATGAGCAATGTAAAACCAGGGTTTCGATATTGGACAATAACCAAAAAAACTAAACAACACCGTTGTCGGTTTACTGTGAAGTTATGTGAAGGCTCCAGTGACACACAGGCTCTACAGTGTTCCAGTGTAGGAAGAGTCTACCCAACTAAAATGTTCTCCCCCTTTTCAGAGCCGCTGTGACACGTCGAGCATTATTCGACATCCCAGGAGGCCCAGAGAAATGGGCCGACTTGCAAAGGCAATATCATCCCAGCCACGGATAAATCATCGAAACCTGAAAGCTATCAGAGTTAGCAGTTTGCCAAGGGGAAATGATTATGGGATTAACGTTTGGGGGAAGTGTGTTTTTGCGCCATCAGTCACAGAGGCGATTAAAGTAATACAAAACCTACAACAAGGAGTGACAAGTGGGGGAAATTAGAAAGCTCTGGGCAGCAGACGTGCACGCTGAAGTGATTTAGAGGAGGCGATGGCGTCTGGAATGAGCAGCCTCTCCGTCCAGCTGGTGCTCCGTCGTGCGTCGGGCCGCTGCCTCGCGCAGATTATAAAAAGCTCCTGCAAACGTTCCTGTCGGAGAGGTCAAGACGAGAGAGCCCGCGTTCCTTCGGGGAGATTTATGACGCTCGGTGACGTCTTACTCCAGCGTTTTCCTCTCGGTGAAATAAATACAAATTAACATTCAAAAGGGAGATTTTCAAAAGCCTTGAAACACACCTGAATGAAATGAAGACACATTAACATCAACCACTGCCAGTTTTCACCAAATCCGTGTTTCCATGGAAAATGACACAGATATAAAGGGAAAACGATGCATTTTTAAACAGTTTTCGTGTTTTTATTTTTTATTTTTTAATTTTTAAATTTATTTTATTTCTTTTTTTGGACATGGAAACCGCTGATCGTGCTCTTCCTGACATTTCATGTGTAAACACATGGAGCTACAGATTTTCTTTCCAGACAGGTTTACCCCTGTCTGGACAGTTCAGCCAGGCCTGAAGAAAGGGAAAATCAATGGGGGGCTGTCAGGCAGCATTTAGGCAGCTGTAACAAGTGCTTGGGAAGGACACGACTGACAAACGAAGGGGGACTGTAATTTTATGGCTAATTTTAGATGAAAAACAGGGGCCGTACCTGCTCGTTGAGGTTTGAAATGGTTCTGTACAAGAGGAAGAGAGAGAGGACACTCTTCCAGCACGTATTCATCACGTTGGCTTTTAATTCATCACCACAGACACATTTTCATCCAAATATAGAAACCCTTTTTTATTTTACAATTTTCAGCAAAAATATCATACAATTCCAGTTTAATTGTACAGTTTGTTAAATATCTAAATACACTTTTACAGCTGCAATGTCAGTAGAAAAAAATATTGGATATGTTTTTATGAGATACAAAATGTACACTTCCCTACACATCAAAATTCACACACATGTACACAACATTGTGTGACTGGCCGACGACTTGGCCGTTGACATAAAAACCTTTGCTCTTATAAAATGAGATTTCTTTACATTGCTCAGCAAATTGCAGCCTGACCATAACCTCGTGGGGGCAGAAAAAAAAAAAACACAATGAAACGCAGCACGTTTAAAACTGCAACTGCCTTCTCCCATTCACAGTGGAAAAGTATTGCGATTACCGAAACAAAACAAGGTGTCAAGTGTACGTACACTTAAATTGGATTTTATTACACTGTTATATGCGTATACGGAAGATATTCATGGAGAGGGGACACAGTAGTAATGTGTTTTAAATACTTAACCACAGAGGAAAAAGGTTGGGATGGAGCAAATGTAAACCGTCTTAGCTCGACCCAAGTTACGGTTTGATGTGATAAGAACATACTTCATATGTGCAATGGAATAGTACAATGCGCTCTGATGAGGGAAATGAAAAACATAAAATACTTCCACAAAGTTTTTCGATTCAATTCAAACTTTACTTAAAAGGGATTCAGTTAGCAACATTTTGGGTTAATACTTAGGAGCAATTTCCCCAGAGAGACAATTTAAGTTCTGTTTCTGCTACTAAACCCGATTGATTTTCTCTTTTCTAAGGCGAAAAAGGAATGGATTTAAATAGTTGCTTAGAAGATACAGAGTCTGTAACTTTTTGACATCATGTAATTTTCTCCAAATCCCCTGGACAAGTCCCAAAGAACAGTTTATTATCACCATCATCTGCTCTTGTCAGTTCAAACTGAATGGATTCGCTCCAATAAAAAGAGCCGCACTGACCAAACGCCAGCCGGAGCCGGCAAATGAGGTGGTGGCATCTTCAGAAAGACATGGGTGCTGATAGTGAACCAGTTTTTTTAAACATCCAGCAGATGCGGAGCAATGTTGTATTTCATTTGGAGTTGTGTCTGTGTCCAATATCGATTCTTCTTTCAGCTCTGTTTTGGTCTCCACCAACTCCTGGCAAACAAATCTTACTTTTTAGCTGTTAAATGTCCCAGTGTTTTCAGCAGCTAGTCACTGATTTAGCCCGTCTGCTCTTTGGTGCTGAGCAGGTATCGCACAGTGGGTTTATCAGATCTTTTTTGGTGGAAACAAAGAAGTATTTAATGTGCCATGAAACCAAAACTGGGGGCTAAAAGAGGCTAAAATGCTCCTTCGAGCTTGCGCTAGCCCCTGAATTTACTCTTCTGTGGCTCTTGATGTGTTTGATTCAGATGCCAAAGGTTTAATTAACTGGCATCATGGTATAGTCAACAGGTGGTTATTTTCTGACACACTGTGGCTACGCTGCAGTGTGTCAAGGCCTCAGATGACTCAGGGCAAACCAGATGTTAGCAAACTGTTCTGCAGATGTTGGGAAATATGTTGGAAACTGGTCTACAGATGTTGGAAAACAACAACGAGAAGACAGACTTTTATGATGGCTACAGCTTTCTCTTTTTTACTACAGGAAAAAAAAAAAGCTCTTTATATTTGATCTAGTGTCTTATTTTAGCCCAAAATGTTGCCTTGTGTATCCAACCCATGACATAACTTTGTCCACAAGTACAGTGTTTGTATTAAACAGTCCTTCACATAAAGTCACATGATTGAACGGCTAAAAATGCACTACTGATCCAAACAGGACTTCACTTTCAAACACCGTTGCCGTGACGGCGTGGAAGGAAAGAGGAAATGTAGGAAGCCTGTATAAAGGTCAGATGTGTGCTCGGTTTGGTCCTGTTCGGTCCTGCAGTGGAAACGTGGCTACAGCAGTGACTCATTGGTCTGAAGCAGCAATTCCCAGTCACCTCTTAACAATGTGACAATGTACAAGCTGTTCAGGCATGTAGCTTGAAGGTCAGGGAGAAAAAGACACAGAGAAACCCTGACCAAAAACTAACCGGAGTGCAAAGTCAGGATCGCGATACAGACTAAGACAGGTGAACGTACTAAACAAAATGGTGACTTGACTGGGATGATTTTCAAACACCAAGAAAATAAATGAGGTGTTAAACAGTCATTTATTGGCCAAATCATAGACTATCGACAGACACGATGCTAGATGCAAAATCTATAATAAAGTCTATGAAACACAGGAAAAGTTATGCACATACTGGTATTTGCCTTTTTGTTTTACAACATGTGACTTTGGAATTCAATCAAAAACCTCTGTCTCCGACGAAGCAGATGAAAAATCTAATGGCAAAGTGAAGCAGACAGTGATTGACATATCTGAAGGATACCGTGACGTTACAATTAGCAAATGGAATAATGGTTGAGCCAGTTTCCAAGCCCATGAAAAAGACTCTGGCCAACGGTTTTCAGCTTTAATCTGATGGGCCCATCTAACTGCCACAAGTCCATATCAGTTTGTGTACTGCGGCCGGAGGGTTAAAACGTCAACCGTCCAACCTCTTCAGTGTTGTGGTGGGTTTAAGTACCAACTATAAACTCAATCTTGAATTACTGGTGGAGGACTTCCCAAAGAATTCCTTCTTGGGCTGAATGAGCAGCAGAAATGATCTTTGTGATTAGACATTTCTATTTTAAAACACATACCTCTTTCTTTTTTTTTTTAAATAGATACATTTTTGGACAGGCCTGATAAACTAATATCACTTAACCTTTTTCGGTGCTGAGTAATCTCATGGCAGCAATACTGAATTTTCAGTCTTAAGGTTAAAATATTAATCAACTAGAGATGTCCACCTACTCCTCGGTAAAAAGAATAAACATCAGCACAGCTACTGCCGTTTACCGACCCGTTGCACTCCTAATGATTAGCATTTGTGTGAACAATTCATTTTTATGACGCAAAATCATCCCTATCCGCTAGTGATGGATGTTAAAATCTGAAATCCAGCTTTTTTGACAACGTATCTGTTTCACATCTGGTTTCAATCTGCACACAAAGGTACCTCGATGTGACTACTGCAAACGCAGCCACAATGTGATTAAAAAAAAAAAAAAAAAATACCTTGACCAAGGTATAAGGATTTGATTTTCTTGTCTACAACTGACTGTTAAAATCTACCACAGCACAATACCTGGAAGTGATGATTACAATGGCAAACACTGTACATAGTTCTGTTTCAGAAAATTGGATTAGAAAGTGGGTGCAGGCGACAGACAGGCACATCACGTCGAACAGGAATTCAAACTAAATCTTCATCAGCTGAACCACAGGATCAAAACAAAAGATCAAACAACATTTAACTAAAATAAGGACAGAAGAACCAAACGGATTCAAAAAGGTGGTTAAAACAACAACAATTCACTTTCCCATAAAAAGACTTTGGATTGAACAGGTGAGGAAAAAAAAAAAAAAACAACACACAGCATCATGTCCTGATTAAAATATAACAAAAGTCTTCTTAGGGCTGTAGTTCGGTTTTCAAGGCAGGAGAAATTATGGTGGAAAACAGAAGTCTCTTTAGCTCTATTCACAGCCAGCAGTTACATGTGTGTTCATTTGGAAAGCCATGTAAGAGTCAGAAAGCCGGTGGTTCCTTCGATGTCCTGCACCAGAGTTCTCCTCGATTCAAGCTCGATTCCAAATGAGACTGGGGGAGAATCCGTTTGTTGGAAAAAGTCACTTCCTGAATTGAGTGAATTGTTCCCTATGCTTCTACGGACATTTTGGACCACGCACACACACACACTTGCTGCGAATACACACATCAACATCTAGTCCTCTTCCAACAAGGCACTAAGATTTCATTCAAGTTTATCATGACACGAGTGCTTTATGCATTTGAAACCTCCACATCCGTCTCAATCCTAGAGCTACCTCGGCGAGCCTATCCACAGCAGTTCCCCCATTCGTCCCTCCTCCTGGTCCCGCCGTGCGCTAAACTGATGTGTCAGCTCGGCAACTGGCCAATCGGGCGGCCCCGCTGTGAATCAGCCGCCCTGCCAGTCACATAGCTAGTCACCCAGACGGGCAGGCGTTCGTGGCCCTGCCCGCTGGTCCGCACCGTGACGCGGCCCCGCGCTCGGCGGCCTGCGACGAGGTCGTCCTGGCAACTGGTTGGGGAGGAGCAAAGGGCGTGCAGCATTCAGGCGGAGACTCTACGAGGTGTGACAGCAGCTATCCCACCGTCACTACCGTGGCAGCAAACACGCCCCTTAGCCAGTAACAGTTGGCTTGCGCAAACCCTGGCGTCGGGTAGCGCTCGCCTCTGACGGATAGAAGAACGTGGCACAGTGACAAACAAGCGAACGACTCAGCAATAAATACGGCGAGGAATGGAGAGGAAGGGGGGGGCAACAGGTTGCCGTTTCTTTCCTCTACACTTTCTTCTTCAATTTCCACCTGCTACATTCAAAGCAGCTCTGCCCACATCGATCACAGACAGGAGGAGAGCAAGCCAAGTGTAACTACATGCCCGGGGGGGTGGGGGGGCACGGGCACGAGGGAAGGATGAGGGAGGGAACACGCTGGATAAGGGTTGTAAAGGCGAATCAATTCGCCAGCTGATTTTCAGAGTGGTTCTGCCTGGCTTCACCCAGGTGTCAGGATGACTTTGTCAGAGCTAGAGAGACATAAGGGGATTTGAGAGGGAGAACGGAGAAGGTGGCCAAAGGTGCAGTCATGCAGGCAGAGGCAGACCAGGAGAGACAAGTGGGGAAAAGAGATGGAGACAGAAGATAAAGGCAGATGGACAGTTAGAGGCAATGGATAAAGGCAGAGAAAATCTCAAATCGAGAGGAGAGAAATGTCAGATAACCAATCAACAGCAAAATCAGGAAGTAGAGACCCACTGCCACAGCACCGCTGTAAATACTTCTCACACACAAAGTCACTTTATACACAACCCCAATCAATCAATCTCATCAGTTCAGCTCAGTCTTTCCTCTTACTGATGGGTTTAACCAACTTCCCCCCACGGTATCCCATCCTGCCTCACTCTGAGCACCCCGAAGAGAAACGGCTGTCACCTTAGCGCCATGTAAATGGGGAACCAGAGTTAATGTAAAACCCCATTTCGCAGCAGCAGCAGCAGCAGCAGCAGCAGCAGATGATCCACGTCTGTGTGCGTCACGAGTCCTTTCTCCCGGACGCCGCGGGGCCTCAGTTGGTGCCCCGGTTGAAGTGCTCCAGCACGGTGGCGTTGGTTCTCTCAAACAGCCACTGCTGGCTGGGGGAGGAGGGGTCGCACGTGTTCATGAAGACGCGCCGCTCGCTGGGGCTGCTGTCGATGCAGCTGTTGCTGACGGGGTGATACAGACTCTTATCCTGGAGGACGAAGAGAGGGAACAGGAGGAAGAATGGTCAAAATGAGGACATCGAGACTTTTCGTTTACAGATTTGAGGCCATTTTTTTCATTCCATCACGGTATCGTCATGTGGTGATACAGCTGCCTGCACGGACCATCTGAACAATCTTGGTGGTGCATTCGCTGACACTCAAGATTTCAGGATAGCACTTTCCTCTAACTTCCCCCATTTAAAAACGTTTTTTTTTTATCCATAACAGATCATGAATGATTGACAATATAATACAGTTGTAATGGCAAAATGTCTTTGTTGTATATGAACGTGAAATGTGTTTTTTTTTTTAAATATTATTTTTGCTACATGAATTGTAGTTATTTTCAGAATTTATTTATATTGTATTATTTACTCTCATGAAAAGAGATGCTTCACAGGAGAAGTTATCAAATTCATTAATAAACACTTAAAGGTCCTGCTTAAAAACTACGCTTAGAATCTGTTATAAACAACTTATCCAGCGTCTATACTGCTTATTAAAGCTACATAAGGGTCCTAGCGAAGTGTTAGCGGTTGAAGACTGAAGGGAACTGAAGTGACGTGAACTTTTTTTTTTTTGTTGTTTCTTTTTTTTAAATTTTGCCTTATCGCCTCTATCTGGTCCTTTTTGCTTCTGAGAGTTTGCAACACGTCTGCAGTTCGGGCCCCGACGCCGGCCTCCACTCTCCCCTCCCGTACCTTTCTGTAGCGCCACAGCTGGTTGCCCTTCATGCCGTGGCAGTCGTACAGGGTGACGGGGCTGTTGTGGGAGATGGCGTCAAAGCACACTTTTTTAGTGTGCATGGGGTCCCCCACCCGGACGTCCTCTCTCCAGCCGAACGTGAACACCTGCAGGGAAGACATCTCTGGTGTAACGTCACATTTTCCCCCTCATTTCATGATAGACAATTCGGTTCCCAGAGCAAAGGGAAACGGCTTGAGACTGAGGTGGCTGATCAGCGACGAGGTGCTTCAACAAGTCCAATTTCATCAAGAGAGACCAGTGGGAGACGCAGCAGCTATGGTGTTTAAAAGTCTGACAACCTGACCACTAATCACAGTGCCTCCATCAAGCTAAGAAGAACCAACATATGTTTTTGTTTTATTCCAGTTATATGAGGCCTATTGGTGTTTTCTTTTACTAACACACAGTAAAAATCTGAAGATAGGAGAAAAACTTTTGTCTAAGCCCAGCAGTATAAAACTTGCACTTTCCGATTTAAATTCCATCCTGCTTCTTCCCTTTAGACTCTGAATCTGTAGTGTTTTGACCCTTAACACTCAGTTTTTCTAGTGGGACATAATCAAAACTCTTTTATACTGTTTTCCGTTTCCAAAGTTGCTGAGGAAAAAAAAAAATGTCGAGGTGCCTCCAACAAAACTAAGCGGGTTTAAGGGTGTTGCCGTGACCTTTACACTTGCTATGGGCTCGGTATTGTGTTAGTCATACCGCCTATTAAAATCAATCCATTAAACGTAACTGAGTCTCCTAGAGAGAAACGTCCACAAAGGATCCCAAGCCGCTCTAGTCTCTGTGGATGTGAATATCACATCTAATTCTATCGAACAGCGATTTTCTATTTTATAGGCAAATCAAGGGCAGCAGTCTTCCAAGGTATAGGACATATGAGCTGTGTTGTAGATGAAAACATCCTGGCAGGCACAGTATTTTTATTCTTACTCACTATACAAAGATGAAACAAGGTTAAACCTGCAATAGCTGCTATTTACTGCCACTTGGGGATAGCAGAAAACAAGTTGTGAACACATCATCGTCAATATTTTATCAGCTTAAGTTGATATGACAAACAGTTGCTTATTTCCACATCCAGCAGTTACAAGGCAACATTATCATTCATTTCTGTCCATCTGGTGAATCTAAGTCTTTAGCTGTTTTGCGTCTTTAGCAACTCCAGAAAAAAAAAAAATCTGGCTCTTTAGCTGCTAAATGCTCCACCACGTTCACCAGCTGGTCTCTGACTGTGTCCGTCTGCTGTTAGATGCCGAGCAGGTAGCGGACAGTGGGTTTTCAGAGCCCTTTTACCTTAGTTACAGTTGCCTTGTCAAACTTACACGGAACAGATTTTTTTCACATTGCAATAATTAAAGAGGAGCACACACTTTTACTTGATATGAACGAATGTGGTCACATATCTGTTTTCATTACAGACCAAGATATTATCAACACTGAGTGAACATCCATGCTTAGGTACTGAGTTTGTATGCATGTTTCAGGCCCGACTGCAATGCATGCAGTATAGCATGATATACTATAATACGAGGTATGTTATAATATATGTTCTGCCTGCACCGTGTGTGCCGTCACTGCTCAGTGACATCTTCAGAAAATGCGGCCTAATGATCACTGATCATCAGTATCTCTTCATCTACGTACTGCAACGAGATCATGACGACTCGACACACTCGTGACACTTTGACGATGTCCTTGACGGTCGTCCCTTTTATCTAATTGTTTGTCGGTGTCCTTATGCGTTTTTGTCTCAAAACTGCATCTAAATTACCGTGATGAACAGAGTAGTCGGGACGGATACGTGTATCTCCTTGCTGTTCGAAAAAGAATGAGAATTTTTTTTAAAAAGTTGTAAGCTAGCAGGACGCATCGTTTAAGTAAAATCGGGTTTCTGGACTTCGTTTCATAGAGCCTAGCTACTTGCTGACTACGTCTGATGACATGCTTGTACTAAACTTACTGTGTCTGCATCAATTTCACTCAAAGCCACATTCTTGTTATAATAAGTGTTTTGTAATTGTAATTTACGACATTTGTCAAGAAAAAAGATTGAACTTTCACATTTTTGTTGTCTGACAATAAAAAAACTCGTATAATTTTTGTAGTTGTTAAAAGTGATTTTGGTTCTTGTTCGCTCTGTTATCTGACAATAAAAAAAACAAAAACCATTTGAATCTTGACCATCGGTGACGTCCAAGTAGCCGTCGCTTGTCGGGCTCACGAGGACTTTCTGAATGAGTCGCTCTGCTCCTCTTGAACCAAATCGAAAAGCCCCGACAAGGACAGCTGCCAAAGGGCCTCCTGTGATTTGCAGCAAATCCATTTCTCGCTGGCGCTGAATACAGAACGCAACTGTGACACAGATTAAACTACAATGCATCTTCAGATTAAAGCAATTAAACTGTCAGAGCTCTGGGACGCAGTATTTCAGCTGTGGAAGCAAAAACAAAAGGGGGACATTCAATCCATTAAGGTCGTATTATGAGCTCGGTTTACAGATCCTCAGTGTGACGTGTGAGAACAGACAGACTCCCGAGGAACAATGCAAAAGATAATGAAGCGCGTGTGTTGTTTGTAAATTCATTTGACGTTTATGTGTCTTTAACGGGAGAAGTTACAGTTACCAAGGAGGCAATCTACAGTGGTGAAATCCCACGACCAAAAAAAAATAAATAAATCACCTGATGTTAAACACTAGAGGCGCCTCAGACCAGAGGTCTTCTAACAGTTTGCTTGTATCCGCTCAGCTAGGAGACGCATTACTGCACAGACTTGAGACGAGCGGCAGAAGAACAGGACCCTTTGCAACTCGATTAGACCGAATGTTACTTGGACCCAGCCAACCCGGGTCGGGTCTCTCCACTACTGGGAACCAAGTGAACCTGCGAAGACCCAAATCAGCCACGCAGTGCAGAAAATGCTAATACATCTGCTATCCCTAATATTGCCCTAGAAATCAATGCAAGAAAACCAGCAGACTGTCTAACTATTGCATGTGACCAGGACATTGTGCATCATTCACTGAAGATATCAACTATTCCAGATACTAAAACTGCATTTACTCTGCTTATTGAAGTGAGATGTCTGCATGTATGGATGAAGTTACCAGCTGTTTTCAGTGTATTTCAGCTTTATTCCTGCATGATTAGTTTAATATTGTCCCGCTCGTCTCGGCTGCACTGCAGGCTCTCCCAGCAGTGCAGACAATTTTCTAACAAATTCCGTTGTCATAGCAACAGGGTCAAGGTAATCCTTCTAAATAGGTCTGACTCTAAATTTATTCACTATGATTTAAAATCAAGAGCGAAGATATTTATTTGTGGATTAATATGCTGCTGCTCACCTGTCCATGGCTCCAGCTCACCTCGCCCCGTCCCTTCACGCAGCTCTCCAGGCGGATGGGGCTGCCCGACACAAAGTGTTTGCTCTCCATGCACATGCCGCTGCCCACGTTACGGATCTACAACGCAAACGCCAACGACAGCAAAGTCACACAAACCAGGACGCAAGGGATGTTCAGCCGTTCAGTCGGCAGAGATGATCAACATTCACAGAGTAGCAGGTCGAAGTCCGTAACAGCGACGGGAGGTTTTCCTACGAAACCTCGATCACACGTAAAATCTGTTGAGGCACCCTCAAGTTTTAGAATTGTCTCCATGGTTTAGTTCATTTCTGAAAGCAATAATGTGTCAATTAATCTCTGATTAGCATTAAATAACTGAGCTATTTCCTCTCTGGGTGGCATCAGATCAAATTTCCAGACAGCAGCCTGGTACGACAGACAGGCAGGATTATTGGAGCCAAAATGTTCCTGACAGTGTCTTCTAGAAGCCGTTACTAATGATCTTGATCTTTTGGTTCGATGGTTATAGTGAAATAATTTAATAATTCAAAACCATGCCTTGAAAATAATCAATTTCGATATCCAAACACTGAATAATGTGTGTTTTTTCTGAGCTTTAGCAGCTCACAATTAAAGTAAACGTGAATGTTCGGCATCTTAGAATTCAAAGCTCGGTTCAATTAATGACTTTTTTTTTTATGTGAAAGCTTGATGTTTTATGCTGCTGTTTTATAAAATGTGATATTAAAAAAAGACAAATCAAATATCGTACATATATAAATGTGATTTTAGAACCCTGATTTCATACTGTCTAGTTCTGTCCAGACTACCATGAACTGAGGGTCACACCAAACATCAGCTTCACACATAGACTCATTAATAAGAAATAAGAAATCATCTTCGGGAAAAAAAACGAAATTTCAAAGGAAGGTGAGAGAGAGCAGCCTTGCATGTAGCTGCCTTAGTCTCTCAAGCACAGAAAGGCCAGGCCAGCTAGGTTTTAGCTGCTCAGGTGTCTGGTGCATTATCTTGTGGTCATGCTGTCATGGGTTCAAATCTGACAAACCCATCGTTGGAGAGAGACAAATTTCTCTATTTTGATCCTGTTACTTCAGTCTTGATCAAGCTTTCCATGAGATGGTTGATGTGTTTAAGGTACAAGGGCTGACTGTACCTCTCCCCAGGCAGCAGCGGGAGGCTCCACCGGTGGGTAGTGTTTGGGCAGATCCCAGGCCACCTCACTCATGAACCACTTGAAGCTCTTGCAGTTTAGCCGGTTCCTCAGTTCCTTCTGCACCGTCATGTCTCCCGCTGACAGGTGGCGGTACTCGGGCCGACGCTGGTAGATGTATTCGGCGTATTCGTCCATCCACACCTCTGCCACGCGTTTTAGGTTCTGAAATCAGAGTGAAACCTTCTGCTTTCACCCCATGTTTTTCTGCCAACCAACAACTTTCAGAGAACAATAAAGATAGCTGAAGTTTGCACATCAGCAAAACTACATGTGATTAGAGGTGCAAAGAGCAGAGCCACAGTGATAATATTCTTGTGACTCTCATTTATTATCCAGTGTTAAAAGTCAAGACAAGTCAGTCTTTATCAAAATCATGACTTTGCCTCAATAGGCTTTATAATCTGTACAACAGATGACAACCTCTATCCCTCAACCCTCTAAAAAAAAAAAAAGTAAGAAGAGGGACTAAATGAATATATTCATCTGCTCATTGTGGTCTGGAAAGGCTGAACAGGATTATTTGTGGTTGGGGCATCATCACTGGGCTTAGACCAAAATAACTTGGAAGCAGTCAGGCGGATTCAGTCTTTAGATGAGAAGCAGATGATTGTAATTTCTCCCTTAGAAGTTTCCCCTGTGACAAAACATCAACATGAACATTTCCTGCACCTGACTGGACAACCCAATTTGCCAGGCTGTCATTGGGTTTATGCTGGGATAATAAAATGTAAAGATTCAAAGATATGCGGATTGAGCGATAATTATCTGCGGATTCATCAATACGAGGAAGCATTTCACATTAAACGCAGTCATTTGATCCATTGGTAATATAAAAATATTCACTGGTGCAACGTGAAGTAGTTTTTCCCGAGGATGAAGAGTTGAGAGGTGAGAAGTCAGAGCTCAGTTTTAGTTCAACATATCGAATCAACTCCTTAAACCACATCCCAGAGATGTTAGAGTGAACTTATTGTCAGTGATGTTTGCCACTGAAGTGAAAGTATTGAGGTTTCCAGAAATGGAAGGTCTGGTGGAAGAAGAGTTTTCAGTTTGTTGACAATTTGAGCAATGGTAGGATGCAGAAAAAGTGATTGACTCAGCGAACCGATCTTCACTCTAATAGCAAAAGTAAAGCATTTGGACATTAACATACGATTTGGAAATGTCTCTCTATTGTGTTTATACTGTCACACAATAAAATCTAGCTGAGCTGAGTCTGAAAGTCAACTGGCTTGTTAGCAGATCTTTCTGTTTCTGGACATTTAGTCCTCAAATAAACACACTAAGCCATCATCTGTACTTCCTGCCATCCCCGATGTATTGATTGATGTGACATGACTTGATGATCGAAGCTGCTCAGCAGAATGGCGGCCAATCATCATACAGAACCGGTCATCATGCCTCAGGAGGCGGGTGATAGAAAAAGTAGAAGCAACTTGTCTGAACTAAATTATCTGCTAATTGGCTTCATAGAAGGCGGGAAATGTTTTTCTGTTTCCTTCTATTTCTTTTTATATGTATTTGGTCTTATGAAGCTGTGATCAGACTGAACTGACCGAGAAATTTTGAACTTGAATCAACTGAATGAACACAGTGAGACGGGTTTGCTGGTCCCCAGGGCCAAAAGGGTGAAGGACACTTAATGTCTTCAAGCTCATGTTGTGCATTGGATTGTTTAAATCCACAGAGCTTTATTTTAAATACAAGTTGAGATCCCATAATTTGCAAGGACAACACGTATTGCCGCACCGCGCAACTGGGAAATGTATACAACATAATGTCCAAAACAGTTAGAATACTTTCATTCGATGTGGTGGTGCAGACATGAAAACATGGTCTTGATTTGACTGTTTTATCTTTCAGATACAGGTGAGACGAAAAGAGTCTCCTCATTTCTCTCTAGGGACAGGAACATCCTGAACCCACCGTTCTTTATTCTGTATAATTTGCCTGTTAGTGTGGCCTATATACATTATATTATACAAGGAAACTGAGAGCACTTGTGTTAGATCACAGTGCGATGGGAGCTTGTGTTTTTGCTGTTTTTAGGTGAGAAGTCTCTTCAGGTTTTGAATCCCAAATGTAATTTTTTGGCTCTTCTTTAATCTTTAAATGTAATTTTTTGTTTTGGTTAAAAAAGTTTTGGTGTGCATCCATAATTTGGTTATTAAAATTAATTAAAGATGCTTTTGCAGAAGACTTAATGAGGGCAGCTTGATATTGACTAGAAAAACTAAAACAAAAAAAACAAAAAAAATTAGGACATTGGCCAAAATGCATCATTTAGTCTACATTTCGGCCACTAAATTATGAATTCAGTGGTTTAAATGCATACGACTTGTACCATCCGGATGATTTCATCGTGCTGTATCAATCATTATGAAATCATCTAATTTCAGGAAGAAACTGTCTATGTGGAATAAAAAAAGATAGATGACTGATACAAACTGTGAGCAACAACAACTGCAGTGCAGACAGCTTCTTCAACGGGTTATTTATGGTCAGACAATTACTTACATGAAAGATTTACACCTGAGCAACGGGAAGCCCATCCGCCTCAAGTCTTTTTGGTATGAAGCAGTAAAGCCTCCGAGGTACGGATGCATGTTTGGGAATACAGATGGTAGCAGCCTTGTGGGTATGGATGGTGAAATGAATGATAATACAGTGAGCCTTCCAGGAAAGAATAAATACAAATCCTCTGGCCTTTGGAGGTACAGATGTGGTGGAAAAAAAACCCTCCAGCCACACACTTGTACACAAAGAGTCCTTGAAACATAGCTCATTGCCTGCAGCTAAACTCAGGCTCTGTGCTCTCCAGGTGAAGTGGAGTTCAGTGCTTCTATTTCCCTCCATATTGACTGGACTCGGGGTGGGGGGCTGAATGGACTCAGCTGCTCTTGTGGCGTTTTTTAAAATAATTATGGCATCTTGAAGTATCTAAATGTCCTCTGTGCACGTTTTTCTCACCATGAAATGATTCCGTGAACGAGAAATGGCTAGAAAATCAAGAGCAGTTAGATACTGAAACAGCGCAGAGGAAAAGGAAGACTGGGTTTAATTCTCACCTACGGCAAAGGATCTTTAGACCACGGCTGAAGTTTCCCTTGGTGAACAATGAATAAAACCTCACACTTGTGAGGGAATCTTCACAATGTATTTCGCAATCCTTACACATTGCGAGGGCTCAACTGAATACATCAGGTAGGTTGGAGTCTAACAATCGTCAGCGCCTTCTACAAATCTAGAAGCGAGATCATTCCAGCTGAATGGCCTATAATCAGCTTTAGCAAATTGGATTGGATTGAATATTGGGGAATGCGGCATATTTTGACATATCCAACAATTGCTCAGATTTCGTCCACGCGCATGGTCAATCATTAGGTTGATGGCTGCATTTGATCTGGTTACATTAGGTTGCTGAACACAACTAGTTTTAGTTGCTAGCAACCAAACTCTTTGTTGACACTTTGAGAACTCTGGCACGTTTATCACGTCCATATACTGCGGGACTGGTGAAAGACACATTAAAAAATCTGTCCCTCTCACATTTTTGCCAACACAGACGACTCGAGCAGAATAAAGCAGGTTCATCCAGCAAAAATGTTGCACCTGGCTCAACTTTTAATGGAATGGATTGCGACGTCATCCCCTAAGGATTGGATTCGCCAGTCAAACAGGCGATTGTTTGGCCGGCGAATGTCGAATGAGTGTGATAATTGTTGCTGTGATAAATCTCAAAGTGCTGTTTATGTGTGAAAACGACGTGTCCATATTAGCATTTTAATGTTGTTTTCATGACTTGAATAGGCCAAAAATAAGATGAAAATAGCTAAATATCTTTTTGTCCCTCCTCCTTTTGTCCCTTTGAGTCGCCAAACAACAAAACCTTTCTGAAGAGCTCTGTGACTCTGAGGCGGCTCCCAAACTATTTTCAGTAGAACTCTTTTCTGATGCATTTATGGCACTTTCTATTCTATTTGAGTGACACGCCTATAGTGCTGCTGCTTGTGGCTGCAGTTCTTTTAAAACATTTTCAAAACTCAGTGCATTTTTTAAAACAGTTTTGTGTCTGGACCTTTGTGAAAACAGATTTAAATGGAGTATTTCCACACCTCAGACCTTCCTCCCTGTGGGCAGAGCACAGCTCTGTTGTCTCCTTCTATGTTGCTGCAATGTGTATTTAAAAATCAAAACTGACTGTTCAACCTGCAGTGTGTGGTTACGAAAGAGCAGTTTTCATAAACAAATTATATCAAAATGAAGCCGTCAGTTGTAAGAGAAAGGCCTCTTGATGAATTTTTATTCTTTTTTTAAACTACTGTGCAGAGAAGGGCGAGGGAGACAAAACCGAATTCATCACAGCTGGAGGTACAGTAAGGATTTCAGTATTCTTAAACCTGCTGCCCGTTTGATATTAGTATACGATACAGCCTCACTGAGGGGCTAATGGTCAGACTGACAAGACAAAAACGGAGGCCAAGAGGTTTAATTACATATTCAGCTGAGCCAAACAGAGCCAGGTGTCAGGCTGAAGCTGAGTCATGCATAATGAATAGTGTTCAGCTACAGGTCAGATGAAACATTTTTAAAACATTTCTCCTTTATGTATCTAACTGTTAAAGGTTGCATGGAATAAGGACGCTTGAGCTCATTATTGGAAAACTCTAAGTTGTGGTTTGTAGATATTGGGGTCTAATACATGTTAGAGCACTGCAATTAAAAGATACTAAAGGGGCTAAAATTGTGTGTCATTGTCACTATGTGTTGTCCATTGCAAAAATTAATTTAAATGACAATTCAAGAGTCAGTTCACCCACTTTAAAAAAAAAAAAAAAAAAGATCTTTTTTCATAGGTTTTTTATGAAAAAATTTAAAATTTTATTTGAAATCATCATTTTGAATAATTTTTGATACTAGTGCTGATATACAATAACTTAGTTTAGATATTATTTCTTAATGACATACTTTTTTAAAATAAAAATACTATATTAACTGGTAACTTATACTTTGAGAAATATAAACATGTTTTTCGACATCAGTTTTTTTTTTCCCATTTCACAAAAGAAACCTAAATTCTCATAAATGAAATAAGTCAGCAAGAATGCAAATCTGACCAGATGTTCAAAGCCAGCGTGGCTGGATACCACTAAGCTTATTTTATTTGGATGAACTGACCCTTTAACGTACTTTAGACAGAAGTCTCCTCCATATATATCGTTTGTTGGGTTTTCTACAGTGCAATGTACAAAATCACCAAACCTCCAGACATTCTTTGTTTGTCCATGAGATCTTTGCACAGAAACATAAATGAAGGCAAAAAACCACAAACGGAAATAAAGATACTTTTCCACAACATTTTAAACCAATTTTCTGTTAAAAGATATAAATGATGATATAAAATGATCTGAGACTCACCCTGGCCAGGCTGACACCACCAGGCACTTTGTAGGGGACGTACTTCCTGTAGATGTGTCCTACCCTGGAGCAAGGGATGTCCTCCATCCGACCGCCGCACATCCACACCTTCAGAGACAGAGAGAGAGAGAGATCCAGCACTGATGAAGAAGGCATCAGAGGGGGGTTTTCGTTAAAAGCTGCCGCTCTGGCGTTACTGTAACTGAACAGTGCGAGTTTCAGATGAGCTCACAAGGTCAACAAATCAGAGATGAAACAAACACTGTGTGAGAAAGACAACGCGTGGGAAAACACGATGAAGACAAAGCAATGGAGGGCAGACAAGGGTAGGATATGAAGAAAAGGAAATATGGAAGGAGTGGGAAGGCATTGTACACTCTACTGTATGTATGGGGTCGTAGGGTGTGTGACAGGGTCGCGAATCCCGGGGGGGGTGGGGAGACATGACAGAGAAAAAGAGAAAAGGAAAAAGATCTTAGAGCAAAGCTAAACAGTCAGACTCATGTTTTCAACCAGATTAATATTATGTTAGATTACATCAGGAGCAAAAAGCTTAAGAAAATGCAGATAAATATCCTCCTCTAGGAAGAGTGAAGAAGCGAGAACACCATTTTAAACAACTCCACATAATTACGCAAAAGTTCATGGGTTTTCTAGACCGGACAGAGACCAGAGATTAAATGACATCAAAGAAAACAAGCAGGTCAATCACGCTGAGCTAAGTGATAGAGAGTGAAATCGGATTTGTTACGCAACTCACGGAAAGTAGAGCCACCTTTCAAGCCTACAGAGTGTGAGTATCTGAAATTTTAAAGATATATTTTGAGGGACGTATTACTTTAATCTTGTTCAGAACAGTCTGAGGCCAGAGGGTCAGCTCTTTAAGATTAAGCTCTTTTTACACTACATATTTATAATTTCCATTTGCCAGTACACAGCTAAACTCATGCATTTACCCTTGTATTAGAGAAACCTTAGTGCTGCTTAGTTCTTTTGCTTAGGCGGGTACAGTAAATAGCTGCACTGAAAGGCCCATACTGTACTGCTGTTTTGTTTTTACTACTTACACTTTACATCACAGCTAACCATTTTTAAACCATGCTGCTCTGTTTTTTTTTTTTTAACAGTTCCAGGCGGCCATTGTTTTCCATTAATTTTCCGAACGGTAAGAAAATCAAATTGCAGACTCTTGAGACTTGCATAAATTGTGTAAACCATCAAAGTGCATCAACTCTGCCTTGATTAATGTTGAAGTTACATAATGGGTTGCTATCGTCAATCTGCATTTAAGATGCATTATCAAACAACAATAATGTAACAAAATTAACGCAGCTATCAAGCTAATTTTAACAGTATGCTAATTTCATGGCTGCAATTAGTGATACGTTTCATTACTAATGAATTCCTTGCTATTTTTTTTCCCAATTAATCAATTTCATCACAATTGTTAAAAAATGTCGGAAATAAAATGCTCAGTGAAATTTTCCAGGGCTTTTTTGTCCGATCACCATTCAATTTACAAAATCATAACACAGAAAAATATCAAGTTGTCACATTTGAGAGGTTGGGACCTCGGATTTTTCTGATATTTTCACTTGATGAAGGACATAAATGATTAATTGGTTATCAGAATTGCTGTCCTTGAATTTTCTGTTGACTGGCCGATCCTTTTAGCACTAGCTAACTGTTCTTACAGAAATAAATGGAAACCAACCCGGTACCGTCCTTCGGTACAAATCACCATTGTGACCCGTTTTCTTGATTGATGCAGCGTGTGCAATTGTATATTCTCTATCATTCAAATCGATAGTATCCGATACAAACATGTTAAAGCTTGACTTCTTCTGACTGTACGATATGATCCCGGCTATGTTGGGTTTCTCTGACCTCTCCTCCCACCGCAGCACACCATCCTCCACATCCTCCCAGATCTAGCAATCTACTCCTACTCCTGTCGTGACAAGAATTTCTCAGTCCTAGTCCGAATAACTTCTTTGATACAACTGTTTTTCAACTGTTTTTCAGTTTCCTGATGCTTTAATGCTTTTTGGAGTTTAGTCACTTTCTCAAGCACACGTGATGATAATGCTGATGGGAAGCTCAGTAATCAATGATGAAGAAAATGGTGCTCTTTCCCTGACTGTTGTATTTTTTTTTTTGGACTTGGTAATTTCCAGTCAGTTTCTTGATATTCTGCATCAACCCCCCCTTCCTGATTCCTAATTCTCAAGAGTGGACATCAGCTGGCTGCTATTTCAATTCAATTACTCCCTGTCAGGTTTGTTGCAGCACTTCAGCTTGGACACACAGAATCGGGGGATATAGCTGATTGAATCCACCCTCTCCACGTCTCGCTGTTGGGAAGGTGTGACCTGCTGCACCAATGCCTTCCCTCCTCTTCAACCCTGCACTGAAACACTTGATCTTAATAACAGGGGTGCCTGGCTGCAGGAGGGGATCAAGAGCTTGAGTTAAGCGCCAGTCAGATTAAATTGAAAGTCTTATCACTCACCTCTAACATGACTTCTACAGTCTGCTCACCTCCAAAACACAAACACTACAATCACAACACCATGACAAAGGGTGGCATTGCTATCTATTTAAAACTAATAACTCTTGGTTAATATAGTATTTTTCAAAAACAAGTTACGGGATGCAATGGAATGCCAGATATTGTTTTACGCTGCCGATGACCCCATCAAGCCTAACAACGGCTTCACGACGTGCACATAAATAATCCGATAATTCCCGACCGTCGGAAGTAACCTGACTTTTGAAAAGTCATGTAAGTGAGAAACATGGTTTCCTCTAAGAGGTTAGAAGACAGAGAGAATCCTGCTATTGCTGCATATTGTATGTAGGTAGGTACGTGTTGCCTGGGGAGGGGGGAGAAAGATATTTTTCGCCATGCATACTTAAAGGTTCCCTGTTTTTTTCATAGTGTTTTTGATCACTAGTGGTGCTATGGAGCAATGTTCTCATGAGGCATCTATCGGTTCTGTGTGCATCTCATGAATCCATAGGTGGGCAAATATGTATTCATAATGGCAAGGCAACACACACTTCTGCTGCAAATGGTTTCAGGCTATATTCTAGTTCTGAACAGCTGGTGATAACATGCTGAAAAATGTAGGTATGCGGCAACAAAGGCAGGTAAGGAGCAAACTTAGATTGTCTGTCTATCTGTAACATTCAAAGACCTGCAACTTTCTACATGTTGTTGCCCCGTGAAACAAAATGGAATGATGCATTTAGTTTATAGCTAAAAGACATCTGTTCCTAAAGCCCGATAGGCCTGATTTGAATTTAGTGGCTTAACAAGCATTAACACCACAGCTTGAGTGAATTATTTGAGGTTTGAGATCTGAGGTTCAGGAAATGGCACCTCACAAAGGTGGCTCTCATAGTTGAACGTTGTGAGTTCAGCTCTCCTCGACCTTTTTCATTATTGTCAGTCGTATCAATCATTTAGCACTGCATGTTGTTAAAAACATTATTGAAAGGAGATTCTTGTTTTAATAAAATTAGGGATGCGGCGATCTGATACTGATATTTCGGCCGATCTACGGGGCTGATCTATTCAGTTCAACTCTATGTTACTCTATGTCTAATTCCTGACCACGTTGTTGCTGAATTGAAAGGTTTACAATTGAATTGTAATTCAAATATATGTGTATATATATATATATACACACACACACACACACACACACACACACACAAACACATATTTATTTATTACATTTCGTTTTACAAAGTTAGGAAAGCAATGTTTAAGTCACGCCTGATGTTGCCTCACAGGTAAAATAATGATCCCAGATCTCCAGCTTATTAATTCAACACCGGGATCGGCCGATACCCAAATGCCCAGGTATCAGTATCAGTATCGGGACTGAAAAAGTTGGATCTGGGCATCCCTACATTAAATCCCTATCCTTAAAAAGAGACGACTACAGCTCCTTCTGTTTTCTCTGTCCTCGGTGGGCTATTTTGCACTTCTGCTGCTGCCTCTGTGGAGGCAAAACGCTTCGCGGCGAATGATTTCGTCCTGTGCAAAAGAGCGAATGTACGCATGTCATAAATGATGGAATGCTTTTATTCAGTATCAGTTAGCAAAATGCAGTAACGGAAAGGGTATGCGTCAATACGAAGGAGCAGCAGAAGGTAAAGCACTTTCGACAGTAAATTGGATTTGGGTGATCAGGGTCTTTATTAAACAACAAAGCTGCTGCACTGGAAATTTCACTCTGCGGAACAATCGCAGTAGTGTCACGCTGAAGCAACCGCTATGTCCAGTCAAATCAAACTACCCAGCAGTGGCCTTTGTGCTTAATTGAGTGAGACGACAGAAGTCCTTACTCATTCAAAGCAGAATTCAATTATTGTGACGGGTTGCTCTGTCTGTCTGGAGCTCACTGGCAGAGGCAGCAAAGAGGAGGGGGAGACTGGTTCTTAACATGTCGGCCAAGTCACATGCAGTTATGGCTGCACTAAAGAATAATTCATGCTGAACGACCAGACAAAAGCATAATCTAATACGGGGTTCTGAGTATGATTAATGCGGAGAGTCTTTGTCCATGCAACAGACTATGTTTGGCTCAAAACACTGAAACGAGGGTTAACACAACAATGAGGAATGTTTCAACACATCTCTGATCTATTTAGTTAAAGATCTGCGAATAATCAAAACCTTAGGAGAAACATATGGGACAAAACATCGAAAGCAAGTTAACGTCAAAATATTGTACATGTTTTTTGTTTTTTTTATTTTATACACATCTGAGCTCAGAATCAGTAATTGCCCATCAACTAAAAAGAGCTCTGGAGGAAACCTGAACATTCATCACGTTCACAAAGGTTCTCAAAACCTTCTGAGCAGGGCTGCATTCACTAAGAAAAGCTGTGATTAAATAACCGTCAAAAATGTTCATGACAACAAAATGCATCTTTCGTTTTCCAGAGAAATTCTAGTAATTCTGTCCTTGTTAAATTAAAAAAACAAAAAAAAAAACAAAAGCATTTTTTGAATTTGTGGATGGGGCGTGTTCAAGCTTAGATGTGCTATTAAAATGCTCTTTAAGTTAATGCAATACGTAACGTTAGCATGTGAAGGATAAAAAATATTAAATAGATGATCAAAACTGTCTTTGTACCATCTCCTTTGTCAAAAATTTAAAGCATTAAATAATGAAATATACATCAAATAAAATAATTCATGAAAAACTCAGAATATACTGTATAACATAAACAACTTTAGCCAGGTACACTGTTCAAATCTCCTTTTTTGTTTTTCAGCTATTCAGATAGGTCTGATATTGTTGCTCATTGTCAGCAGTTTCCCCGGTTGGAAGGAAAACCGAGACAATCAATCAGAGTTTTACAGAAAGGTTTGGGAACAGGGACACAATGTTCCTCTGCCTGAGTCCCAAAAGCAGCATCAGAAAAACAGCAACAGGCACGGATGACACGAACACAAATGAGTTATAGAAATAACACCTCTTGTATTGCCGTATTTCTCCAACATGACAAATTATAATGTGGCTGATGGCAGAAGCCGCTACCGCTAAACTATTGTTTGTCAACTCAAAATGACGCCAACAGGATGGACGTGTCAGTCAATACTGACTGGTCAGAGAAAAAGGCACAGAAAATGGCTGGAACAGACAAAGAAGAAGGGGAGGCGGCAGACTACGTCGGCAAGTTCAAATCTTCCCTAAATCTGTGTTATAAAAGCTTACTTCTGCTTAGATATGAAAATATACTCATACATACATAAGACTTTCCCACAACAGTATGCAGTCCAGTACATACGTACTACACAGGAGGTATGAACAGAGGGGACATGCAAGGACCCATGACGCTCACCTCCTGGGATTTAGGTCAACCCAGAGGTCAAGTGGCGCCACTGATGGTTTCCTACACTACACTGCGGCTCCGGGTGTGGTGGAGTTGTGTCTTTACCTTGAAGGAGATCTCGTACTGCTCTCCTCCCCAGATCTCCAGACCCGTGTCATATCCTCCCAGCTCCCAGAACCACTTCCTGTCCACGGCAAACAGTCCACCCGCCATCACCGGTGACCTGCGGGACACAAAAGGTGCACAGTCTCACACACACACACACAATTAGGGACAAGAAAAAAGGGACAACGAAATGAGGCTCGGCTCTTTAGTAGTGCCGTCGCGCTCGTCACACAGTTTTCTCAGCTGCGTGAAATGCATCTTCTTCTTAGCTCTCAGCTGTGGAGGAACACTGGGATGTTTTAAGCACAGAGTTTTCTGCCTTTATTAGACAGTCGACAGTAGAGACATCAGGTAACGATGGAGAAGGGGAATGGCATGGACATGGTCTCAAACCGGGAAGGTGCGGTTCATGATTGTCAATACCCAGGCAACGCTCTAATATCCCAATTTATCCCAATACTTTGGGGGATGATTACCTAGAAGATATTAACACTCAGTAACTATGGTTTGTTGTACTTGGCTACAAAAGCAAAGTTCAGAAAATTGTGTAGTAAAAGTGTGATTGCATCAGTGAACTGCACAGCTCTAAGACTAGGTTTTTTTTTTCTTGCTAGTTGTGGATTTTTGAAAACTGGGTATTTTGCGCAGTTGCAAGGAAATCACTCGGCCGTTGCCATGGTTTTCTATTTGACTGTTAGGGCTTTACCACTGTCTTTAGGAGATACAGTGACTGCTAGGGACTACTGCAGGATTGCCAAGGGTGTGCTGTGTGTGTGTGTGTGTGAGTAGTCACAGAAGAAATGCTTATACTCCCCCTAGTAGTGTGTTGAAGGTCCACGGAGGGAGACAGACACTGGGCTGCGGCTGAAATCACTCCCCTAGTAACTCGACTGAAACAACATACTCCAAATTCATACACACATCTCAGAAAAAGCCACACAGTTGTCTCCTAATAACCCAAACGTGTGTGTGACCATTTGCAACCTCACTTCACTCTCACACACACACACACACACACACACACACACACACACACACACACACACACACACACACACACACACACACACACACACACACACAGCAACAGTCCAGCTGTCAATTTGAGCAGATACATGGAGAAAAGCAACAAAATAAAGTAAAGAATTCCTTCACATTCAATGAAAATGCACCTTGATGCTTAAATTGAAGACTTTTTAAGGCATTTTTAATACCACGTGGAATGCAACTGAATACCTGTTTCATTATCATACTGGACAAAGTATGAAAGTATGATGGAAAACTAGGAGAGACGATATGGCCCGGAATGACTTATCGTTGTATTGCTTTTGATTTAGCACTTTCCAGCAGTATATAACAATTATTCCTAATGATATAACTAATTAAATAAAAAACGCAACCTGGACTCGGACAAGCCATGGAAAATGGATGGTTGTTTTAAGCAATTAAAAATGACTCAGTCATTAAAATTAATTTAGGTTTTTGCTAAAATCAATACTTGCCCATTATGAGACGATGAGCTGCCTCGCTACTGTGTGGTAGCGAGCAGTGGTGTCAGCGTTTGCTACAGGTCTGATGGTGTTGACTGAAACTCCACAAAAAAGGGGTTGAACAGCCTCCTGAGCGCACAATTCATCGTCACAACAATCCTACTTGTGCTCGATAGGTGTGTAAAGCCCGCGGAAACATTTGACTGCCTATGGCAGGCAAGAGAAAGTAGTTCCTGACTTCTGTGAATTTAGTTTAAGACTTTTTAAACACCTTCTTAGGCCCTATGTTGAAGAAACTACATTCGGTGCTTTTTAAGACTTTTCGAAAACTGCAGGTACCCTGTTTTTTCAATCAGATAAACATAAAGTGATAGGGTTGAGGTTAAAAGTTCATTAAGCCAAGGATTGAGGAAAAAACGGTTGAGCCCTCAAATCATCACACATTAAACTTTGTTAAATCCACAATAACAAAAGATGTAATCAGTAGCACTGCACCCTTCTTTCCCTGCCGCCCGTCTCCGTTTGGACAGCATGATGGACAGCATCTTTAAGACTTTCTTCCTCTGGTCTAATACTTTCTGACTGCAATTTATGTGTTTGTGCTTCTGGTAGAAAACTGTGATTCAGGTTTGAGTGGAGACACAGGAAGCACCTCTTTAAACATGGTTTCAACGTTGACTGACTTGACTGTCCGTGACTGGTAACTCTTGTATGCCCGAAAAAAAAAACAAAAAAAAAACAGAGCTGACACACACACACACACAGTCGTCCTGGAGTAGTGCTGAGTGAAATGTAGTGAACAAACTGTCATCAGGAGACAAAGTATAAACAACACTGGCTGCAGGGGGACAGAGGAATGGTGTGTTGTGTTTGTGTGTGTGTGTGTGTGTGTGACTGCACAATCTAGTGATTGCCAACTGTTGTATGGTCACTGGAGTGTGTGAGCTTAGCAAAGAGAGCATAGGAGCTCTGTGGGCACTGATTTGAGGAGTGGAGACTGTTAGTTCTTGTTCGCAAGAGGGAGAAGACACAGACACAACTCACCTCCCTGGAGTTGTTTGGAATGAAACACACTGGCTTCGGGACAGACAACACTGGTATCTCAAAACTCAGATGAAGCTAGTGAACATGAGGGTGATTTAACCACAAGTTCAAGTTTAATTTAGCAGGATAACAGCCAGGGAGCATGTTCAGCTGCAGTGTTTGCCAAAAAAAACCAACAAAAAAAAAGAAAGCTGCTTACTTTCGGCATTTTTCACAGATTTTCTAGATTTGGGGCCTATTATGATTACTTGAGGTACCTAAATAATTCAAGTAATAAACATTTTTGATTCAATGTCTCTGTCTCAAGGCTTGAATGGTATCATGGACATCGATCACTGTCACGCCAGCAGCTCACACTGAGATTCAGGTGGAGGACGGAGAACAGGGTGGAATGAAGAAGCAGGTTCTATAAAAACACAAACCATCAAGGTGATTTTCAATTCGAAAGCTGCCGTCTCTTCTGCATGAGCCGGCCAGCAAGCACTTGTGGCTAACGTAGCCATATATTTTATACATATTTAAAAATATATTTTATATATTTGTAAAAGGAAACCAGTATGTGTTTTTTAAGACCTGACAAGTTGAATGAATGTGATTGAATATGAATATGAGAACCAGTGGTTTTACCTGCTGCTCAGGAAATATTTTTTTTGTTGAAAGATTGTTTTGCTGGAAGGCATTTAAAACAATGGAAGGCCTATATGATATTTCATTGCTTATACGATGGCATTTTAAAACATATTTAGCCACGTTGACCGTGTGGCTCTGGGGAACCGTCCTGTAAAAACGACCCCATAGATCGTCTGTGCAA
This sequence comes from Xiphias gladius, assembly GCF_016859285.1. NCBI lineage: Eukaryota > Metazoa > Chordata > Actinopteri > Istiophoriformes > Xiphiidae > Xiphias > Xiphias gladius. The sequence goes on along the minus strand of NC_053416.1, from coordinate 3,319,195 downwards.
GCAGCTTAGTATGAACCACATTTATTGCTAGGTGACCTGTAGTGGCCTCAGTCGTTATGACGGCAGCAAAAGGAGGAAGTCAGGTGATGTAGACAGAGCGACAGAGACTGCGCTGGGAGGAGGTTTGGGAGGGTGGGGGGGCTGACAAAACACAGGACCCGCTTCCCTTGTGAAACCGATACTCACGAGCGTTTCTCGAGCTTAACTGTGTGTTTATTACTGTAACCATGACGACGAAGGTCTTCTAACCTTAGTGAAGTACTTCTTTCAATCTGGTGAACATATTAGACTCCAGATTGAAAGAAGTATTGTCACTGTGTGCACGTTGGCATTTAACCCGAAGCGCCGTTGTGCCTAAGTACAGCCTCACGGAGCCACTAGCTGAAGACTCTAAGTCTTGTTTTTGTTTTCAGTCAGTTGGAAAATGCCATTACTGTTCTATTGAACAGTAAACACACGACCGCAGACACACAGAAGCTCTGCAGTGGCGGCCTGTCTGCTAGTATCAAGGCACCGTACAGACTCCTTTTGATTACCGGTTCAAACGCAGTGAGGTAAAAGCTCAGAATAGACCTGAACTATGAAGGCCACACGAACGCCACGCAAGATTTCTGAAACATTTATTCCTGTGATCTTTTTAAGGAAGCTGGAGAGAGAACTGTGCAGCTCTGAACGGCTGTAATTACCTTATCAACCATTTTGATGTTACATTTTATTTTATCAAAAAAGAAAATCACATTAGAAACACAATGGCAAATTGGATTTGCACAATACAAATGCAGACTTCTACTTGCAGCCATTATGCAGCTGCACTGAATCAATACTGACTAGCACTGACTGAACAGTTCTGAAAGCAACTAGAAAAATAGATCATCATAAAAAGTGAAATACAAACAATTTATCAGTCCCCTAGGGCTGTGTTATCAAACCTCAGTAGTCAATAATAGTATGTATTTTTTCCTGCTTGAGTGTTACACAAGCATAAGGGACAAAGGTTCACAAGTTCAGCAGGATCCCATATTTAAACATGTCTACCTCAGCTCTGATGACAGGGACTCTAGACCTTGTCTCGGTGAACAATGTCAAGTCTAGAAGAGTTCGCAGTACTCATGTATGGTGACACTAAGAAGACTAATGGAGGAACTGCTGATGACCAGCTGATAATCTTTTACTGTATTTAAGGCAGCTCTGTTCTTTGTCGAAGTGTCGTTCTCTGCTACTGATTCTGTCTTTAGCATGAATGAACCAAGGTCGTCATTAAACTTAAGTAAGTTTGTTTGCAGCCATCTGTACAGTTTGACATTCCCCCTTTCTATAACGATCGAAATCTGTCTGTAGCATCAATATCAAAAACTGTCAAGTACCAGAAACTGGGATTTAATGTCCGGATAGATTTGGACTCTTCCTAATTTATTCTTTGATTAACAGTTCCTGATTTACATCATAATTTTGACAAGTTTATCCTATTTTACTAGTTGTTGAACATTCTGCCTTTGTTTTGAAAATATTTGTCAGTATCATTTTCTTCACCCCTTCGTTGGCAACTGTCGGTTTGCTGGAGTAAAAAAAGATTTAACTCAGTGGTCCATGAATACTGCAACTCACAATTTAGTCTATTAATTTTCAGACTATTGACCTAGAGAAGGAGACAGTGCTAAGGTCTGAGTTCACCGCTCACTGCAAAGGAGGGATGAGAGAGACGGAAAAGAAAGAAGGGAGAGAGAGCGAGAGAGCGAGAGGTGATGGCATTGACAGAGGAGACAGCGACAGAGGCATGAGAACAGGGATAAAATCACACACACACACACACACACACACACACACACACACACACACACACACACACACACACACACACACACACCTCCAAGATGGATGTTGCCATCCCACTGTGCCTGAATCTGCGCTGCAGCAATGTCAATCAGAATGAAAATGAAAATCTTTGCGACTCAAATTAGATTCTCACTGATGAAGGTCATTTCATTGGGCAAGAAGAGCAGACTAATTCATGAAATGAGGATTGATTCTGATTGTTCTGCAGCTCATTTCTTCTTCTTCAGTCTCTTATCTTCCTGCACCACAGCCGCCCTGCCTGATGATACCTACTGCATCTCCCAGGACGCCCAAATAGCGTTTGGCATCCAAACATGGAGAGATGTTGTCGAACTAGTCCCTCGAGGCTCACAAATGGAGTGTCTGGCATCACATGCAGAGTTATTTGGCCTTAATAGCACAGTCTGTCTCTGGGAATAGTTTATTTATTCTGGCTTCCATTACTTAAATGTTACCTATCTGTGCTGCTGCATGTCCAGGAAGGTCACTGTGGCCAAGAGCTATCACTCCTGTTTGCACTGGAGCAGTATTACCCGGGGGCTCTAACATCATACAGTAACTTAACCCTATATCTGTGACTTGTTTTTGTTTAAATTAAATTTCCTGAAAATATTTTTCAGTGAACCAAGTCATCATTTAGTCTAAACAATGTCAAAAAATTGCAAATAGTTGCAAAAAAAAAGAAAAGAAATAGCTTTCAGAATTTCCAAAAGCTCAAGGTGACAAAGTCAAAGAGCTTATTCTGTCATCCAACAGTCCCAGGTGATATCGTGGGATGGCACGCAGGTGTATAAATAGCATGCCATTTTTAAGGACATTTTGTGTGTCATGTCTACGCATTTTTTAAGCTTTTCGTGTGTCATTTAAGGCTTTTTAGCCCACACTGACACTGTGAAGAGACGGTGCATGACCAAAACTTTAATGACAACATTGGCTGTTGACACGATGGTGACAGGGTTAGGGTTAGGGTCTCTGCACAATATAAGTCTTTAGAGGCTAAATGGTGTGAAATGACACGTGAAAAGCAGAACATTGATTCACAACACGCAAAATGACTTAAGAAATTGGCGTCTTATACCTACGCCATTTGGTGAACCAGGTTGAACAGTCCAAATCTCCACACAATGATACAAAACGGAGAATGGTATTAAATCCTCACATTTGGAGGCACAAATGCTGGAACCAGCAAATGGTAGCCAATTTGCTCAATAAATAACTCATTCATCATTTTCTGTAAATCTACATACCGTTTCAGCACAAGAAACAAAGTGAAATGCTTTTAACGATTTCCACAGCTAGTTGAGCAGTATAATGTGGGAAATTCACCATCATGATATTAAAAAGAATATCTTTTCCTGGAGCTTTCAACTGTATCTCACAGTCTACAGCTAGTTGGATGTAAAAACCTTCTGCCTAATTTGGAAAGAGGGCAAAAATGTAATGGAAAGGATTCAGTTTCAGATTCAGCAGCTTAATGTGGATGTGGACAATGCTATAGTGAATATGAGCCTCCATTGGATGTCCAGGGCAGCACCGAAGTATAAGTGTGCGTATTAATTAGTGCTGGCTAAAAATGAACAATCTGAACTTTTGTGAGTTTGATACGATTTGAGTTTAAACTCGTATGTACTGCCACCAGGAAACAGCCTTCTCCTGTCTATTCGTCTTCTATATGTCACAGAATTGACTGTGATTTTTTTCCCCTTGGGGCTTGCCGTAGTTGTACTATATGCTCGCTGCTGAGACTGTTCAGTATTACAAACCCATACAAACCCCTACACTCGACTTGCCTACTGCTGATACAAGCTCTTGTACACGCTCACTGCCCTTGGCACTTCCCATACTTGCTGAACTACAGCCCGCATGCTGAAGAATGCCGTAGAGACCAGACTTGGGAGCTTCGGGGCTTGCCAGATCCGTTCATGGACCACAGTCAGACAGTAGTGTTGGGTAGCCTTTTATCCTGAGGATATTACTCCTGATTTCTGCGACTTTGGAGACTCGCTGCTGCAGTTTAGTTAAGTTACACAAATTTTAGTGCCTGTTAGAGTTAATAACTGTTTTGCCTTCTGATATAAATACTTTTATAGTCTCCAGGTCATTTCGTATTTATGCTACTGCCATGATACAACATACATACAAGTTCGTACAGTTTTGTTTATATAACGTAAAAAATACCCATATATAAAAAACACAATTACCACAGTTAAGGAAAATAATTCTCAATTTCACAAGTCATCAGATTTATGTAGCCTACAGCTTATTCTCTTGGGCAGATAATTATGCATATTGTTTTACCTCTAATCAATACCAATGTATCATGTTAGTCTGCCCTGCACTCTTGTGGTCGATACATTTAGTGGGCCGGACCTGGTATATAACAAGGGCATACAAAGCAAGGAAATGCTCGAACTTCCCAGCACCAGTATGAATGTGGAAGCAGGGCAGGGCTTACAAAGACGTGTACACTCAGACAACCCTATAGTAAATAATCAGGGGTACAAGGTTCTGTGTAGCTGATTCAAAAGAGCGTGGCGCTAACACACCCAGTTGAAGGGTTTCGATGCCGCTGGGGCCACTCGTGCCACGGATGGATGCACTCACGGCAAAATAAAATTATGACAATACAATTACACAACAAATGTCAAATGTGTCTAAAAATAACTGCACTCACTCAAAGGGTTCACTGGGGTCGTCCTTCTGCAGCTCTGTTGGGATGGGGATCCGTTTGTAGTACATTTCCCAGTCGAATGCTCCTCGCATGGCGTCCCCTGCCTGTGTTTCGTAGCCAAAGTTGTCGTGGTCGATGACGTCAATCATCGGACACACAATGGTCTTCCTGTTCTGGGCGATTCGGTCTGAGACACAGGGAGAGGCAGGTGGGTCAGTAAACCGTTAATTGCAGCAGATGGTGTAGCGAAGTAGTTCCCAATCCTTTTAGCTTTGGACTTCTATAGCCAAGCAATGCCTTCATACTCCTCATAACAGATTGCAGGTGTCTAAGAGCTTTGAAATGTTCAAAGAAAGCGTGTTGTTCCCTTAGTAGTTAATAGTTTTTAAGATTCCTGAAAAAGTAAAAAATCTCCAGTATTTAACCAGAAGAAAAAAGTAAGAAAAAATACATATATCTGTAGCCAAAAGATTCTTTCTTCCTCTTTTACTATCCTGTTATTTATCTCACGACCCATCAGATCTATCATCCTGACGTCGAGGTTTTAAAACCACTGGTGAAGAGTTGTTGAAAGCAATCACCAAATCAGTTTAGTGATATTTATCTGCAGATACCCCAAATTAAAAACAGTAGATCCAGGGGGATCCAGGGGGATCCAGGGGATTTTAGTCACATGTTAAGGCTGAATATTTGGGTTTTATATGCTCCATTCATTGATTTCTCAGAATGTGGGCCAGCTGAAGCAGTAGCCCTTTTTTGGTCTCAACTGAGCTCTTGCCTTGTTACCCAACTTTGGATTAACGGCTTCCAGTAACAGTAGTGGCAGAGATGAACTGATTTATGAAGAATGATAATGGAGATACCCATTTTATAGGTGTGGCAAAGGGTACTGTATGGCATGAAGGGTTACTGCTAACTCCAATACGTTACTGCCATCCATTTTCTTAAATAAAATGTGTAACTGTATGTTGTATGAGGTCAATGCAAAGTTGTTTTTGTTATGTTTTGTTGTTAAATGTCTGTAAAATAAAGAGAAAAAAAGCTTCATAAAACTGTAACAGTTCATCCAACAAGGATTCAAGACTGTTGATGAATAAGAGGTGTTCTTTGCAAAAAGGTGAAAAAGGATTGAATTTGATTTGATAGACTAATGATTGGGTTCACATTAGGAGGGGAAAGGTTTAATTTAAGCATGTAATGCTGAGTTGTGTGTGTGTATGTTCCTCACCTAGCAGTGGAGGCAGCCAGTTGACGTTGGCCTCACAGTGAGAGTCCAGGAAGGTGATGACTTCTCCTTTGGCGGCTGCGGCTCCCAGCAGGCGAGTCCTGATCAGCCCTTCCCTCTTCTTCGTCCTCAAGATGCGAACCTTCGGCATCCGCACCATGTACTCCTCTAGTGCCACCTTTAGGTGCTCTGCGGAGAGAAAGAGAGAGACAACCGAATTTAGAAGGATGAATGCATGAAAATAATATAAAATGGTATCACTCTCATCAAGAGAACACAACAGGTTAAAACCCCCTTGATCACTGTGTGCACACATCAGGTAAATTAGATTCTACCGGCATGAAAGGGTTCTGCTGTAGAAAGTTGTCCACAAATGGCAAAACCTCACTAACATGCTTGCTTACAAAAAAAAAGATCAAAAGAAAACTAAACCATTAGCCATCATCATCACACATAACATCTGCCAGTGCCACATGCTCCACACTGAAATGTTTCCCTTAAGGACTCTACATTATAACACGCTCTCACCCATATTGGGAAAACTTCATATTTTTACTCACTTTTCTGCTTTCACTTGATTTTTTAATACCTTACTGCAGTCATTAGACAGAATGCTACCCTAAAAGGAAAGACTGCAACTGTGAGGAATGAAAGGGGAATCAAATCAGCCTCTCCAAACATGTGCAGTCATAAAGCCTTCTGGCAAAAAAAACAGCATTTTTTTCTAAAATTCTGATTAGTTGTTAAGAGTTGTTGGCAGTTCAGAAGCTGATTTCAAATCTTTCTCAAGCTCCAGTGACAAAATAAATCTGAGAGAGGAAAACGGTCAGTTTCATGTGCTAGAAGAGCAAATATGCTGCAATATACTGGAAGGTGAAACAATACAGAGATAAAGAGGGAAAGTGCAAACCAAAAACTGAAACAAAGCATCAATCAAAGAAAGGGCTATACATACATATTTTTCAGCAAAGCTGCCTTAGACAGAAATCAATCTTGCCCTAAATGCTGCCTGTAAATCTTTCTGCTCAAACGTCAAGCAAGTTCTGACAGCTCAATAAAAAAAAATTGGAGCTGGACTCAAGGCCATACTTCATTGGCTGTCTGTCTACTGTCACTGTGTTTCCAAGGCTGAGACACTGTCAAGCATCACAGAGAAACACCATGAAACAGATCATCACTCCTGGTCCAGCCGGTTTTATAACCATGCTGAATAAGCACTGTAAACTTTTTAGGTTTAAATAATGTGATGTGGTCATGATTTATAGGGCCAGTATAAAACATTATGGTTCGGAAAAAGGTCAGCAAAACCCCAGTGCATTTTCTCTCTATCTCTGCCTCTTTTTCTCCTTATGAAACTCTATTTATCTATCCATCTCAGATATGCATAAAGGCATCTTTCTAATACCATCGATCATCTCCCGGATTTTCAGTCTCTGTTTCAATCCTCAGCATCTTGCTGAATTTCATTTGCATGAAATTCCATCTGGATTGGAGGAATTCTTGATAACATACCATATGGCACGAACCACCTGGCCAAGATATAGTGTTCTCCACCTTAACTATAGAACAACAGATGCATGTGATAATAAGACACCCAAAATTTGATGTTATGCTTGTCTCCACCAGACAGACATGACTCAGCAGTGTTTATTTAACGGTTGGTCTCCTGGAACACAAACTGTTTGATTTCAGCCAAAGTTGTCGTCTACGGTTAGCGCTGTCAAAACTGCCCAAAAATGACGGTTGATTATTCCTTCTTAAAACAAACAAACAAACAAACACATAGGTTCAAATCATTCATATATCTATTTTTGTGCAGTTAGCCATAAGAAGGCAAAACATAACTACTTGGGTGCGTATTTTTAGGATGTAGCCTCAGGTTGCTAGTGCTGGAACGGTAGGCTAACTGTAGCTTACATAGCTTGCATACAAGTTTATCTGTCAATTTTGCCGTCTACTGACCAAAATCTGAAGTATGGTTTTTACAATTCAATCATATAATCAAATTTAGAATATTTGTTGACAGCCCTATCTAAAGCAAGTCTTTGGAGGCTCACGCTCCAGCTCATGCAAACTGCCTCGAAAAATGAATCCAAACGTCACTGTTGGAAGTACTGATATTTGTCTTTGGAATATCCATCTTCTACATCATTACCCCACAAATTAAAGGGTTAGGCTGCTCTTATTTCATATCTGTATCCTCAAAAATTCCACTAGAGAGACAACAGCCAGTGCTGCCCCCAATCTATTTAAAGGACATAGAGCTATGTAGTTGTATTGGGTGACATCTTCCTTCATTGTTATCAACACTTTTGCTGGCCAAAAAGTAAAAACCAAATATTTTCTACAGGTATGTTTGTGAGTTTGATACGAATTAATTTACACTGGTACGTACTGACTCCAGGGGACAGCCATATGCTGCACTCCAAAGTCTGACAACGCTTTCATTTCTCCCACCTGTTTAGCTATTACATGTTATCAAACCAACTGCCAGTGTTACAAGCTCAAACTAGCAGCGCAGGTGGAGACTGACTGAATCGAGTTTTCCTCTCTGGGCTTTACCGTAGCTGTACGCGCTCGTTGCTGAAACTCTTCGGGACTACAAAACCCGTGCAAACCCATATACTTGACTCACCTGTGGCTGACACCAGCTCTCGTACAGACTCGCTGCCCTCAACTTGTCCTGTACATGCTGAGCTGCAGCTTGTATGCCGAAGAATACCAAAACAGACTGACTGGGAGCGTCCTCTCGGTACTAATCAGTTAAAGTCATATCAGACAATTTGGAAGTGGTAGTATTTTCCAATCCCATGTGCTCAATCCTTGTTTGTGCTTTTAAATGTTGATGTGACAGTCTGGAGATGATGTCATGCATAAACCTCTCTATTTCCAAGTTCTATGTAGAAGGGCAGGGTTGCACACATACATTTTTCGCAAACAGCGGCTCTATTGAGGAATGCAATGGAAGTCATAACCCTGTAAATCAGATTTATATTACAACTTTATGATAAGCCTTACATCACTAAAACTTCAACAGTCTTCCTAGAAACTGTGTTCCGTTTCCTCCTCCTCTCTATACCTGTCTGTAAATTTCAACACAAGTATAGTTTTTAAAGGACTGAAAAAGGGGGCCATTATTTGATGGATACAGGCAGTCAGGCTAGACATTAATAAAATATTACCTCTGTCGGCGTTCCTCATTGATAATAGTTCTTACAAATGGGCCACTGTCACTGAAGAACCCCCCCCTCCAACACATCCACTAATTGGATTCTGAATATGACACGAAAGGATGGAGGAAAGGCAGCAGTCCTTTCAAACCTTCACAGGATAAACCGCAGCTGCTAAAATGACTGTTTTTATCTCCGCACTCAGTTGTTCCCTTCCTGCTTCATTCTCACTTTCTTTTTTGTCACATCTTTGCTCCTTCTCTTAATCTTTCCTCTCTCATTCGGCTTGTCTTTCTGTTTTTATTCTGTTTGGTAGCAGTTGCCTCTTGTGGAGGCACTGCTGATCCAAAAAGACAGCTGAGATGCCGAAGACATTAGGACCAAACAAAACCAGTAAACCTGGACACAGCAGGTCCCGTCTCTCTTCCTCTGAACTCCCCTGAATCCCAATCCTCCTTTCCTTTCTCTCTCCTGTGATTTATTTTTTAATGAGCCTGAGTAAATGACAGCCCATCTCCTCAAGTCAAACAGCATCAAATCCCACCGTCACATCCCCCGTCACGCCACTCCAAGCCAGCACATTTGGACAGGACCATATCTGACCAGACATTATTAAAGCAGAGCAAACCAAATTAGAACCGAGCAGTAATCGAGACCAGAGTGAGGAATGCTGTCCATCACACTGTCACACAGGCCTCTGCTGGTTAATACTGAAGGCCCTGTTTGGGAAGCAGCCTGCCTGAAGTGATCTGGCTCAAATTAGCCCCTGTTACATGTGTTAAAGTTACTGCCAAAATTTTTCTTTAAAGCCAAGTGATGGATTATTTACGAGTACTACGGTAAAAAAAACTACAGTAAAACATTTGAGATGGAACCATTACAGTGAGGATAAAGTGCTGATTTTCAGCCCATAATTTAAGGGTGTTTACATCCACATCAGATGAACATTTTAATAACTGTAGCCCTTTTTCTCATACAGGATTAATATGGATACAGCAATATGGATGCAATTAAATAACCAGATGGGATTGTCTGCTTTTTGGCCGATCCATCAAATTAAAAACTTGACACGTCGAGACACGCACTTTATCACTTTGATGCAAAAATTCAATAATGCTATAAAAAATTTCTGCTCAATTATTTAAAACATTGCCTACAATCATCAAATGAAACCATGTTATAAACAGTACAGCATAATCTCTGATGTTGGACAAATTTATGTTCTTTCATGATACATAGAATCATGTCACAAGAATTTTGTGTCAAAACCATATCCATGATCCGCGGATTTCAGCATACACGTGGTATATTCGACGGTGATGCTCTGCCAGGCCTGAAGCTGCAGCCATGCAGCTTCACCTGCTTCAGCCTCATCTTCTGCGGTCAAACTTGTGATCGGCTGATAGAGGTCAGGGCCGACTTGGGCAGTCAAGACAATTTAAGTTTCATGGTTATTATTGTATTGTATTGTATTGTCCTAAAACTGTGGGACAGGTCACACAATATGGACGTAAACACCCTGAAACCTCCTTAAAGCTGAATTACGGCACCTGAACACCACAAGACACTGTTGCGTGTCAAATCCAACGTGCTGGTGCACAGACACATCACAAGGTATGACGAAGTATTGGGACTTATTTCCTTCATACGTTTTGACTGCGATGTACATTTTAACACGCAGAGTGTAACATTTAATAATAATTACTGCTATTAAGTCAGTCGGATTTATTTGAATTATTTGATATTATAATGATTCCATACGGCATTAATAAATGCTGCAGGGTTTTGACCCTGCAACAAAGGCAGAGGGGCTCCATGGAGTCGGTGCCACCTTTAGAGGAAAGGGTGAGCCTTCACCTTCATAACACGACAATAAATCAGCCCATTAGCTAGTAACCATTCGGAGATTGATTCAGGCTAAACTTTTGCCCTGCATGGGGCGATTCTTACATAACCTTCCTAATGACTGCCAGTGAGATTAAACAATAAACATCTGCATTGCATGTATAGCACATTCAGCGAAGGAGAAGGGAGCAGGAAAGGTTACTGTGTATAATTATGAATGGTTAATTTGACCCGAATAAATTGGAATACGGCTCCTCTGGTTTACTGAAAATTGGCGAGACTATAAATCACACTAATGAGAGCAGACTGACGTCGGCAAACACATTAGTCATTATTAGAATGTGAAGTCCAGGACATGATGAGGGCTCAGACATCATCGATGCCTGGGTCACTTCCACAGACCCCATTTACCAAACAGCCGCACATTCGCTGCCCTCCATCTGTTTCTGCTGCAGGAATGCACAGCATCTTCCTCTGAGGCATTAATTACAACTCAATCACAAACATGAAAACTAAGCAAAGAAGAAGACACAGTGAAATGGGGGCAGCAATGCTCCTTTGGTTAAGAAACCAGCTGCACATAACAGCCAGGACATGCCATATTTTTATGCTGATTTTTTTCTTTTCTTTTTTTAGGGGGGGGGGGGTTTCAATTCAATTAACCTCAAATTATGGTGGATCCAATATGACTTCCAAATCTTGGATTTCCAAGGTGCTGGATTACTCCCCAGAAGTCTTGGCGCATGACCAAAGTGCCAAGCTGCTAATTTATTCCTCCAAAATATTCGGCTGCTTGTGTGAACTCCACCACACACCCTCCCCTTTTGCCGAGCACCATGGTGGAAACATTTGAAGCTTCTTTTCTGCAACCGTCATTAAAAAACAGAAAAGGATGCTGAGGGAGCGTCTGTGATGATATAAGCCAGTCTTGGGGGGATTTTAAAAGCAACCCCCCCCCAACCACACACACACACACACACTCACACAATGCACACGGCTTAAATAGCTACTGAGGCAATGATAAGAGATGTTTTACAGATGTGTACTTTGCTGTCACGTCGTAAAATGATGAAAGCAGCATTTTGATAAGCAAAAGGAGAGGACGGACAATTTCATATCTCTGCCTTCAAGCACTGTCACACACACACACACACACACACACACACACACACACACACACACACACACACACACACACACACACACACACAGACACGCAACTGCTTCTCAGCAAAGCCACAACACTAACATCTCTATCATGGCTGCTGTATTTCTAATGCATATTTTTATTTTTTGCCCCTATTTCAAGCTCTCCCAATTTTCAGAATATGAATTCTGAATCAATATTTCTTACATGTATGCACCACAACTATGAATATGAATCTGTGAATCACTTCTGTTATACTTCCTCTGCCTAATCTCAACTATTCAATTTCAGAGGACAATAGGGCTGGGTTCTGACTAGGGATCTTCAAGAGTCCACTTGTTTTCAAGTAACCAAGATCAGATGAGAGACCCAAGTCTCCCCAGGTCCAAATCATATTGAGTCTCATCAAGTTGTCTAATACCTGAGTGGACCCTAGAGGACTTGCTATCAGCTCTGGTAAAGTGGTCCGTCATTATCATCATCACAAGAGAAAGATGTGTCTTTTGATGAAAAACTGAAGTGCAGGAGAAATGACATGTATTGCTACTGGTTTTGACTGCGGCTGCTGGTTGATTGGTGGATCATCATGCCTCTGCAGTGCTGGTGTTCTCGCTCTATTAGGGGTGGTTTTGGTCGACCACATTTTGGACTGGGTATAATTATTTTGGGTCTATTACATAGCTGTTCTGAGTCACCTCAGGTATCTCTTTTTAAAAATAAGTCTTTGCATGTCAGGTTTGGGGAGGTTTCCTATGTGTCTGTTTCAGATCCGATATTTTGGATCAGTCAAGACCTCTAGTCCTCAAAGCTGGTTCCATTTTGGATCCTGTTCCAAGTTTGTAAAAAAGAACACCTGGATTTTTTTCCAAGTAAAATAATCTCTTATCCAATCTTTTATAAATTCAGTTTTGTTTGCATGATTTGAAAAGGTTTAGATTCAATAAGCGGATTAGAGCTTGGGTTCAAGTTGGATATACTACTACCGAACCCTAAAGGACAGTCAGAAACAACTTTTAAGACTTCAAGTTAGGAATATACAATATGGAGAGAAGTTAATTTATTCCTTCATCCAACAAGGAATATCTGTATTAGTTTTATCTTGGGCAAAGACAAGGACCGGGACATCTGATGAACTTGTTTGTTGTGTGAACAGACTAACATTCAAATATGATAAAGGTTGTCGCTGTTCTCCAGTTTTCTCTGTTTTGTCCATCAAGGTAATTAATCACTATATACAAGAAGCCAGTTTGCTTTAGAATGCTGCTTTAAGGTTACCAAGTTGTAGATTCTCAAGAAACGTCAGTTCATGTTATTGTATGTTATTTTCAGGGATCTGGTTCTTGCATTTAAACCAGAGAGAGATAATGTTTCTGGGCTCTGTGTCAAATTTCAGTTTTAAATCTTTGTACCAATAGTCACCGTTCTACAACTGCCTCAGAGTATTTAGTCAGTGTCTCATTGTCACTTATTCATAGAACCATTACCTATGTAAAGATTTGTTGTTGATGCAGTCATGTGGAAGAGTAAAGTCAGTCCCTGGCACCTTGCCGGTCACCTATCACACATGCTATGTTTGGCTGCAGTGAAACCTGTAGTGTGCCCACTCCAAGTGAAAACTGTTCTTGAGTATGCCTCAAAAATTTATGACTCAACCAATCTGATGTAATGACCATCTTGAAAGGCAAACATACCATGTAGTCTGATCCTGATTTTCTACAGTAAAGCGTAACAGAAAGGCGCCGCAAGAAAACACCCAAAAACATGGTACTGTGCCCTGCAAATTATTGATGGTAACATTACAAATGATGAGGATGAAATGACGGGGAAGCAGTGATACGCCAGAGCCAAACTGACTTCATGAAGACAGAACAGTAAAAGCTACAGAGCCAGAGTCACTGTTAAGACACTGTTAACAAGGCAGCACCGATGTTATGTTCACACTAAATCTCCAAACCTCATCCTGTCGAGCGGTTCTTGTACTGCTGCTGTCGACTGCTGTAAAAATATCCCAATGGGGATTGTTAGTCCTTGAGAGAGTCATTGTCTTTCTTGAAATAGATTTTGCTTAAATCACTGTTGTCTTTAAGGACTTTTAGGCTTTTAAACAGGCATCTTTGAAATGATTAACTTTAGCAATTACATTTAACTGCTGCTCCTTTCAGTGTTTTGAGTTGAGTAGGTAGTGTAAGGTGGTTAAGTTTAGACATTCTCCAGCCCAAGGATTTTGGAAGGATCATCCCTGTGTGCTTTATGCCTCCCTCTAGCATCTCTTTAACAGTAGGGAATTTTTTAATGACGAGAAACCACAGATAAGATGTTAAAAGCTTGTTTCAGAGTTTTAATCATATCTGCATCCAAAACCTACTCAGATAACTTAAATCCCCAATATTTTTTCTTTACATGTTATTATAAACTGGAGCTAAACTAAATAAATCGAAAGAAAAAAAGAATACAATCAACAACATAAGAGATGAATAATGATAAGAAGAATGAACAAGGAAGGTAAATGACAAGCATAGATGAGAAGAAAAGAAAGTATAAAGAGAGGAGTGCATTAAAGCTAATTTTCACAGCCATCATACATAATTAGAAGCAGTTTTTTGTTTTTTTTGTTTGCAGAGCAGGCAAACGATACAAACAACAAGCATGACACCAACATGCATCCTGATTAATAAATCACCAGTCTCCCTGTGCTTCAAATCAATACATTCAGCCAACATACAGGCATTTTCTAATGTTTCCTTATCCACTATCTGTCCATCCTCTAGAGCTGCTTTCTTCAATTTGCTTAACAGTCAAAATGGCTTCTCTGCTCTCCAGGGAAAGTTATTAAAACATAAAAAGTCTCTAGCTCAAACACCATCCTGTCTCATATTGTCCATTACTCATTGCCCATTTCTTTCCCTTTTTCCTCCCCTTCTCTTTTGCGTTGCGGTTAATGGTTAAATTGCGTTTATGATTGTTTTGGTACTAAGATTGCCCCCATTAGGCTGGGAGGATGCCAGTTATTTCCACTATTACAGATGCTAATGACACTCCTTGGGGAGCAGCTCCAGTTCTCAATTTAAACTTCAATTAAACAGAAATAATACTAACAACAACCTCTTTATTGAAACAAGACAAAACAAAGAACATGTCTCGTTCTGTGAAGTCGTATTCGTCCTGCGCTTTAAAACAAAGAGAAAATAACAACTAAAACTTCAAAATAGGATGAAAAAGAGTTTTGAGCATTATATATTAAATGAGGAGCACGTTTTGTCTGGGAAGAAGAGCAACATTAGATAATTTTTGACTCAGTTTGAGATATCACATCCAATTATTTCCTGACAAGCATTTATTAAGGACAACTCCTCCAATATGCCTTTCTCTGTCAGTCTCTCCCTTTCCGCTAACATGCCTGGACACTTACAGGTGCTAATGAAGTCAGCCTCCCCGAAGAACAGCTCTCATCTCCAAAGTACACTCCAATTAAAAAGGAGGGAAAAAAATAAACACTTGCTACAACAAGATAACGTGCTCCACTGCTTTGTGCTGCCTCTCGTGTAAATACATCACCTTTTACCCACTGGCCCTGAAAACAGGGGAGGAAACAAAAGTATCGAACAAAAATTAAACCAGAGCGTGGGTGAAGAGCGAGGCAGATGGGAGAAAAATGAAGGGGGACGCTGCCACACGTCAGCTGTTATCGGGGCCAGAGGTCTACTGTGGTTCTGAACAGGGTCTGTAGGACTCAGCTCTATTGAAGCAGCATCACGTGGTGGAGCGTGTACCTGCACGTCTACATGGTCAGACATGTAGATGACAGATGGTGAGCAGAGAAATCCATGGAGAAATTAGCCCATTAGCTGAGCTAACCTTGAAAGTATTGGGGAGGTTGGGAAGCTGGAGCGAGACAACTCTCCCCTGCAGGGAGAGCGAGGGCTGAACATCCTCCCTGCATGGGCTGCGAAATTCAATTAAGGCCTAATGAAGAGTGAGCTGACCTCCCATCACCATCATCGCCATCCTCCCTCTCCTCCCTCCCTCCATCCATCCAGCTAAAGCTCATCATTGACTGTAGCTGGGCAGGTTAGCAGGTCTATGTTTGATTTCACATAGACTTGTGATGTCTCTCTCCACAGAATGTGTGTCTTTCTGTCTTACTTCCTCCTGTCATTATTAAACTGCATTCCTCTCCTAGTGGTCTCTTTCCATCCCCAACTCCCCTGAAAACCTCAAGTTTTACAAATTACATCTGAAAAATGTCTAATACATGTGTTCAGACTCGTTCACACCAGAAAAGGGCGAGGCAAAAGTCACCTGAGCTTCTTCGCGAAAAAGGTGGTGCTAGAAGCTTGGTGACGTGACGACTATTCGCAGGGCTAGTTGGTGAACTACTGTGCCTGGCAAGCTAATGGCTAATATGGTGGAAACATACTAACACTTGTCAGTCACAATCATGTACGTTACAACGTTATAGTAGCTCTCCGAGGTAGCTTGGTAAATGTCAGCCAGCTCATTTGTTTGGTTGCTTGTGGACCATTTATTTCCCCACCAATTTCAACCATGTTTTAGATGCTGCTGTGACCAAGCTTTTACACAAAATCTACCACGTTGGCTTCTTTGCTTGGTTTCATAAAATTTTAACCACTTGTTAAATGTCACCACGATCATATTGTCACAATACAGTTCCACTAATAATATCATCAGACTCATGAAATTATGTTCCACACACCAAAAGAGCTCAACACACTGCAACTTAAGGAAACACATGCAATTACAAGTTGGCATAATATAAGCAAATGAATAGCTCATCTTCACCAATTTAACAATATACTGAGCAGATAACACAACTACATCAAGTGCAATGCCTCGGGCTATCTTAGACACCACGGAATGCAATAGCTGTAAGGAAGAATCTCCTATCTAACAGGATACTGAGCTCCTTTATAATGTACCTGCACACAAACCACCGGACTTCTGCTACAGTATCAATCACACACTGCCTGTTGGCCTGACATGTGGCTCCTTTGCAGCAACAGAGCAAGAACTTTGCTACATCTGCTGCAAACAACGAACGAAAAACAGCTAACTGCACTAGCAAACTAAAGCAGTGTATTTAGCCATATTTTTGTATGTCTTAGTGTTTAGAAGATAGGGAAAATATGAAAGTACAGCACGGAAGTGGACTATGCTGCAAGAGTGGTTAGAGAAGTTTCTTTAGACTATTTGATAGACTCCTTTTAATATTGGATAGTACTTTTTTACGGTTAAAATTCTGTAACTGTTAGAATGCAACTGATTTGAATCCAGTTTGAGCCACAAAGTCTCCAGAGCCAACCTTCAAACCTACAAGTGGTCAGTGTGTGATATTTAAACCATTGTTTTTTTCCTTTAACTGCCTTGTAAAAGAGAGGAAAAAAAAAAAAAAAAAAAAGAATTCATTGTGTTATATCACTACCAATAACTCAGTAAGTACACTGACTTGGGCAGAGGATTTATTTATGCATTTACATGATCGGCAATCGGCTGATTTCCCTGATGAGCTTTTTTCGCTTACGCCCACAGAATGTGTGGTAGCGTAAAGGATGCAAGAAACGAGGAATATAAAAGAGGACTGTGAAACAAAGGTACTCGTTTCTGTCATCATGACAGCCATTTTGCCAAATCGTGATTTTTCACCTGTCCTGCTGCCACCAGACTGTCAACCCAGCGCTAATGCTTTCTCACACTGCAAAGGGAGTAAGACAATCAGGTAATGGTTTGCCAGTAACTGATGTTCACATGCTCGATTTCAGGCTCAAGACTCTGAAACATTATTACCATCTCTGAATTGACCTTTTTTCAACCTCTCAAACAAAGAGGGTGTTCCTGCAAATGAGGTCTCAGCACTCATCTCAAGCTAAAAGAAAGACGAAAGCCGGGAAAGCCAGAGAAATGACATCTTCATTACACTCTTCTGTTGGATCCCTGCTCTAATTAGCTATTTTATTCATTCGGCTATTTATTCATTTCATTGTGAAGGTGCCTTTTACATTTTTGTCTATTTCAGGTCACCATAAGATGTGCCAGAGATCTGTTGATGTTGACATTTCAATTATATGGTTTTATGAAAGTCAAATTACTTAATTCCCCTTTGAAGCATCTACCTCAACTCTCTCTCACTGTCTTTCAGTGTTCCCAAATGAAATATATCAATTTCTACTGTTTTTCAGACGGTTGTCTAATTGATCCCACGAAGCACTGGACAGTAACTGAATAATTGGACAATTAATCCGGAGTCGGTGACAGGTTTCCATCGCATGAGGTGATACTGCAGTGTAGCTCATTGGTCCTTCCTGAGAGGGATTGTCTCTGTCAAAGCCCACAGTTAACCATGATGGATACATCTGGACTTGCACTGTCCCTGGTTAAATGAAACTCTTTTATGTAGACGTCTGGGCCCAATAACTTGCCAGAGATGAGATATTAAAAGGGAAATATGAAGGCATCCTTTGGCTGACAAAATCTTTTTTTAACCAAGTGTCTCCTTGGTATTTTAGGAATCTTTAATAACACAGCAAAAGCATTATTGATATAAATTTTCTAATGTGGCCATTTTGCGTTGTACAAGACCATTAGAGTGATAACTGATAACTCAGAGCTGACGCAGCAGCTGGCTGACCATTTAGTCCAAGCAGAAATGTGAGTGTCATGTAAATGCAGTAAGGTCATCCTCACGAGACAGTGTCCAACATGGACGAAAAAACGACCAAACACAATTCTGCAGCGGAGAATGAAGAACACACAGCTAGTGAGGCTATGAATGCCACAGAGTGGCAGCAAGAAGCACAGCTGAACTATAAAACAAAAAAGTAAAAATAGTGATACTAACAGTCGCCAACCGACCAACCAAAATTTTGAGGGCTACAAATCTACAATTTTTTTGTCAGTCAGTCAGTCACAGTTTTCTTGACTTCATTCCCCATTGTCAGATCAAAGCAAGGCCACCATGACCACCAATGCTAATGCTTTAAAGAAAGCATGAAATGGGTATTACATGGAGACTTACGGGGCTGGATTGGTCACTTGTTTCTCTAGCTGATGGAAACAGCCATCATTGAAAAAAACCACCTATCTGAATCACTAAGGTATGGATGGCAATTCAGAAGTCTGGAACCTGACTAGTACCAGTCGCTTCAAACATAAAATCTTACTCATGAAGACACAGCAAATTTTTAAGTGAGATGTTACTGCTTTATGTTTCAAACCAAACCCTGTTTCAAAAGGAATTACATCAGTAGTATCAGAAAGTATTTTTGAATCAATTTTTAAAATGTACATACAATTTTATGATATCAACAGATCTCCGGTCATATCGTTCAGCCCAAGGACCATCAGACTTCGACCAGCTGACTCTCTGAGTGTGAAATCAATAAGCAGTAAATTCTTTTTATGTCTACTTTCTCCCTGTGATTGTGTATGTTTTTTGTTTTTTTTTTTTAACATGTTATCAACCAGGTCTGCATGGTACTCAGCCTTGGGCATGCCATAACATCTTATCTGATGATATTTCCTTTTATCCAGAAAAGAAAGGTTTCAGCATGGGATGTTTTAGTTTTGTTTTGTTTTGTTTCAGTCTTAGCCCCTACTCAAAACCCAACAGGTGCAAATTGGGAAGAAAAATTGGTCCCTCTGCCTTCTCTATGATGGATTTCTCCCTTTATGATTGTTGAATGTCAGTGGGAACCGAGAAAAGAGGAACAACACTTCACTTCAACACTCTTTGATTGAGGGACCGACACTGAAACCTGACATTCACTGTTGCCAACAATCTTCTACTGAGTAGAGTTTTCCGAGTCAAAAGCAGCAGACATTAGCAGGGAGTGGAGGAGTGAGGTCGGTAACATGACAGCCAGCAGTCCTAGCAGCCACTGAACCTGACAGATCTACCAGAGTCCGATTTAGGAGCTTTGTTCATATGATCTCTGAAAGAGATGAATAATGGAAATCACACCCACATACTGTGTAACATATGGCAGTCCGAGTTGGTCAAAGCAGATCAGAGAGAAAAAAAAACAAAAAAACGGGAGAGAAAATAAATGAGAAAAACCAGGAAAAGGAAGGGATGCTAAATAGAAGCTGCAATTTGAGCTGCGGCAAATGATCAGATTCAGCTTATCACAAGATTATCTGTATCAACATATGATACATAAGAGACTGAAGTAGAGGAATTCAAAACATTTGTTACTGGTAATTAAGAAACCGTGTCTTTATTAAACAGATCAGGTATGAAGGACAAAAGTAAACAAGCAGCCTTCACACTGCTATATGACATTAATTTCACTTTAATTCATCACTGACCACTTCCTGATCACTATTAAATCCTCGTGTTTAAATTCAGAGAGGTACGCCAACAATGAAACAAACGGGGACCGCTAAAGGCCAGCACCCGTCTCTCCCCAGCTCTCTCCACTTTAGCTATTTTTGTGTTTGAGATTTTTGTTAAATTATGTATTTCATCTGATTACTATGCAAAAGGTCATGGATTAGAGGTTTGTCGATTTTAAAGCTGGCAGGCAATGTCGGCAAAGTTTTAATTATTACACAGAACTTCCACTTTCCTGTGGAAGTTGGACAAAAAAGTTGACGGCAGCGTTTACTACTGAGTTCAGACTCAAAAACTTCTACATTTGAAACTTATTCAAGTCATTGTATCTGTCAAGATGGAGATTGCCAACTGTAATCAACCCAAACACCTCTGCTTTCAGCTTGATTCTACCACTGTAGTAATGGTGGCAGTAATGATCAATCAAATGTTATGAACAGCCTAATAAATATCAGAATATAGTAACAAAAAAACAAAAAAAACTATCACAATTTTCCTGAGCCTAAGGTGAAATCTTCAACTCACTTGTTTTGCCCAACCAACAGTACAAGAATGTATGTAATATACAGTGATGTGAAAGGGACAAAAGCAGTAAATCCTCAAATTTGACAAGATGGAACATGAGAATTTTTGCCATTTTTCTTGTTAAATGGACAAAAGTGAACTAATTTCAAGAAAAGGGAAAGAAAAAAGGCATTAAGAGAAGACAACAACTGAAAGAAGATGTTTGTGAAGTTTGTCACAGGAAAGATGTCAAGATGAGACATGGGAGCCAAGGCCATGTAAAGTGGAGGAAAAGAGTAAAAAAATTCAGACAAGTAAAAGATAAAGAAACACCAAAGAAAGACAAAAAAAACTTTAGAAAAACACACACACACAAACACACACACACACACACAGATTTAAAGGTAAGACAAGAGAAGCCCAAACAAGCAAAGACATTAAGAGATGAATCAGGGTCGACGTCAAGAGATAGGCAGAGGTGCTTAAGATAAGACTAGTGAAGAAAAGACAAAAAGGAAACAAGAAGAGACAAAGAAGGTATTGGACACATGGAGGGGAAAAAGAGAAGAAAAGTAAGAGGAGAGATGGAAAGAAAAGGAGACATTAAGAGAGATGAGGGGAAGAGGGGAGATAAAAACAGCAGGTTTCAGTGTTTGCATAATATCTGTGAGTCAGTGTTTTGCCTGAATAAACTGCTCCGACAACACGGAGGTGAGCAGAGAGAGACTGAGAAAGGCAGAGCGAGGAAGGGTATGAACATAAGGGAGCGGGGAGGGACTGAGATCAGTTTACAGTGACAAGGTGATAAGTAAGAGTGGATGTAAATATTTGCTAGATGTAATTTCAGTTTCTTTTCTTTTTTGTTTGCATATTCGTGGGTGGAACAGGAAATTATCATCCCCACTTTGAAAAGACGGGAGATTTTCACTAAGTGTGTGAAGCTGTTTCCTGCTAAGAGGTTGCATAATTTGGCAATAACAAATACTGTGCTATGCAAAATCAAAATTTTGCCAGTAAAAACCCAACAGAACTTCTCTTTCCTTGTGTAAGTGCGTTTACAACAGTAAAGGTCATTTGTCCCTACTTCCTGCTAAAACCCATAGGACTGTATCCTGAAAGTGTTGAAAAACACTGTTGAAAAACAAATAACTAACCTTTTTATGATGTGACAAGAGTATGGCAAAGGTCTGGTTAGGTTTAGGAAAAGATCATGGTTGGGGTCAAAATAAGTACTTAGGGGTTAAAGGACCTTGGTTGTCATGGTTACAATAATGCCCATGGGGTCAAGGTTATAGAACGGTCGAGGATAAAAGAAATAACGTTGACCACCGGTTTCCCGCAGGAAACAAACAATTGTCTCCCATGTCAAGGTCAAATGTTTTGTCAACGTCATCACATCACTAACTTCGTTGTTTGCTCCCGTCATAATTACTGCGGCCACTAGAGGGCTTGTGGGGTCTTTTTTTTAAATGGGAGGAAGGTGTCACTTTATACATGTCAACATGTGCTTAGCAAAGGCTTCAGACAGGAAAACGTCGCTGTTACAGCAATGCATTGGGATGAAAAGCAAGATCCCTACACTAAGCGATACAGCCTCCTCATCAAAACCATTTAATTCAAGGTCCGACTAAAACTGAAACTGATACGAGGGAGCTGCTATCGGTTTAGTTAAGTCAGTTTCCAGAACTGAGTTGATTCTTTGTAAATTGTGTTTATGCAGTCGCACTTTAAGGAACAACTACAGTATGTACTCTTTCACTAGAGCCCGTGCTCTCACTGTGCTGTCCTCCAAAAAAATTGGATATGTAAAACTAAATATAAACAAATAAAAGTAAGATCTGGATAATAAAGATGTCAGATCATGGCAAGGACACAGATTATGATTGTAGAACCAGTTGTAAATATGATTTGGGTGCGATGATTGAATCTCTTTCATTCTGGATCGGCTGGTGCTGACAGCTGGGAGATAAAATCATACGGTGCATAGTATTAAATATTTAGGCATTTTAACTGATTGTCTTCTGATCCTGTCACTGCCCGCCGTTCATTACGACTATCTGGTCTGCTGACATTAGACGTGTGACCGGAAGAAATAAGAACAGAAGCAAAGGGTCCGAAAGCAGCGAGGAGACTGCAAACTGTACTACGCTGAGTGAAAGAGTAGTTCTTACTTTATTATCCGCTTCCTGGGGCTTTGGTGCAGAGCTTATTGATGATATTATAAATTGGTTTCACAACCCCCACTGAAAAAAACTGTCACAAGGTGATTTCAATTCAGCTTCTGTCGTTTTCAGTGAGCTTGTCGTTTTCCTTTCTCAAGCAACATAATCAGGCCACTTTAACACACGTTCTGTTGTTACGTATCAGCTTTGCTAATAATATCTATGGAACCATCGGGTACTAACATTAACGTTAAGCTGGCACTTTGACCGAGGAGCTCAACTTAGGTTGTAAGTGGAATTTGGAATAACAAGTACACTAGCTAATGTTAGACTCCATGGAAATAATGTCAACACCTGACATTACGTCCAAATTGTGATGGCTAGCGTTCGCTAACTCAAAGGCATGCGGGCAGTCAAAACCTGACCTACTAGAGACGGCCCTCTTCAGTCTCCAGACCCAGAGTCCTTCAGAGTGCGCTCCGAATTTCAGTGGAGATCGTCGTTAAGTGTGTGGTGTCCAGTCTTTGTACGTTTCAATAATCTTAAAATGTGCTCCCAGCTTTGCTGACCCGATGAACGCACTGTATATGCAGATTTTACATTAGCAGGTTACTTCTGTGCATATAAACTGAGTCTGAGTATTTGCTTTCTTGTGTGCATGTATGCAAAGTCTGTGCCTCCCCAACCATCGCTGCTTATTTCTTGCAGTTGCTGTAAAGAGGGAAAATACTGACCAACTACCAGAGCCATTAACTGCACATAGTGTGTGATGCACCTAACTTCTAGGCTATCCATTTTCTTTTCACTTCTTTTAAATATGCTATGATAGTCAACTTGGACCAAAAACCTGCTTGAGATATCAGTGAAAATGAAGTTGCCCTTTCTTAACTGCTGTTACCTGCAATGTCATATGGTATTGCAGTTCCAAACAATAGCTGTTTGGAAAATGTGCCGCTGTGTTCAAGGACACTTGAGTCAGCTGCCAAGACAACAACCTTTGTGATGCCGAGCTCACTTATTCACACCAAATTCACATCATCTTGTTTGGAACAACAGACCCAATTAATTTAGTTCTTTTCAGCGGCCAATTCTCATTTTTGAGGCCCCCTCCCTGCTCATAACTACATCACAGCAACAAAGAAAATAGGAGAAAATTACCCAGTGTGATGGATTACCTAAAGGATCTTAGCCAAACATCTGTATGAATTTCAGACATGTCATGACATGAAAAGTGCAGAAAAAGTATAGAATAAGCCTGTACCGTACCTTGACTTATATTTTGAGCAGACAAAAACACATCGTTCTTATGTTTATTCATTTCACGCTGCTGGAGTCGGAGAGCCGAGTCTCAGCCCGTGTGAGGGAGAGGAGGCCAATTTAACTCAGAGGAGAGGAGCCAAAACTTCTGAACAACACTCCAGGCATTTGCAGCTATAGTCAAGTTTAGTATGAGAGTGAACCATTTAAAACGTTATTGGTAAACCTCAGTGTTTTATTGTCAGTCCTTCGGAATCAAATAAACAAAGTGTATTTTAAAGCTATCACATATGAACAGGGAGGCACAGAGCAGCCAACTACCTCAGAAAAAAAGAATTCAGTACTGGATCAACTGTAATAATGACTTTTTTGAGTATTTAGTGTATCCCCGAAATAAGATAGCGTAAGGCAGAGCTACTCAAAGGACCTCGTGGTGAGATTGTTTGCTCAACTGCTGTTTCCTAGATCAAGAGGGATCCTTGAACCTCAGTCAGCCTTTTCAGCCAACCTGGACGAGAAGTCCTCAAAGTGCTTAAAAAGGTGGAGACTGCATCTGCATCTGCAAAAGTTTGCCCACGACGACTGGGCAAACTCCGTTAGCTGACCAAATGATCAAAAACTCCTGGGTTGCAACTAAATAGGCTTGGAAGAAGCTAGATTTTTCCTCAAGTAGAATCAATGTGGAAATATACCCTATTATTATGGTTAAGTCTGCAGAGACATTATTAATAATATTACACTTGGGTCATATTTCTATTATATAGGCTATAAGGCAGGACACCGGTTTCATTTAAGGAAAGCATTATTTTGATTCAAAGAGCTGTATATCTGAGGCAAGTTTAACTTAAAATGCAATAAACTGCCATGTTCCCAAGAATAGATGCCTAGGGTGTGATAAATAATTGTGTCTTCACAGTTTAGCACAGTAACGGTTTTTTCATTTTCAGCCCAAACTGTGAAACCCTACCAGGCATGAAGCAACAAAACGCAGATGGTGTAATACACAGAATGCAGATGCATGTGCTGCTGTTTTACAGGAGAGCTTGCAGGAGCAGCTGCTGAAGTCTACATTCAGCTGGTACGTGAGAGCATTTGCTACAGAGCTTCTAACAGCTTAAAGAGACCTTATTCCTGTTAAGGCCGGAACAAGTGCAGTGAGAAAGAAGCACAACTTTTAGTCAGAAGCATAACTTTCAAAACGGCACGTACCTTGGTCTTTAGAGTGAAAAAAAAAATGGAAACGCAGGGCACAGCGGGGAATAAATAGACTCCCAATGAAAGCCATCTGACCCCCACCTTGAATCTGATGATCCTCAGCACACAACAGTCCCAAGGTGACACCATCAAACTCCCTCACAGCTCACATTCTTCCGCTCAGTGTTTTTCCCAAGCATTCTGGATGACTAAAAGCACTGCACAACCTCACTCTGAGTTCACACTTTGAGCACACTCGAGTTTGAAGCGACAAAGAACTCCAATATCCACCAAACACACTCTGTACTGAAAGAGAAACGTTTTCACCTTTAATAAAACACAAACTACAGCAGAGCATAGCAAGAGCGCAGACAAACAAATATAAATCGTCAGGTACCCTTTGAGTCTAATATGAATAGCTGTATTCACTATGATTTTTAAAAGGAGAGATGAGGCTGTTCCTGAAACTCGGCTCAGCAGCGAGACTATAATTACATGGCACAGAAAGCAGGTACTAATTAGCGGCCCAGAAAATATAACGGCAGTCTGAAAAACATCTCATCAACTGTTTATCTTCCTCGTGTCGGCTCTGAGGTACCACAACAAAATAGCATCAACTAATGTAAAGGGCATCAACTGTGGGGCCACCATGCTGCCATGGAGCAGAGATCAGCATCAAGGAAAGTGGCTGAGAGGGTTTGATGAAATGTGGGCGTATGCCTCACTCTTTAATACTACCTGTCCCTATGACACTGTAATATTCAACTCCGAACAGCCAATAAAATGATTCCCTCGTATCCTTTCTTCTTCTCTCTCCATATAGTTTTAATGCGTTATTTAATAACTAAGGAAATGGAATAGTGAACAGGAAATTATGCGTCACACGGTGGCTCTTAACCAGGCCTCATAATGAATATCTTGTTCTCGCCACCACTCAGACCCCGGTGATAATATTGCACTTGTCCCCCGATTTATTATGTAAGGGTTCAAAGCTGTACATTAACTCCTGAGTTCAGACTGATTAGGCCGACTGTGTGAGAATACTGATCCACAGCAGAAGCTGGATAATTCCGCCGCTAACCTCCCTATTACTAGTAGGGTCACAGAATGCCCTCATCACCATCTGTCAGATACTGCAGTCACTCCAAACACTATAATAATATGATCTCTGTGAGGAAGCTTGAGGCTTTGCATTTAAAAACTAATCCACAGTCCCAGTTTTGTAACAACCCCCCCCCAAAAAAAAAACAAATTAAACATTAATTGCAATATAAACAGGATAAAAATCACTGAGGATTAAAAAGATTAACAAAAAATATTATTATTATTATTTGTTTTTTTTAAAAATGAACAATTTCTAGCAGCCGGGGGAGAACGTGAAGCTCATTACACACCTGAAAACAAAACTACTGGATTTCACCTTATAAAAAGGTAACAGGAGAGACAACTTTGCTATTCTGATATTCTTTATTACTAGTGTGGGAACAAATGTAAAGTTCAGTCTGAGGATGGTGCAAAAAAAAAAAAAAGGGCCCATACAGTATAACTTAGATAATGTGGGTTTTTCCTTTATATCTCTAAATTTTCAGACATGTCAGACTCAGAAACTGTCATGCTTTGGCAGCCTCGGCTGAACTTGGGGTCAGCTAGCGACAGCGAGAGAACAGTCTAGCGTAGTACACGAGCACAGTTGGCATACCCACTCGCTAAGGTTTATTAAAATACCAGGGTAATAGCTGTCGTTCAAAGATCAGTGCGATGAGAGGCTAACATTTGAATGGAAAGTTTAGCATTAATTAGATTTTTTTGTAGATCTTGCATATCTTGTTGCATACTTTTATAGGCCATATTTATGTGCCAGTGCTCAATCACAAACCTCCATGAAATCACAAGTTAGACCAATATCCAGCGATTAAAAACGTCGAAGCCCGGATTTCACTGGTGCCCTGACACACCAGTGAAATTACAGTTTACAGGCACATGTACACACAAACACACTCTAGAGTAGAGCCGCGAGCATAGCAATGCTAGCTGCTCCCTGGTCTTGTTAATATATGACCAGCTGGGCTGTCGAGACACACTGAGTGTGTGTGTTTGTTTGTGTCTATTCCTCCTTCAGCCTGCACATGATATAGGAAAGCAAGAGTGTTTTGAGATCACATTTGGGCCTCAGCAGAAGGTAATAGTTTGTTTCTGAACGGCTCATTATTCATGCAACAGTCACCAACACTGGCAAACAAATGACTCAGTGGTTTGTGTGTTTGAAAGCAGTTCGTGTGCATGCATGAAAGAGGAAGAGAGACAAAAGAAGAAAATGCCACAGACCAATAAAAGTAGTTTATAACGGGCAAGCCCCACTGACTGCAGCTGGGCTCGCGTTCCTGTGTGAATGCGTGCGCACTGGCACGGGTGTGTTTTCAAGTCAGTGATGAGTGTGTGCCCTCTGTACCTTTGTCGCTGAAGTCGTCGACCAGGATGACCTCCGCGATGAGCTGTGGAGGAGAGCGGTTGAGCACGCTGTGAACGGTCCTCAGCAGTGACGACCAGCCCTCGTTGTGGAACGGGATGATGATGCTGGTGTTGGGCAGCTTCTCCGCATACAGCTTCTGTTTACAGCTACACAAACACACAAAACCAAACCAAGAAATGAGAGAGAGAAGCAGACAAGAGTGTGTCATCCCTGCTAAATGACAACCACGTTTTTAGCCACGCTTGCACTGTGGCTCCAGGGAGGGGCATGTTGGTTGGTTGATCCAACATTTTGGACCAGACTGAAACACCTCACTGATGGATCGGCTCCTTTAAGATTTGATAAAGAACCTGAACGTTGCAAGAAAGGCTGTAAATGCAACACTGCTAGCGGTTAGATCAAAATATAAACCTAATATGATAATATAATACTCTAGTACATAGTTCCCTTCGAAAGTCTTTGCAGAAAGCCATTTTAAACATTTACAGTATAGATGTTGGCCACAGCATAGTTGTATAAAATTATTCAGTATGTTTCTGTGATGAGGCTACCGTTTACATTTTCAGATCTTAATTGACAGTGGGAGAGGAAATCTTCTGGAACCAGTGATGCTGCCCTTTTCTTCGTTGTACTGCAGTGCTCTCAACCAGCCCAACCCCAACAATATGTTGCTCTTTTAATAATAATGTAATGAAGCATAACACCTGCTGGCTTGCCCTTCCGCCCCCTCTGTCTTACTCTCTCTAAGAAATCTGTAGAGACAGTAATTATCTCTGAGTCTTTTCAGGCCTCTCTGGCTGCCTAAAACTCCCTCTGTCTCTCGATCATGTCATTCAGTCTGTGAGTGCGAGTGAAATGAATGAGTGAATGCTGTTGGGAGGTCTGGGCCCACTGAGGACTGATGTGGCGCCTGGCTGTCACGACACCTGCCACTCTGCTGTCACTTTGACCAATCAAAGAGATACACCAGCTCCAGCTCCCCTCTTCGCCATACAGTGCAGCCCGGTCTGCCCCTGTTTTAAATCATCTGGGCCCTTGTGATGGTGGCTAGGAGGTCCAGAGCGGCCCTGACAAGTAATTTCTTTGGTTCTGCTGAGAGGATTTCAATCTTAGACACAATTGCCCCTTCTGTCGAGTCAGCCTTTGACCACCTCTCATTGTTGGTCTGTGCATGACTGAGCCATGCGCAGTCATGGTTTTCAATTCAAACCCATCGCATTGCTACTCAAAAATGAGTTGCAAATGTTTGCTTTCCATAAACCAGAAAGTCTGCTCATCCAGAACAATCACTGAACAGAAAAGCAATGGCTTAGACACTTTCAATAGTGCTAATCCACAAAAAACACAAAAGCTTTGTACATAACAAGTACTTATAGTGGCAACAGATTTACCATTTTAAAATGAGAATAGTTTTCTTTATTACAATAGTCAGTAATAATCAGTGTTCATTTAATTCAAACTGCACAGTGGCTCGGCCTCTAACTTCACCATATCACGTCATTAGCAGCCTCGGCTAATTATAAGCTGGATGTGTCTTACTTCAGGACTCCCTGTTAACTTTACTGTTGTGCTGAGAGAAAAAAAGGACAATAAAATGTACAAATAAAACATTCATTCAACCTCACTCTTCCAGGGAAAATGCCTCTGAGCAGTGGTCATGGAGCTCATAAAGTCTTGCATCTAATGCCCCACTGGCTCCAAAGCTTCACTGCTACTCCACCTCAGATTTCACAGCATCTACCTTTGTTCCCTTGACAGTGATGAGAACATACAAAAAATTTTCTGTCAAGTGCTAATTTGATAGAATATGCTGCGGTGTTTCTGATGGCTAATGCTTTATAAGCTCACAAGATGCAGGAGCTCTATAAATATGAAGGGAAGAACGAGAGAAAACATGAACTGTGTCCCAAAGATACCTTGAGAGGGAACACATTTAAAACTGCTTTCAACATGAAAGCGACGGCAGGGTCAGCAAAAGGCTCTTGTCAGGTAGAGGGAAGGCGCTGAAGGCTGATCTGTGGCAAAATCGGGTCAGCAGGTCCCAAGCATACCAGACGATATTTATAGTGTTTATGGTGTGTTTATTTTCAGTATTTTGTTCTTTAATGAGTCAGAGGAGAGCTGGAACAGACCCAGCAATCTGTACTGTAGCCACAGGTCCATGTTGCTCATCATTTATTCTGTATACCTCCATACCTTCAGATGGCTGCCTCGGTTCTTAGCTCTCTCGTGCTTTCACTGTTTTTGTTTATTTGTTCTACCTTTTGCAACTCCAACATGAGTACTTTCACTAGAGAAGAATTGCTAAACATCTGACAATTATTCACCAATCTTCAGGAATGCAGAAAGTTTCATGGAGATTTTGGTTGGAGGACCATCAGCTAGTATGTCTGAACCACCTCAGCTATTTCCTTCAAACAAGTAGGAGCAGTCCCTAAGGCTGAGAAAAGCCACCCTGCGAAAAAAAAAACTAATGTTGGTCACCTGTATCTGCTATGTAATTCTCTTGGTTTCAACCGAAAGCTCATGACAATAGTTGAGGGGTTGAAGCTTAAATCATCTGGTAAATAAAGTGCTTTGCCTTCTGGCTCAGCCTCGTCACTATGACAAATTCAGTCCAGTACAACACCTGAATTACCACTGACAATAACAACTAAGACTGAAAGGAACTCAGTCATTTGTTTTAGAGGTATACTGCCATATCCATAACCAGCTTAAGTGTTGGGCAAGTGACCTGTTGGTGGTGCTAGATGAAGAGTGAGAGGAAAAACAAAATATCAGGATTTATCCTCTCAGGATCATGAATGTCTGAAAGAAATTAAATGGCAGCTTGTACTGTATTTCATTCTGGACCAAATCGTTGGACTGAAAGACCATCATTAGATTGCGACATTGTATCAAAAATTAGTGGCTATATCTAAAAAAAAAAAAAAAAACTGCTCCTGGATCATGGTCATACCCATCACCGTCTGCTTGATGCTTCCATTAAATAAAAATTCCCATTCCTATATAAGGAATGGGCAGTTTGCTATGAAATTTACTGAGCACATTCATGCCCTTAACAACTTAACAGGATAACCCCTTTCCATTTTGGACACTCTATGAGCTTTCTGCTGGCATCTTCTTCAGGCCCAGAATGTCAACACTGCACGCACGATCTCTCAAAGTGTATGAGGCGAATTTCCAGTACATTTTGTTGACATTCATGCTCCCAAGGCGATGAACCCACTGAGTTTTAATGAGCCAATGACTTATCCATTAACACTACAGATTAGCAAAACCCACAATATGTCATCTGTTCCATCCAACTGTTTTATACATTGGAGTACAATACACACAGAAATATCTGGGGGTCATTACAGGGAATTTTCTTTTTTGGGAGATTTCACTTTTGTCCTACTATGACCAATGTGGTAAAATTAGAATTTTCACTTTCTCTATTCTCTTTACTCTTCTTCTTACTGAGGAAATTCCCCTATAAAAATAACCCTATTTCCACAGCAGTTGGAATAAAAGCTGCTCCAGTGCAACGCAGAGCACATCCATCATCAGTTCTTCACACCTTGTGCACAGAGGGGGGGAGGCATCAATGACACTGATAATTGCTGTCAAGAACATGGTTTATAAGTACATAGGTGCTACGTGGTGTGTAATCAGCTTCTGTCTGTGTAAAGCTACGTCTCTCCTGTGAATAGACTGGACAGGTTGATAACTGGAACAATTGTTCCAAACAATGCTTGTTGTAATGAGTTGGGACAGATCCAGCATGGGAAAATAAAGGTGTAAACAATGCTCAAAACACGGTTTGGTGTTAGGTTAGATTTGTCCTATTGGCCACTGTTATCCCAGGGTCCAATCCAACTACTAATAGTTGTATATATAGATATATCTATCTATATATCTATATTCTATATATATCTCTCTCTCTCATAGTATGTGTGTGTGTGTGTGTATATATATATATATATATATATAGATATAGATATATAGTGTGCCACTGATAATGTAAAGCCTGTCTGCCACTGACTTATTGATTTTTCATTTTTCTGGCATTTCACCAGGTCAAAGTTTGAAACTTGAATGTTTCAGCTCTCAGTAAGTCAAGTCTCACAGAAGTGAAGTCCACTCCATGTCCAAGTCTACAGCTCTAAAGGCACTTGCAGTATTTCGGGAATTTGAAGCCAATAGAAGTCTTTCGGCTTTGTCATTCTCTAGCTTAAAATTTACATTAAATGCACACAGGCATGCATACCCACCATTTGTGTGTTTTATAATGCCTCCAAATCCAAATTTAAAGAAATCAACAACTTTCTCTTAAATTCATCACCAAACTCAGCAGAAATGTATAAACCCTTTGACTCTATGTCTCTCCTACAATCAGATTTCACCTGTCCGACCTGCTGGCCACTCTGTCGTCCACTAGTCAACCTTATTTTTTTGGAAAAACAACCATCTGCCACGAAGGGCAACGAGTCTTCAATCCAAAACTTCACCAGGTGATTCATTTTTCCTCTCTGGTTGATGGAGTGCCAATCTGTGAAATAACCTGCTGCAATCTTTGGCTGGAATGAAAAGCCTCAGACTCTTGGCCCTCTGTGGCCTATTCCTGCCCCTATTCAGATGAAACTGCTCATACAGACCACGAAGATTTATTTTTTTGGAAAAAGGGCAGCGTTGCCCGAGGGTATGGGGACTTTACTGGAAATTTTTTAAAACAAAGTGTTTTTCGTTTGGTCACTGTTGCACAGTCCATAAAAATGACTAATGTAGCAGATTGAAATGGGATGAAAATCCCCAACGTGATGGAGATGGGACTGCAATGACAAAAATATAATACATCTGTTTCCATTTATTGACTCATAAAATCTAAGTACTACTACTAAATACTATTAAAAATATATTAGTCATGATGTAAAATGAGGCAAAACAACTTGTCAATAAATGATTGTGCAGATGAATTGTAGGTAGTTTATCAATATTTTTAGTTTATCATCAATCATTGTAGTTGCATCATGAAATTTGTATAATATTGTCAGTTATCATACACTTATATTATTATCATTATAAAGCAATTAGTAAGTCAAGATTTTTCCAAAGTTCTTGCAAATGCAGCTGAAAACAACCTTTCTACTTTAGCTTTGCATTAACAAGCAGTCCAGTTTAGTAATTAATAAATGTAATAATTGTGCCCAAATAAATAAAGTACAGCTATGACTCTGAAGATCCATGCCTTTGGAGGAACCCTTAAAGTACTGTCCAATTTAAAACTCTGTAAACATAAACTTGTTTGAGGCATCAAAACTTCTGTGCAATGGTTCCTGAAAGGTTTTGAGCAAAAACTGGCCTAAATAGCTTATCTGGACACGTCATCTCTTGCTCTCCCTCCACTCTCCCTTAGACAAAAAAATGAACACACAGGACTCACTTTGGGTGGCGGATGTCAGGGAGGGAGCGGTTGAGGGAGATCCGGTCGCTGACGTAAATGTTGAATCCGTTCTCTCTGTAGGCCTGGTCGACCCGGTCGGTGTCGGTCAGGGGGAACGGCTTCCCCTGTTCACCGTTACCTGCATCAAACACACAGATTTCACTATGAAGTTATGTATAAGACCTCACTGCAGTAGTTCCACTACACTACATCCCTTCTGCCGACACGCAGGCTGTACAGCAGTTAGCAAAAGTCTACACACCCTTTAAAACATTTGCTAACTTAAATGTTTAAAGGCCAAATGGAAAAAAAAAAAAAAAAAAAAAAAAAATCAAGTTTCCTCACTTTCATTTGAATAAGATAATGAGAAAAATCAAGGTTTAAATAATCTGGCAATTTTTAAAAGTGATGCAACTTAACGTTGGGAGTGTCCTCAGACCAAAACCAGATGAGCGGGTTTTTGCTGTGAGACTGAACACAGATCCCAGACTAAATAAAAATCCCATCATGTGCCAAACTCATCATCCACCAAAGCTTTATCATGACTAATATTTTTCAGGGGGAGGGCAAGTTTCAAGACTTTTCAAAGTCCTTTGAAAACCAATATAAATGGTAAATAGGGCCAATTTCGTCACTGAAAAAAAGATCCTTTAAGTCCTTAAATACAGAAAACCTATCAGAATGACTATTATTAGACAATTATTTTGCCCACGGAATACAGTCATAGTCATACTTTCTGCACGTTTGGATTCATGTTTAAAATGCCTGGATTCAAACACAGCAAAAGTCCAAAAAGTAAAAATAGGACAGAAGAAGACAAAAGAGGAAAAAAAAAAGGGTAAAGAACAAAACACCACATCCAGAAGAAAATAACTGAATAAAACAAATTTGTCTACAACCACAGTCTGTATATATAAAAGCTTGGACATTCAAAGGAAGAAACCTGCTGATGAAACATGATGAAACAAATATGAACATTAATGGCTAAACTGCAAAAGACAGTTTAATATTTTTTCAGCTTCATATTATGCTGATTTATTAAAAGGAGAAACGGGGACCTCTGGATACCCGGAGAACAAAAACAACCCTCATCATTTACAGACATGTTTCATTAAGCAGAAATTATCCACTTTCCATCCTAAAAGTAACAAGTGCGGGAAAATAACGTTTAGACTTTATTGGCTAATTTCAGGGATAAACCATTTACAGCTAATTTATTATTTGTTTGTATAGAAGATGATTTCCCTGAACAGAAAATAAAACAGAGTTTGTGATTATTGTAGCAGATATAAACTATATTTATGATAGCAGAACTGCATTCAAAGCAAAGATTTACACCACTGCTGCAGAGCTGGAGAGCAATCAGACCCAGAGAGGGAATAGGAGCATTTGTGCGTGAGAAGAAGTTACTCTGGATATTTGAGTATAAATGTAAGAATCTTTCCTCATTATGTACGGGATTTTTTTTGCGCAACTGTGAACATTGTGTGCCTGATGAATATGTCGAGTAGTTCTCATCTACATTTGAAACAATATTTATGAGGAGGGGCTGGGAGGAGTTTTGGACCTACCAGATCGAGAGGAGTCTCTTTTGATTGCTTCGTAGTCGTGCCAGTTTTTCCTCCGTACGCCATCGCGTCCCACCTGAGCGTCTTTCCCCATCCGGTTAACCCCCTGTGGACACACATAAGCACATAAAAGGAAAGTCGGGAATGCTGTCATACCCATACAGACAGTCCTGCATTTGTTCTGCGTTGAAGGCTGGTTTAAAGGGCCATACAATTAGTTTGTTACAGCCTAATTGCATATCACACTTCATTACATTTCTGCCCATCATTGCCCAAATACACCGGGGGCTTTCAGATTGATTTCCATGGAGCCATTGGGTTTACGTATTTTAAGTGCCATATGAAAGTGAACTTCCAGAAACTTGAAACTCACATGACAGTGACCAACTCAAACCTACGAACATACATTGAATGTAAAGCAGAACGAGTAAGGACCATCTTTACTGTCACTTTAAAGGACACAAGGGATCTGAGACTTGAGAGCTGGTTACCAAAAATTACCAAATTCATGACCTATGTTGTGGAATGAAACTAAGGCGTGGGAGAAGCAATAAGCAGACATGGACACGGTTGCAAGGATTATTTAAATGTGGTCATCTCTTGAATTTAGAAAGATTCATGTTTAGTAGCTGATTATAAAATCTCAAACGTCATATTGTCTATAAATGCACCACAAGTCCCCGCTTGTCATTTTAGTATCAAGTGACAATAACCGATCAAATGTGATGGACCGGTAATTGTGACTGATTATTTATGTCAAATGTTCAAGTCTCTAAATACATTTTCCCCATTACCAGGATTCCTTTGAATGCCCACCCAAATAGTACTTTGGTAATTATTATTTATCAACCTCAGAAATTTGTCTGGAAGTTAAAATTGCAAATTGAACTGTGCCACGGTTCAATCGTGGCACAGTTCAATGCACTCCAGATTGGAAAACTGACTTCGCCTATGAGAAATTAGCTGCAACACTTTCTTTGCAACTGAATCTCTCGTGCTGGATACGTTCCCTGCCAGCCCACAACACTCCACTCCAAACCTGCAAAGGTTCACCCACGACAAATTAATCCGCAGTTTCCACAAAACACTGTGAAATGGTCAGCAGTACTGTAAAAGATGCAACATTTGTTGTTATGGAGCTAAAACACGCAGAATCACCATTGTGCACTTTTGCACCCTGTCAAACCATTATACAACAGTGCAACACACACACACACACACAAAACAAGATTCTTTTTCCCACTACTCTGTCAGTATCAGTGTCAGCTAAGAGATTTCTCCAGAGCACAGGCCTCTCACTATCCAGCAGCGCTCTGGTGAGAGTCTATCCATAGAAAGTGTACTCTTCTATTTCATGCTTGACGACCCTGTGAGGAGAATATCAATGCTATGACGCACAGCCCCTCGGAGGCCTTATATACACAACCACACACATTCAGACAGATACACTGCGGCTCAGCATACAAAGGCAGAAGCAGTTTCTTCTTCCACTTAATCATTCTACACATTGAGCGACTTCCAGTGACTCTGCATCATGAATTACAGGATCACAGCACAATGGAGAAATAATTAGCTTGATGGGAGAAGGCAATTAGTGAAACACTTTAAATACAAATGGCACCACTGACTGCATGAAATACTGTGAATTACTAATCAGGCCGCTGGCTTAGAGGAGTATGACACCGAATAAAAAAAAAAATTAGTGTACAGTATGTACACACGGTGATGTGGTTTGAAGAGTCTTGGTATGAGTGTGAGTCTTTGTGCTCTTGTACTTTTTGATGATGGTGTTTTGGAAAGTAGGGACATTTTATCTGGTTCTCACTTTTTCAAATGGCTGATTAAGGTTTAGGACTTGTTTTTAGGGTTAAGTGTAGCGTTAGGTTTAGGTTAAAGTCAGGTTAAGCTGCGGGTTACTTAGCATCACACTGTGTGGAAATGGATCTGTTCGCACATTGGATGACATCTGGGAACAGAATGTCCCCATAAGGTTAAGTATGTAGAATAAAATGGCTTAAATATTTTAAAAACAATCAAAAAACGCCTTGATTTGCACTTTCACATCATCTCCAGTTTAACAACATTATTCAGAATTGAATGTTTACTTGAGATTCCCAGTCTCTTCCAAAGAAAGCTTTTATATAAACCTCTTTATAATTGTCTGTGACGATTCCTAGTCATCCAGGTCATGGTATTTGCAGTTGCTATATGAAGGCAACTGAACTTGCTTGAGGTTCTTGAAGACATTCACCTCTCATCCAAAAGACTTCTTAAGGTCTAACTGACTGGTGGGGGACCCAGGCATTTAACCTCTTGTAGGGCGGCTAACACCTCGACACTCGCTGAGATCACATGGGAGTCGTTGATCCACCTGGCCATCATTTAAGTCGTTAGGGTCACGAGACATTGAGTGAATGGGTGTTCAGCTGCATGGGGAGGGATCTCAAGACCTCAAATGAGTGTCCCTTGTCCTGTAGATGTAGGTGGACTATTGAGTCCTGACCTGAGGAGTTGGTTCTCCTATGTTGTGCCATGCGCTTGTGAGGTGGTTCTTATGTTTCCCCAGAGTACAGGTCTGTTCCTTCTTCACTGTATTGAACTGCATACACTACATCGCTCTGCTTACGTCTGGGTGTTCTGTCCTTCGGGTGGACAAGGATCTGCCTCAAAGTGTTTCTGGTCCTGAAGTTCACGGTGAGCCAATGTTTGTTGAAAATCTTCCTGAGTTTTTCAGATACGCCTGCAACGTAAGGGATGACAGTGTTGTTCCGTTTATTGTTGTTGTCTTCTCTTTCTGTTCTGTATCTTTTTCTGGTTTTGATGAAAGCCTGTTTTAAGTGCTTCCCTGATGTGTTTTTGGTCCTTCTCCTTCCCCCCGGTCCTTGTGGGCACGTTCTGAGCCTTGATGGTGTAGGATTCTGATAACCCCCTGCTCATGCTCCAGTGGGTGATGAGAATCAAAGAGTAAATATTGATCTGTGTTTGTGGGTTTTCTTTATACTTCAATGTTGAGGGTTCTGTCATCTTCAATGTGCACCTCATGCTCCAAGAAGGCCAGACTATTTCCTCTGACATCCTCCTGCTGTCCACCACATCGATGTGTTTTGTGAAAGCGTCCACTACCTGTGTTTTGATTTCAACCCAGGTGTCGTGTCTGTACCTAGACCAGTGGCTTGGAGCAGTTCCTGTGAAGGAGATCAGGGCTCTGCTCTCTACTTCTTCCATTTAGAGATTGGCCACTACTGGAGACACCGGTGAACCCATGGCACAGCCATGCTTGTGTCTGTAGAAACCCTCATTGTACTGGACAAAAGTGGAAGTCAGGCAGAGGTCAGGCAGGGCTCATATGTGGTCTGAGTTGAGGTTGGTTCTGTTGGACACTGTCCTATAGCAGACATTACAGACTTTACTGCTTCCGGGTGGGAATGCATGTGAAAATTGAAGTGACATTAAAGGATACCATGGTTTCATCTGAGTCCAGCTTTATTTTTTCTATCTCTGTTGGCAAAATCCTGGGAGTTTTTGATGCGGTTTGGAGTGTAACCAACCAGAGAAGGTAGGGTGGTGGCTAGGTGTTTGGCAATGCTGTAGGTAACCGAGTTTATGCTTCTGATGATGGGTCTGAGCGGGGCTCCTTCCTTGTGTATCTTAGGGAGTCCATGAATGGCTTCCCTGGGGTACAAGCGGTACCATAGCGACTCTTTATAATTCCTCCATGCAGCATTCGACCTTTTAGGAAACACAGAAAACCTTATATGCTTTGAGAGTGTTTCGGGCTGTTTGTGTGATTAATGTGTAACCTATTATTCCATCCACTGACTGGCCTCTGCTTACACACAGAGATTCAGTGTAGGAGCCTAGTATAAAAATCTATTCAGCTCCCCCTTCTTCTCTTCTTCTTCTTCCCTCCCTTCTGCTCACCTCCCCGCTCGTCTTTTCCTCTCTCTGTCACAGTCAGACGCCCTCTGTGTGTCACACAAGGACCTGACCAAAAGCAGGAGTCCATCTGTGCAAATTTATACTAAAAAGAAGCAAGATTGTGCCGCCCCATTTCCTCTTGATTAAAATTTCAGTGCACGTTACCATGATATTCCTCTGGGGCTTTTCTTGCTGCTCAACAAGACCTTGAAAAAAAAGACAAGGAGAGAGGAAAACTTTTCAGCTAATGTGTGCACATGTTTAGTTTTGTGGAAGCAGAACGTGGGTGGATGCTGAATAGAAAGAAGGTAATTGAGACAGACAGTAACGGAGGATGACTATGAGAAAGACGGAATCATCCTGAGGAACAGATGGGGGATGCGATCACGTGTGTTTGATCAAAGTGGGGTAAGGCAAGTAAAAGGACGCTGCAATGGAAAGCCTTTAATTCATAACACATTCTCCCCTAATAACCACTTGACTTGACTTGCTGACAAACAGTACTAAAAGCTCAAAAAAAAAAAAAAAAAAAAGAAAAAAATCAACTCAACATGGCAGTGAGCGCTTCAGTTTAGTTATGTATTTAGCTCTACCTGATAGAAATTTCTTTGGTTTAGGAAATACTCAGTGAAAAAAAAACAAAAAACAAAAAACAAAAAAAACATAGAACTCGAAAAATTCTGACACTAGATGAAATGTCAGAGGATCACCAAATGTGTTACAATTCATTGTGATGGAAAGATGCATGACTACAAAATGTCAGGACATCCATCCATTCATGG
This sequence comes from Xiphias gladius, assembly GCF_016859285.1. NCBI lineage: Eukaryota > Metazoa > Chordata > Actinopteri > Istiophoriformes > Xiphiidae > Xiphias > Xiphias gladius. The sequence goes on along the minus strand of NC_053416.1, from coordinate 3,279,677 downwards.
TGATAGTTATGGAGACATTGAACTCTAAACCAAAAAAAAAAAAAAAAGACAGGAGAACGCCAAAGTCATTACGACACACTGTCAAGAGACAATGAATTTCTGTACCAATCCATCCAATAGATGCTGAGTTATTTCACTCAATAGATTAAAATCTGGCCTGTTGATGCCACTAGATGAAAAGTAAGGAGATCGGCAAAGATATTAAGGACTCATCCTCTGGGAACATTGGATCCGCGTACCAAATTTCATGACAATCCTTACAATAGTTGTAGAGATATTTCAGTCTGGACGAAAGCGATGGACCATCCACTGCCACTAAGGAAGCTGCGTTGTTTTAAAGCAGGGCTGGTTTTGGTCTAAACGCCTGCTAAATCATTTTTTTTAAAACATCCCTGGTGAAAAAAAGAAGTACTTCTGATCAGGAAAAAACAAACAAACAAAAAAACATTTTTCTGCAATAAAACCCCATCGGGAATCTTTAATTTTTTTTAGTTATAGTGTAGCAAATGTAACGCAAGAAGTATTCACAAGATGACTCCCGTTCCATCTCAGCCAGCTTTTAAGACGGCACATAGCCAACTCACACGCCAGCGCGGATGAGGCATTGCAACTGAGCTGAAAATAAGGCAGAACCAAACACAGTCATCTGTTTTTCTGCTGTGCTACACAGCAGAGTATTGCCTTCCACTACTCTGCTAATCATCATCATCATCATCAGAAAGCTGAGGCTCCATGCTGCCACAAACTCATTCCACTCTGGGCACTTTTCCGCTCTATTAATATTCGAGACACAGCACAAACACAGTGATAGGACACTGGAAGAATGACACCACAATCCACACAGGCTGTTTTGTCTCCATCCAACATGTTTCTTATTATCTGACACGGCCATAAATGACTTATTAGTTACAGCCCAAATCAGAAATACATTTTTGAAGCATAACGCACATTCTGCTAAAAAAGCGCAAGCAGAGAGAAAGTTGTGAGGACAGCCAAGAAGACAGGGACGTAACTCGTGTCACCCGGTAGCATGATCCCTCATTAAATTTAATGTAGCCTTTTACTGGTCTATTTAACTGATGACAAAAGGCCACGTGTCATATCGGTGTTTGCACATGGATCCACAAAAGACAGATCGAGAGCGTCCCTTAACAAACGTGTATTTGCATAAGACACGGAGAAAGACCCATGCACATATCCTAATCTACCTAAAATGAGATAGTAGCTGTGTCCAAATTCAGGAGCTGCCTCTTTGAAAGGACACAGCCCACAAAGTTGTAGCCTTCGCAGTAATGTGGGCTAGTACACTCAACCCACACCTCCTCCAAAAAAAACATACATTCCTCAGAACATTCACCATAGATTGGCTGCAGGTTCCCAATCTTGGCCTTACAGAGACCATGCCTGATGGTGCATTTAGCCAGTCCTCATCAACTTGTAAAATCTAATATTGCCAGATTTACTTGCCAGGAGGCTGCCCTGAAAACAGCCAGCAAAGGTGTTAATACCTTGAGTAAAAATTGCATTAGGTAACAGTACAGGGTGCCAAATTTCAACTGACAACCAAACACCTGAGTGGTGTTTATCTTAAAATGTGTGAATGAACCAGCCTACAGTGCATGTACTGATGAACAGCTGCGCAAAAAAAAAAAAAAAAAAAATCAAAAATAATGGACAAGGTGGCAGTAGGTCCATTACTCTCTGTATTATCATACAATGCAATGTATCATCATGCTTATACTACGGCCTCTTATCACAGGAGAAAACAGAAGCTGTCTTCAAATCATTGTAATTTTTTTTTTTTTTTTGTCAGCTCAACCTACAGGTTTTCAAACTGAGAGGCGCACCTTCCCACAGGGCTGTGAGAGAGTACGTTCAGTGATATTTACACTTCCCTGGGATATCATCATCTCAGATAAACATCCATATTTTCACCTAGACAACAAAATTTTAAGATCATACTTGTCCCCTTGCCTTTTCTCATTTCCTACCTATATAGCATGACTGCAAGGGAAAAATATTATACATTGTGAACTGGTCCTTTTAGGCGGTGCTACTCTCCATCTATAACCTACGCAGAAATTGAATGGAGCCTGAGAGTATGTTCTGCCTGCTAGGCCCAACTCAGGGCATTGAAGGGTCCCTTGCTAAACTGCAACCCACAGAGGATCTGTTGGCAGGGTAACAACCAGGGGTTTACAAAAGACTGATTAGAATATTAAGAAAAGTAATATGTGTGACCAATTCTTTGTGGAAACAAGTGTGGTTCCACAAAGACATTCATTACATCTCCAGAACTTGCCTGACAATCATCACATTTTTGTTTAATATACCTTACGAGCTGATATAGAACAGGGGCTAAACTAAGTATTGTGAGGTGTCCTGTTATATGATTTAATCTGGTCGCCAATCAGAAAAAAGTCTTCTCCCTGGCCATGGTATGATGTAATTGAATGTACCAGTGACAGATGACGACCTAAATGCAAACACGTGATAGTCAAAATGTGATCGTATGGTATTTATGTAATGGTATACTCAAGGGCTTGAAGCATCCACTGATTCTGTCTTCTACATTTGAGCAAAAGGAAGCAACATTTATGAATAACAATATGGAGGACAGAATGGGACAGTGCTGCTGAGTCATTACGACGTATTCAGTCTTGAAACACCTGAAACACCTGAATTAGGACAATATGGAAGTCACTGAAATCGCAGACATTCAACGGTCCATCAGTTTTCCTCATGGTGACCTAGATGGAGGGATCTGCGGATTATGACGGGCCTCTCTGAAACGCTAGCTGCCTAACCTCATTTCCATGCTGCTGTGGTCTTCTTCTAATCTGCCCAACAGCAGATTATGTTTGCTATTCGGTCAGATAGGTTGGGATTGGCGCTGCTGCTGTGGGTTTAGGCTCTAAGCAGCTGCTGTGGCCCATTATGCAGTAATACGGCACCAACTTGCGAGAGAGACATGGAAGACGTTGCTTTCTCCACTAGGCACGCTTTCTTTTATTCTCTCTGAGTTAAACAGGTTTTGTTTTAGGTGCCTAACAGGGACAGGTGTCTGGCTTACTTTAAATTGTCCACACTCTCCATTTCTTCTCTGTTGTTGCTATTCTTTCACTATCCATCCTCTGCTGTAGAAAGTTGTCCCTCATGTATATTTATGTCTTTATTCGTGGCAGCCTAGTCATTAAAGTTGAGGTTTTTTAAATTATTGTTGTCGTCATTACTTGGCCTGTCTGGCTAGGAAGTTAAACAAAGCACTGTCCTTGGCTTTTCTTTGGCTGTATTCAGGCCGGATGTGCTGGGCTCACAGCGCCACTTAAGGTGGAAGCCAGCTGCAGATACCAGCAGGTTGGCAGGATGTTTTCAGAGCAGTCTCATTTTCAGATGTACAGATAATATTTTCAACTCTGAATGATCACCTTAAAGGTGCTGGTGAAAGGAAGGACAAAAATAAGGGCCCTTGGGATTAATACAAGTGATATTTTTCTCTTCCTCTCATTTACTAATTCATTTTCTTGCCTGCTGCCTGACACCTTCAGCAGTCAGGCTTAAAAGAAGCCCTGAGATGTGAAATGACACCTGTATCACACAGTTGTGGCAACAGTGGAATTCTATCTATTCTATCTATTCTGTATTGGTCACTTTGTGGAACCACAAAGTGTGCATATTACTTTTCTTAATATTCTAATCAGTCTTTTGTAAACCCCTGGTTGTTACCCTGCCAACAGATCCTCTGTGGGTTGCAGTTTAGCAAGGGACTCTTCAATGCCCTGAGTTGGGCCTGGCAGGCAGAACATACGCTCAGGCTCCATTGTCTGCTGCATAGGTTATAGATGGAGAGTAACACCACTTAAAAGGACCAGTTCACGATATCGATTTTTCCTTTGCAACTCATCATATATAGTGATGGAAAAAGAAAAGACAAGGGGACAAGTATGATCTTAAAATTTTCTTTAATCCTCAAACACGAGGACTTCTTCCTTGTGAAAATCTGTAACAAATCTTTCAACATTTCATGGGGAGAATTTACAAAATAGATTAACATTTTTTTTTCTTCATACTAGTCAATAAGATAACCCTTCTTGACACGCAGAGGCAAAATCCACATTGCTCGTTCTCTGACAATATATGAGCTAAAGTTTATCTGAAGTTAATATGAGGCTTCAGCAGTCTGGAGATTATCAAATCAATGGGTATCTTCCAAAGTTAAAGTCTTTTGTACAAAATGTCCTCTTAGTGTTTCCACGAGCAGTCCTTGCTGAGTCGATGTGGACGGATAGTAACACAAAGAAGGAATTTTGCACTGAGAAGACAAGTAACTTTGGTAGATACATACTTGATTTGTCTAAGTCAGACTACTGAGGCCTCATATAAGCTTTGGTTAAACTTTGGAATGTACTTTTGCACAGAAAGAGCATTTTTTTCCCCCATTACCTACATTAGAAACATTTAAAAATTGTAATCCTGTCATTTAAGACTGATAACAGAATAAAAAAAGGACAGCACTGATTGAGATGCAATTTTTGCACGTAACAATAAACTAACACAAAATCACTGTGTTGTTGTTTGGCTTTTAGCATTGCACAACTGTGACGTTTGACGATGCTGGAAGGAAATGTTCAGACGAGGAACGACAGACAGACAGACAGAAAGAATAGAGGTCTACCAGATTAATGTTTTCTCCCATCCCAAGTTATACTATTGTAACAAGCAATGCTTGCATATAGTCTTAATGATGTTGTACACAAGCAAATGCAGTGTTGAGGCTTGTGTTTGAGCAGTCAGTGATGTTCAATACTTTCCTACTGCTTAAAGAAGAAAGGGCATTTTGGTGGGCAAGTACTACAGCTCTGTACCCAAAACGGGAACTATGCCCCAACAGTTGAAAGGAAGAAAAATATCCTGAGTTTGTAAAGATTTGTAAAAATCCTTGTAAATCCTTGTAAAGGATTTTTATGGTTTTGGAAAAAATCCCATCTGACACTTGGCTGTGGCTGTCTGAATTTCAAAGAGCACTGAATTTTTCGTCCCATATTCTTATGTCTGGAGTAACTTTGGACTGCCTTTGTTTGAAGTACAGGGATGGTTGGTATTACCAGTAGTGCAGTAAGTAGTGCAGTATGATAAGAACAGTTTCCCATTCATTCTCTGAGGAGCATGAATCAGAAACCTTGGGTCAATACTTTCCTTTTCCGTTTCCTCTCCTCTTGTTGAGAGTCAACAGTAGTTCGGAGTGAGAAGAGGAAGATTTTCTGCTCTCCTTTTCTTCCCCTTCCCGTTTTGTCAGATCACAGACAGATCTACCTCGACCTCCGAGACACAATTACCTTTCCTGTTCTACCTCGCCCTCTGCTCCTCTTCCACCTCTTCCTCTTCTCAGCCACTTCACAGACGAGTCAATTTGACCTGGGTGGCCTGGCTCATCAGCCACATACATAAGCTACCAGTCCACGCTTTCTAAAAATAGTACACTGTACCACTGTACCCACCACCAGCCTACATCTCCACCAGTTACAGATCCCATAAGCTGTTGATTCAACTGTAAGTCTAAGGTGAATCATGTCATCTCTAGCAAATGGTTATCTTTGGTAATGTGGTTTTAAAAATGCTATAAGGCACTGGAATACATAATTTGCTAAAGTTCTGACTTTTCTCTGATAATGCCCCAATCTCTATGGCAAATAAGCCCAACTGAAAGCAGGCAAACGAAATCATTTGTTTTAAGATAAATATCATCCTGAAGGTGTGATGACTCAGACAGTAGAGACCTAGTGGGAGTACACAGAAAAATAATATAAGCAGCAAAATCTTGGGCAAAGGGTAAAGGAAACAAAAAGGAAAAAAAAAAACCAAAACGTCCTTTTGATACCTTTAAGAAAACAGCTACTGGCAGTGACTGCATTGTTGAACTCATTCTGTTGTTTGATGTTGTATTTTTCTTACTCCTCAGAGAAAACTTGAGCTATAGAAAAGTGAGGTGGGAGTTTTGATTGTGGATCTATTCCAAATCTCTGCTTGGCTCCAGCTTCACTGCTCTTTGCTCCTGAAGTTGAGGATCTCCGGGTGCAGATTGAGGCATGGAGACCAGAGCCCGACGGGGCTGCCACACAGCCTCCCATCTCCCAACAGGAGTCATTATCCAAAGCTCTGCTGCGACCAGAGAAACCAGGGAAAGGACTGGACAAAGGCCATGACAGATGGCTGCTTCTCTGCCTTCTGCAGGCGCAGAAGTGTGTTCGATTCTTGGATGCACACAGACATACAGACGCAAAAAAAACTGGCAAATTTCAAGCTTTCATGTAGTGTGAACAGTTTTACCCCTCGCAGGATGTTTATTCTGTTGAAAAACAGTGAGTCAGTGTTTATATCAACTGCCATCAATGCCAACAACAAGCCCTTGCCTAACCTGCACCAGTCTGCCACTGAACAAAAGGCAAGCACTCTATTAAATGTTTTTGCAGGATTTATGAGACTTTGTTCAGCAGCACGACATTTATCTTAATTTAATTCCTCACCACGCAGATACTCTGTGTACTGAAAACACAACTTGGGTAAAATGTGTATCTATCAAAAGAGGAGAAACAATTATCCTCAACATCCTTTAAGTTAGGGATTACGTGTCGGAGTTTCAGTTTTGGTACCAAAACTGAAACTGGCATAGATTTGTATGACAGAGCATATGTTAACCTGCTGGAGGAAACTCAGCCAACATTACACACAAGAGATTACTCCATGTCATTTAAGTTACAGCTTGAAATTTAACAGGACACATAGTATGATGGCTGTGTATGGGGCTTCAGTTGTAATTTAGAGCTGTGTTGCCGCTGCCATGATCACAGCCTCCGCTGGCTCCCGTCCAAACCCATCTGAGCAAAGTGCTGTTCAAATAAGCTCCTTATCATGTCTGAGTGAGAGGAAGCAGGGAAATACTGTACAGTGGCCATTAAATGCTGAGCAGTGATGCTGCCTGCTCAAAGACCAGCCTCCTGTCGTGTCCAAGCTAGACGCAAAACCTCTCCTATGGTCCCGTGGCCCTTGGATTAATGCAGGACAGGAGACTATCCTTCAGGCCTATGCAGGGTCAAGGTACAGTGATGGAAACAATCTGCCCTGCTGTAGCATCCTTGAGTATGGCAATTAATTCTTCCTGGGACATTGTTCTGTAACACTACAAGTTGCTTCTCTTGTAGAGAGGTCAAGAGAGACAAGAGACAAATATCTCCAACAAGGTATATGTAGAGTTTACAAGATTAAATTTAAGACTTTGTAAAAAGCTTTTTAATTACAACCAAGATGTAATTCACTGGGATCTTTGCAGGGACAGTGAGGCCTACAAATATCTATCAAGGCAATTGGAACGCTCACGTATATCAAAAAAAAAAAAAAGGATGGAGTTTTTTTTGTTCACTGAGTTGGAAAAGTTGACATATTGACAGAGAGGATCTAATTATGGTTGATTAAAATGATGAAGTTGTGAGATGATTTAACGGAATACCACTACAGACAAGCCAAAAACAAAATTGACAGCAATGAAAAAAAAAAAATATTGTGCAGCATACTACGTGTTGAAAGAGAAAAATTCAGATGGGAAGCAGCGATAAAATAACATGAAGAGCTGTTGTTATGTGTCATGTGTGCTGAAGTGATTTTTCAATTAATCAATCTACAGAACATGTTCTTGCCAAGTCTCAACAACTTATTAATATCTTAATTGTTGGAGAATTTGCTGCTTCTCTGTTTCATTTTATTGTAAATGTTGTGTTTTTGTTTTTTTACTATTTGCCAGGCAAAACAAAACATCATAAGACATAACTCTGGGCTCCTGGAAACTGTGGTGTTTATGACTAATTCCTGACAGTTTACAGGTTGAGCGATTTATCAAAAAAATTGACAGGAAAGAACTGTATTGCAGCTAGGGCCAAGAAAAATATATGACTATGTGATATCTCTCTAAGATTTTGTAGTAGAATTGAAATCACTTGGCTGGTCAACCTTTCTGTCTTTTTTATGAACGCCATTTTCTCAGGTACCCCCATCATTTGCTCAGCATTTTAGCGATTTACAGCCAGCAGGGTGTTTACCTCCCCCGACTTCACCACCTCACCTCTTCCCCTGGCTTCCTCTCTTCATGTTGCCACTGAGATTGGCTGCCGTCAGCGTGGGAGACCCGGTGCCACAAAGGGCACAGAGCACAGATGTGGCTTACATAATGATCCACAAATCAGTTATCTCAGCGGCCCTAATCCTGCTAGCTTCCCTCCATACATCTCCCTTTGGCTGGCTCATCCTACTGTGCCAAGCTTTACTGTGCCATGCCAAGCAAGGAAGCCCAAGGCGCGTTCCTCCTTCCCACCACTGGTTAGGAAGACCGAATCAATGGGATCAGCAGAGAGAGTTTTTACAGCTCCACTGGAAGGCAATTATCAGCATTTGTCAGTGAGGGGACAATCAGGCCACAGGATGATAGCTTGGGGTTCAACAGACAACAGTACAATATGAGATCATAATGTGAAACAAAGTGGGCAGAGACAATGCTTTGAGAACTGCTTTGAGAAAGACCCCTATTCAGTGGCTGGTTCATAATGGAATAACATGTTGTAAATCTTGCAACTCAGCCTGCTGCCTAATATCAATGCTGGGTACAGAGACTAATGACAAGCACCATTTCACCTCAGCAGTAAAAGACCACAATAGAAGCAGAAATGACTCATAAGATTGAAGATTAACATACAAAAAGGAGCCACATCTATTAAAAGGTCCATTCATATTCTCTCAATTACCTCTCCTGGTATTCTAGCCATGCAGACTGTTATGGTTTTATTGACTCAGGTTTTGAGATATCTGTCTGTTAGATTTCTGCTGCTATCCAAATGAAAAGGGTGAAATGAGAATTTTGTTTGTGGTGTTCAAAAAATGGAAAGATCACTTTGCAAAAACCCCTTAAGTTAATTGACTGTATCAAGTAATTTCAGTAAATTTTTTTTTTTTTTTTTCAGTTACAGCATCTCCTGATTCGGGAGTTGGCTGCTTGTCTCTGTTTCAAATTGAAAGCTCAATGGTCAGCTTACTGGTTTTTTGGTGCTTTTGTCCACATCTCAGAGTCTTGAATCAGAAAATTAATTGAATGTCTTGGGGTTTTTACATCTGTCCAGACAAAATAGCCATTTGCAATGTATGTCACCTTGGGCTTTCGGTACTAGCAATCAGCATTTGTACTTACTGTCAGAGATTTTATAGATTTAGTTTCTGTTGGAACTGCCCTTTTCCAGAGATGGGAGTTCCAATCTCTACAAAAACTGACGTAATTTTTGAAAAGTCATTTTTTGAAAGACATAATTTTTTGAAAACATTTATTTCAATCAGTCAGTAAACCTATTCAAATGCAGGGCAGTCTTTGTGCTCTAAAACATTAGAGAACAATTAACATTTTCAAAAGGTCTTATGTGATCTTGTGCCATCAACTCCAAAACATTTCATCTGTTTAAGAAGGGCAGGACACAGTTTTATAGAACAGGGTGTGCACTTCCTGTCTTGATGTGAGTGTGATATAGCAGCTCAACAGCTTAAAAACACAATCGATACAAGTGAGTGCAAAACCTCAAAGAGACGACACAGAGCTTTCTCCGCCCTTCTCACACATCTACCAGACCGGCATTCAGCGCAGAGGTCTGAAAACACTGAATGACCCTCTTTCACCCTCTTCCCACAGGGCAAAAAGAACTTGATATGAAAGGGGTCCTTTGACTCCATTGAAATGTAATCTCTTGTTGATTTTTTTCTTTTTCTTTCGACTATTTTTGAAGTTTGATCTGTTGCCACGACCCTTGGAAACTTGTTGACACTGGTGACATCTTCAGCCTCCTCTGTGGAAACATGGTTGAATTCTAGGAAATCTGAGGAGGTGAGTTATTTTTCCCACAGCATGACATGTTCGTCGACGCGAGCCTAATTCACGTGTCAGTCACACATTGGCAGTTGAAAGTAACCACCGCAAATCACATTTCTACAAGCAGCTACGCACTGGAGTCACCAATTAGCAGAGTTGCACATTGCCTAGGATGGTGACATCTACCCATTTCTATTCATATTAGTTCTTAGGTTCTTCATGGCAGTATGAAGATACCAGATAGTTGATTCCTGCACCACTTAAGCCACGTTTGCAAACATCACAACAAAAGTTCAGACAAAAATAGCACACATTAATCTGCATGAAGAGTGTAAAGAGCTTTGTTTTCTCTACACTGACCCTGCTGCCAGATTACTTTACGAAATCCACGGATGTTCAGCTGTGGTGAACCTTGACACATGAATTTGTGCCGTCAACCAACAGCAAACTGTCATAAAGCCGATGACCTCGAGAAAGCAGAGAAATGGAGGTGATAGTTCAAACTGAAAAAAAGCTACCATCTTTCTTCATATTCCATTATGAAGAAAAGCTACCATGTTAGCTCCTTCCAACCATGTAACTTTTTGTAACGTCCCTGCTAGCACCCAAGCTATTTTGGTTTGCCAGCCAGCTAGCATGTTACTGGCCAGCGTGCTTAGTAGCTCCCAAACAAATATCATATGCCACTCAGCTTGTCAATAGTCAAATAGAGGGATAAAATGCAAATAGTTTACACCTGCAATGTTTTTTTATTTCTTACTTTATTTCTTTCTTACTTTATTTTTTACTCTGATTTTGATCCATCGCTATTACAACCAAACTTACTTTCATAAGCTGGTGGCACAACAGGGACAACAAATAAAACATGTTTAAAATACTCAAACGCCTTGATACAGAGAAAGAAAAAAAAGCACCATTTTCCATACGGTGTTGCTACTAAAAAGCAGAACTGAAAATTATACTCAGCACACCAGCAGTTTAAGTGGTAGCAGTGTTAATGATGACATTAAACTGGACCGGTATTACATTGCATTGGCCACCAGCTCAGCCATTTCCTGAGCTTGGAAAAAATCCCAGCATTCATAGCTTATTTCATTCACCTTCTCCTCACCCACACAGCTCGTATTTTCATGGATCGAATCAGCACCAATGAAAATATTTTGCAAGATGAGGGGGAAAAAAATGGAAATTTCCCGTGACTTCGATTCAAGATGAGGACAGGTTGGGGGATGGTGTGCATGTCATAGGCTACTTTTAGGGACAAATGTTAGACTTAAAATCAGTTATTTTGGGACAAAAGCCCTGTGTGTGTGTGTGTGTGTGTGTGTGTGTGTGTGTGTGTGTGTGTGTGTGTGTGTGTGTGTGTGTGTGTGCGTGTGTGCATTTGTAATGATCAAAGCATCATAAATGCTAACAGTGACATCATCTGGTGGTCCTGTAAGTCGCTCAGTAAGAAACGCCACAGGCTAGCAGAACAAAAAAAATGCAGCGATTTCTTCATAAGACAGCACGTCAATCTACAAGCAGCTGTCCAGAAGTGCTTCAGCTTGATTGCTGAAAAGTGCTCTAAGACTAGAGAACAGGACCGACAGCCTCAGTTCAAACCCTTCCTCTGAAGCTCTCTGAACTATTGGAAACATCTATTCCAGCACGGTCTGTCAAAATGAAACAAAGTCATCCCTCGTCGGGGAAGCAGGGCGGCAGTAGCCTAATGGTGAGAGTAGAAAGTCGTGACAGAAACTCGGCAGTTTGAATCACGACTGTGGGATGTGGTTGAGGAAAGTTGAAACATGCAAAGCAGCGAACAGCTGCTGAGGTGACGCTGAGCAAAGAGCGGACCCCTCCGTCACTACGTTTACATCCATACACAAACACACGAAGAAGAGCATATTATTCTGGGTAATCACAACACTGAAAGCATTTACCGCACAGCACCTGCTGCAGGTCCCAGCTTTACATTAGCAAGTCTTCTTTGTTTTTTTTCCTTGGATTTCCTCAGCTGTTGGTGATAGCAGACGGAGAAATCAATGTTAACTACGCTGCTCCATCAATGATTTTATTGCTACCAATCTAGTTCTGCTTAACCTAAAATTCATTCAATAGATGTAATGTTTTCATATGGAGAGTCTTTAGTGGTCTAACAGACTTATCGCTCCTGTGTTTCAGGACATTAGGTAATTTCCTTTATTGACTAACCTGGTTGGGATTCTAGCACAACTTCACATTTTTGAGAATTGCATGGAGAGAATAGGCAGTCTTGAGTTCTCACTTCTGTTTACTCATACTGATTTCAAGTTTAGTCCAACTGGGCATTTATTTTCTCACCTTCCTTCTATACTAGTTCATTTTCCGCATAGTCTGTTCCCATGCGTCATTGTTCTTCTTCAAGAACAGTTCTTGAAGCTAAATAAAAATTATACAGCGAAAGATTGGCAAACTATTGACCACGACAATCAATTATTGACCACGACAATCATTTTTTCCTTCATTTTGTTCTCAGTGAGGAGGGGATGTGTCCGACAATTTCTGTAACTTCTCAAAACCGACAATCCAACAGTGCTACCCACTTTATGCTGCGATTGATTTGCACCGTGAGAGAAGCCACAGTTTTCTCTCTCCTGCTCGGTTTTTTTCATTCCTGACAACTATTTCTGTCACTTTTTCTGTTAACTCAGTGCAACACTCTGAATGTCTTCCAGGAGGAACTGTCTGTGCTGTGCAGAAAACTTACCCTGCGCACTGTTACCCCCACATCTAAACAATACTGCATCTCCCCCTAGCCTAGAAACCAGGCCAAATCAGCGAGCTCATGTTTATTCGCTCTCACAGATGGGTCTGGCCCTCCTCCTGCTAAGACAGAGTTCTATGTCCCGAAGACGGGTTGGGCAGAGTGTAGGGCCAACCGTTTAAAATGGGGCGGGTTTGATACGAAGACTGACAGGAGCACCACTGAAGCATTTCTGGTAACAACCGAGGTGGCTGCTGAGGTGCACTAGTCTTTCGGTTTAACTAATGAGCGTGTTAACTGGTGACTTTTGGCCGAATGCGTCACGGCTGTTCAATTTGACCGACTTCTAAAAACTGCTTAATCCCATTCCATTCATGAAAATGGAACGGTACACTTTTGACAAGTTCATATTGATTTTTCAGGACTCTTGGTCAAAGTCAATCCTAAAATCAACAAGTCGTTCAAATACGCTTTTTGCCTCATCTCCCTCCCTTCATGATGGCCAGCCTTTCACTCTACCTTTGAGAACCACCCTCCAGTGGTTGAGTATACACGTGAACAGAGGTCAATACTACAATTGTTGCTGAGGATTTGTTACTTGCTTATTAATCTACCAATAATTTTTTCTTTAATAAAAACACCAGAAATAATGATGCAAACAATAGAAATAATGCAATTCCAATCACACCTTCTTACAATCCAAAGAGGTGTCTCGCCCGCTTGTTCTGTCTAACAAACAGTAAAAACCATTTTTTTTTTAAAAAAGGTATTCAAATGTGCTGTAATAGGAAACAAAGGGAGGATCAACTCCTCACCAAAGAAGCGAAAAGCTTAAATTTTTTTTTGTGTTTCACCAAATAAATGATTAAAGGATCGATTAATTATGAAAACCAAAATTGTCATTAGTTCTTGTTATTAGATTAGGAGATTAGCTGCTGAATTGAGTTACAATTGTGATTTTTCCTTATCACTTGCTGCTGCCACAGCATTACTTTCTCTGTGCTGAGACTTTTTCATGCAGATCTTATAAGAAATAATAAAGAAAATGCTTTAATAAACCCATTAAAAGGGTCTACATTTGTGAGTAATAATGATTCTCCTGCAGAAAAAAACACATTTTTTCAAGGAGTTTTTCTCAATCTTTGAACCTAGAAAAAATAAACCCGGTTTCCCCATTTACAGTCACATTTCTAGCTCAGGTTACTGCCCAAAGAGGAGAAGAACCACATTACTGAAGAGCATGTGAACACACCACTGTTCTCAGTTGTTGGTAGACACAGCTGAGTGAGAAGAACATACAGCAGCAGCAACGTGCCACGGGTTAAATCGTTCATCCGCTCAAACACTGGACACTCAAACTGTTCCTCCCTTTTCCCATGATGCTTGGCTGATTTGACTGCCATGTCTGTGAAATGACTGCGGTTTGCCTTATCACCTGATCTTTACTGCTGTTCAGCCCGGCAGGCGATGTGGGGGGAAAAAAAAAAAATACTGCTTCTGTCTTTTGAACACATACACACACGGAGCTTTTATCTCATATGTACAAAGCTCACAGCAGACTGCCTTTAAATGCCACGGACTCCGAGAGCACCAGCAACAGAAAGAAACACACTACACACATCTAAGTGTTCTGCTAGAAGAAGGAAAAAAAAAAAAATCTCTCTAAGAAAACTACACTGGTGCATTTCCCTTTATAAAGATAAACAACCCATAGGTTGGGTGGTGTGGTCAAGTACACTGAGTTTTTCCGGCGACGGAAAAACGAAACACATCCCAGCCAACAATAACATAACTGAACAAAACAGAGACAACAGAGGTGAAGAAGATCATGGGGCTATTTACCAGCCGACAGTTCTAGGGATTCTCAACAGTGGGAGTTACACGGGAACATTTTAAAGCTCAGGAATTCAGCAGATGAGTAACAGTAAGGATTACAGCAGTTAACAACTGGTGACTTTTACTTCCTGCTTCTGAGAAGGAGAGCTAGAGTTCAGACAGAAAAAACCTCACAAACACAGATAGTGGCTCACAGAGAAAACAGGACAAAGCTCTACAACATGAGGAGTTCTCCAGAAATTCTACTGATTTACTCTTTACCATGCATTGGACAGAAAGCACACTGCTAAAGTCAATTTGGACTTTATCAACCTGATTAATATATAACTGGGCTACCATAAAAACAGATTAAATAACAGTTGCAGGAACAGCTGCCCATATCATCCATGTATTTAGAAGGCTGAATACATTGTGGCCAGAAAGCTTTACCACTAATTTGCCCCAGTGCCCAGATGTATTACTGCACTAACAAACTCCCTAGGGCCCTATAGACCTCAACAGTCCTGAACAGGACACCTCAGACTATTATGAATGTTTAGCCATGGTGGTGGTTTGGCTCCATGGGTGGCAATGGCGGTCTGATGGCCGCTTCGCCTCCAAAAACACTGCATCCTACAATTCCTGTTATACAATTCCGTAGCATCTTGTTTGTAACACAAGCTTTCTATTATAAATTTGATGAATCCAGCCAAATGCCAAAGGTGAGATACACCTGATGACACCTCTTCCGAGGGTTATTTTCTCAGAGCTAGTTAATTTCAGAGACAATGAAGACATTGTTAAACTGGTACTGCACTTGTTGTGACAACTATGCTAATCTCCAGGCGATAAATTGGTAGTGTGCCCCGTTAAAAACTGATGGCTATAACATAAACCTATATAATCATTACTCCTGTGTTTCTAGCCTGACTGCTGAGGCCTGAAGTGTAAAATTCTGAATAATGCATATGCAGGGCTTTATTAACGTAGTGTAAAGACTGCATGCTTCAGATTGTGTACACACACGGATGTAGTCTAGATCCCGGAAATGTTCATAATCTGACCCCAGGTCAGTGTGACTGTGTGTATTTGAAGCAGATATATGCTGAAAGCAGGCCTTCCCGAAAAAACAAAAAAAAACAAAAACCAAAACTAAATATAGTTGACATACAACATTAGAGTGCATCCTACTCTTTGTGAGGCTCAGCACCGTTAAGCACAGAGCTGGCTTTAAATTAGCGTCCAGGGATTAGTTTAATCACCTGAACATTAAAAAAAAAAAAAAGCGGCTCCATAACCCACGTGGCTGTAATTAAAAGCCTGACTCCTCGCTCCGTATCCACGGGCTGTCTGCTGCACCTGTCTCTCATTTGGCTCCTTGCACTGATCTGGGGCAGCAGATCCCTGACAGGCATACAGAGCAGCTTCTGCACGCGCTCAGTGTGCGCTGCAGCCAGCAGCGAGTCAACGTCTGCCTTGTGTGAGGAACCTGGGGAGGAAACGCTCTCCAACATAGTCAGCCTGTGAACAAACAACTCTTTTTCCCGCTAACTCTGCCTTTTTCTCCTGAGGTGTTTCATCCCCTCCCTTCCTCTCTTACTCTCTCAGCTCTGGGTGATAAAGTGCAACGACTTAAGTCTGCAGCAACTAACTCCACTTGTCTTTGCAAATGACTTTCACCCCTCAGTCTCCCTCGTTTCCAGAGGCTTAACACATTAAAGATAAAATCTCATTTCCCAGTCCAGAAGCACAGCTAGCCCAGAGCGAAGTGAGACTACATCAGGTGCTGACGTTAAAAGCTTTTCTCCTGATCACCAAATCTTCTATCGGGGCGATTTACTTTCTCTCTAAACAACCTTACTGTAGCAAAGTCTCATGTCAGTGTAAGTGAAAATTTGGTTCTATAGTAACGCAACAAAAAATGTTATACATCGGGATGGGATGGACACATTGCTATTACTATTTGAGTTTGAATATTTGGCAAAACGTTAATTTCTTTCATATGGCCCATTCCTTTCTGATCATATTTCCATGATAACAATCATTATCGATCCTAATTGTTTTCTTGATTAATCAATTAATTGTACTGTCTATAAAATGTCTGAAAATACTCAAAAATGCTCATCATAATTTCCCACAGAACAATGTGACGCCTTCAAATGTCTTGTTTTGTCCCATCAACAGTCAAAAAACCTAAAATATTCCACTAACTATCATATAGCGAAGAACAATCCTCACGTTTGAGCAGCTGAAACCTGTGAATGTTTGGTATTTTTGCCAGAAAAATGGCAGAACTGGTGGACGCATTACCAAATAATTGCCAATTAATTTTGAGTCGACTGGGTAATGAATTAATCATTTAGTTGTTTCAGCTCTAGTTATGTTAACACAAAGGAAGGGACAATTTAATTCGTCTTCAAGTTAAATCTTATAAGTTGCTACCACCCAGAAGTAAAAATCCAGCGTGTGTGTTATAGTTATGTTACAGAAACATTATGTAACTATTAAATATGAAAAAGGTAAATTCTGTCTCATGAAAAACAAAAGTTAGATTTTTAAACAATTTCATTTTGGCTGCTAAATCTTACTTCTAAAAATGGTCAGGTAAGACCAATTTCCAGACGGGAGATATCGTCATGCAATGTGTGTGTCCCCAAGCAACAAGATTTGAACAAAGGTTCTGATGTAAAAGCAAAGACAGCAACTCCAAAGCAGTGGGTTACAGTGGTGAGGTACTTCATAGTTTCTCAGCCAGCATAAAACATTAAAAGAACAAAGAGGGAGCTGATCACAACAAACATGTCAGGGGGAAATGGAAGAGCCACCACCAGCCAGAGCGTTGCGCATTGTGTGTAAGAAGAAAAGAGTAGGATCAGCAGAGGGTCAACAGACCAAAAAAGAAAGTGGCAAACAGCACAGCAAGACAAGAATAACCCCTGGTCCAACAATAACACGATGGAAATCAGCGAAGCAACAGCTGGATTTTTGAACACATCCTGAGATGGCATCTGCTTTACTCGACTGGTAACGTAACCTCCAACGCTGGCTTCTAAGTGCATTGGTTATTGTGCTGAAGTGGCAGTTTGGTGTGGGAATAACATTTTCTGGCGTCGTTCGTAGCAGAGATTCAGTGTCCTAATGTTAGGAAGGTGAACGCTACACGGTAAGCTATTGTTAGAGTTTTATTCCTACCAAACACTAAGTCACACAAACTACCTCGTAGTCTGGCATGACTGGGTCATTTATTTCCAGACGCATCCCGAGTGCGTCCTTTCACTTATCATTAACTCGTCATCTTACCACCATGTAACCCGGCTCCTAATCAACAGAGCTAAGCTAGACTACTAGCCCTCTGACTGTATCGGTAACTTAGCCGGTCATCTACAGAGCTAAGCTGCATACTAGCTTCCGTCAGACTGAGGGAAGATGAAGCGGATCGTAACATTAGCGGAACATATTCACGTATTGGGTAACTCACCAACTGCCTGTTGCTGTGGCTTGAGTTGTCACCCCTGCCAAGGGAAGACCGTTCCCTGTTGCTAGTAACCCAGTCAGTTTAAAGCTAGCTTCTAGCAACCACTTTAGCACACAACTACTTTTGTTCAAATGTTTTTGGTCTTTTTACGTCACCGTAGGACGACTTGGAATTTACTTTTGTAGCTCTCACCATCACAATGACGACATTTTACCTAAAGCAAGCAACTAACTAACAGTGCATAAAAAACCCAAGCAGTCAAAACATCATTTAGGTTGTAAACAAGGCAACAGTTTAGTCATATTATGTAAACCAACATATTTGGATGTAAAACTGAAAGTGAACAGACCTGAAATGTCAGTAACAATTACACACACTCCAATTGCAAAGAAAGCCATGTCCATGAACGACAGACAGCAAGTAATGTATGTCAAAGTTGAACCAGAAGGTTCAAAGTCAATATGTAATGATTTTACCGCTTGCCTTTGTTTCTCGTCCAAATAAGTTTGGCAAACTTGGTTTAAAACCTGATTGTCTGACAGCTCATATTTCTTGCAATGTTACCATGTTCCAAGATCTCCGCACTTCACTTGGTGAGTGTTTTACAATAAAATAAAATGCAAGTTGTAATAGATCAGAATTATGCTGTAAAAAAAAAAAAAAATAAATGAATAAAGATAAATGAATAAATAAATAAAAATCTCTCTTTCACAATTATGAGCAAACATTTTGGCAGCTCGCTAAGTAACGATCACAGAACAAGTGTTGGGTTTCAAGAAAACAACCTTGTTACATCAACATCATAAATTTCCTCATTATATTGTCAAAGTAAAAACCTTAACCATTTCCTCTCCGGCCTCAAATAGACTTTTTCTAATGCTTAACACTCAGACAACAAAAATGAAGAGGTCTTCCTTTGCAGTGAAGAAAGTTTTTTTTTTTTTTTTTTTACAAAAAAATAACACACAGCTGTGTGCAGTGTAATAAACTCCAACGAACTCTCACAACCGTTATCATAAACCATGTTAGACTGTCTTAATCCAACTCTCACAGCCTCATTAATTGCTCTTAACCTCACAGGATTCATAAGAGTTGATGCAATTTCCTTAATTACAAGAGGGCCTCCATTTCCCACACTTGTTTGCAGTCATATGAGGAAATTCAGCGCAGCCTGAAATTACTCCCAATACCGAAATGTGCCTTAAGGAGGCTCAGCGTTTCTTCAAATCTCGGTGCATGTGTGGTGCAATCCACACGAGCGGTTTTGCGATGGCAGCCTAAATCCATTTAATTTCAATTTTGTTTTCTGCGCACTTTGGATTCACGCTTTCCCGTAGGTGCAGCCTCAAGGTTCCCAAACGCTCTGAAATCACTGCCTGCTACTGGCATGAAACATCATTCCCTCTCTCCCACATGATGTCAATAGAGCAGAAAGAGATTTTTCACAGAACCACAGGCTAGACTCATATTCAACTTTAATGTTTATCAGAATAGCAACTGAGAGGAAACAGACATTGAGCTGTAGGTCAAACAGTTCGACTCCGCTGAAGCGCTAAGGAGAGGCAGGGACCAGGCCTTACAGACGACTGTACCGAGGCGTCAGAAATTGGGACATTTAGATGACTCTATACGTCTAGTTTTTCCCAGTTAGTGGAATTCGGTTTTAGCGACGCCATCCTTTTCTTCTACACATTCCCTTGAAGACGAAACTGCTAGAGGAGAAATCATTCATTCGAAAAGTTATATTACTTGTTAAGTGGCTGCAAAATAAACACAATTAGTTCAATATGTGCAGAAAGAGTTTCAGTTTTTTCGTCACAATATGCTGCTATGAAAATATTAGCTTTTCTTATTATAACAATGTAGGCTACAAGCCAAATTACTCCATTAAATTATTTAATTGGGTCCAATCATGCCTCTGCACACTTGCAGCCTAATTACAGGCAACATGTGTTTTTAAAAAGGTTTTCAGTAGGTAAGAAGTAAATGAATAAAGCATCACGGCTTTGTTTATTTTCCTTCAAAGGACAAATGTCAGACTTTCAATGTTTTTTAAGGCCCCTGGGAGGCCTGGAGGACAGAGGGGTCAAACAAATCTGATTTGCATTGTGACTGTGGGGTACGAATACATCACAAGCAGACAGCCAGGGAATTCAAAATCAGACTGAAGCACCGGGGGGGTGTTTATTCAGAAAACCAGTTTATTTTAGAGTAAGAATTTTGCCCGGCAAACTGTGGTTTGACAATCTGCAGCTTCTAAAGCAGAAAAGAGTAATTAAAAGAAGTTATTGCACTATTTTTTGAGCTGGGATTTCTCCTTGTCCTGAGATGTTCTACTTAGACGTCCTTGTTTACTTTGACATCCGCTTATTAATAAGACTGGACAGTTGCTGACTGACCTTCTACTGGCTCTAAAACAGTATGAGTAAGTGTGCGTCTCAGTGTGTGTAAGTCAGGGAGTGTACTGTACAAGTGTCAGAGGCAAAATGCACAAGGTCCTGCAGTGATGCACGAGCGGTAATCCAGCCTACAGTGTGTGGCTCATAAATGTAGCCTCCGGTGTAGAGAAGCCCATATGATTCTCATTTCTCTGTGACAGGGCCATGAATCTCGGCCAACTTTCCTTTCAAGAGCACACCTTATCCTCTGGACTTTTACCAGAGATGATTGGATCCAGTTAGCGGAAGGAAAAGCCATCCGCGAGTAGCCCCCAAAAACAGAACCTGACCAGGGAATACATAAAAACTTATGCAGAGATATGCAGTCTGTAGCCTGATCTATATTTTCCATGCGGGCTCCCCACCTTGAACTATTCAGGCTGGGTTGGGCTCTGCTGTTTATCTTAATTCCATCAGGTTCTTAGAAATGAACCTTTTAATTAGAATTGAAATAGTTGGTAATTGTTTAGTCTAATTTTCAAAAATAAGGACAAGTGCCTATCAAGTTATGAGATGCCTGTTTCAAATGACTTTAAACTGACCACCTTTGAATTTTTTTTGAATTGCCAGGCAGAGAAAAGCAGCACCTCCTCGAATCCGAGATGCTTTAACTTAAAAGATTAATTATTGATTAATTTTCTCAGTTGACTGATCAATCAATGACTAATGCTGGTTCCATCCGAAACTGCTTCATACCAAAAGCCAGAATCAGTTGCCTTGGCTGCGAGGCTTTGACACTGAAGCGGCTCTAGGAAGCACTGAGTTACAGTCACTGGAGGCATCTTAGCCGGGGTTCAGTAGATTTAAACCCCCTGGTTAGAACTTAGAAAATGAGTTCAGCCAACACTTGAAAATCTTTCACCTCACTTTTGTTTGTAAACCACATTCACAAAATAATATTTTTAGTAGAAGAGGCTCAAAACTCCACTGAGTCACATCAGCAACAGTACAGGAGCAGCATATGATACTTGTCTGGTCATGGAATCCTGCATTGTTGAGGTCTAAGGCACTGGTTCCCACAGTGGGTAGGGCTGGGTACTGAACTTCGATACTTTTATGGCACTGTACGAATTGCTTAGATACTACTGAGTATCGAAGAATCCCTGTTATTCAGTTCCAAATTTCGGGATTTCTTGGTCTCTGAGTTGCTAAATCGGTTTATATTTTTTATGTTATGAAACTGCTTTGAGTGTGTAGCGGGTGCCACTTTCACCAGCACGCTGATTTATTTCCTTTTTTTTTTTTTTTTTTTACTGTAAATTCTGATCCACACATCATTAAATTAGGCAACATTTACATTAACAACATTTTCAAATTATATTATTTAAAACATGTCAAAATGGAAAAATAAACATCTAAATCACAAACAATACTCGTTAAATATGCAGTTATGGCACAGCTGAGACTGAGGACAACAACAAAAGAGGGCCAGTTGTCGGAGTAATTCAACAGGCTTTCTGGCAAGCATGTTTTCCAGATGCAAAGCGGTCAGAAATAAATGAGCTGTGAACAGAGTGAGCAACAGTAAACTGCGTGTTGCTGTAAAAGGAAATCAAAGAAATCCTGATACATCTGAGCCCCTAACACAGTCTGACGCCACCAGAAGAAGTAAGATTAGATGTATGGTGAAAACTACTTGGCTTACGGCTAGCTGTCGCACACCACAGCGCCACATCTGTTGGAAAAACTGGCAGTTGCAGCAATGACTAACCCAAATCTTATCAATAAGAACACCCTTAAGGATCGGAAGTGAATCTCAAGTGACTCAGAGAGGTAAATGAAAAATAAAAAACGATGCATTAATAACTAAGTACGATATTTATCTGCAGATCTTAACAGCAACATAGTCTGCTGACTTCTCATCATCATGGCCGTACCCACCGCTGAGGTCACCGAGGTCCAGACGTCTGTATTTTCTCCGAGGTGCGTGTGTTAAAAGTCGTGAAATAATTGTCCAAAAATAACTGTAGGGTGTTTAAATAACTGTGGATCAGTTATTATTATCTTTCTGACAGGAACAGCTCTCGCCATTTATGCGAGAGAGGAAGAAAGGAACGCCATGTATTGTATGTACTGCTCTCGGTGGGGCCCAACATTTGTCGGGGAAAACTAAGTTTGTCAACTCGACCGCAAACTTTAAACATGAAACGCCTGTAAAGCGCAACAACAGCATGAAGCATTAAACTATGCAGGGACAGATGCACTGGTGGAATACTGGCGCCTTTGCCAGCGGCATCGGTGTCCACGTTTTCAGCATTATATATTTTCAGTAGTGAGCCCCAGTGCTACTAGTGGAAACAGGTTAGCCTGGAGCCTCGATGTAGAATATCTCTCTAAATATCTGAGACAATATAGAGCCCAATTACAAATTAAGTGACGCCAGCCCTGATTGTTCAACTAAAGTTGGATGGGAATTTAGCTGGACATCACAGCAGGCAGCAGGTCAAACTCCGCGGCCTCTTTTTTTTTTCCTCTCCGCTAATCTCCATTTAACCCTGAGCTGCTGGAGCAGACAGGAGGAGGCTGAGCCATCCCAGCTTCCTCCTGTCTGTTTCAACAGGCATCTTTTACAAAGAGAAGAGAAATGTGCAAATTACCTTTCTGTGGGGAAGCTTTGAAGCAGCTCCTGTTTGCTAGAGCTGTATGAAATACTCGTCCAGGCACCGTTTGCTTGGGCGTACGATTACAGCTTGCACTACTCGGAACTGCTGCATTTGATATGGTCGTGTTAGCACAATGCAGAGGTCAACACCTCAGAGAGAGGCACTTACTATATTTAGTGCTCAGGTCAGGGTTGTGCCTGCATACAGATGGGCGACAACGTTAAGGAAGAACCAACATAAAGTGTCTTAGCCACGCGAGCCTCCAGAACTGTTTCGGTGCTCCTTGGCATTGATTCTTCAAGTCTCAGGAACTCTATGCATGAACAACGTTCCTCTGAAAGATATTCCCTCATTATGTGTTTGGAATTAGGGAAAGATTGTCGTAATTGAACCTTAAAACTACCGTTAAGGTCTGGCACAGAGAACCGTGAGGTGCAGAATTGTCCAATACTGACGCCAATCCCAAGGGATGCCGAGCCGGTCTAACAGGCTGGTTCCAAATCTCCCATAGGTGTTCGGTTAGGTTGAGATCTGGTGACACCCTCATCAAACCATTCAGCGACCCCTCGCTCCCTGCGCGGAGGCATCTGCGTCACATTTGTTATGTGTCTGGACTCATTGATTGAGGTTTTTTTCCTTTAATTTGTCACCCGTCTGTACAGTGGAGGCAGGCTGCCTGGGTGTTTTGTTCAAACACCAAGTTGCGAAAACTAGTCGCCATTCACCAAAGTGCACGAGTAGGAGACAGTTCACAGAAAGCCGGTGAGTAAGTAATATCAGTAAGCTACCACGTGCAGGGTCCCACAAGACGTCCTCCCCTAAAGACTGTCTCTAAAATTTAACATTAACCTTCGAGGGAAAAGAGCAAAAGCCCCGCATCACACAGCAAAGCCCACGAGCTTAACGAACGAGGCAACTGTGCCTTCATCCGGTTACTATGTTCACGACGAGATGAGATATGTCAGTATCGGTCAGACTCAGCTCAGGTGAGGACAGGAGATAGTTAATTCGCAGGAATGAATCAGGGCAGCGTGTCCCAATGACTCGGTCCGTGCCTCTCGTGTGAAGTTTGTAGGTTCTGACCAGAAGATAAAATGCTGATTGCCAACTTTGTTTGACACTCACATTGTTAAAATAGTTACAAATGTTTGTTTGCAGTTTTTTTAACTCTGCCTTTTAAAGGCTCCTACATTATTGGAGAAAGTTGGCTTTAGTTTTCTAACCAGCCTGTCTGTCTGTCTCTGATCAAACCGCTCTGGAGGTTGACAGCTGTTATCACAAAGTCTGCTAATTTGTAACAGCATTTTCCCCGGAGTCGCGGATGTCCCTTAATCCCATTCATAACATTTCTTGTCATTTCAAAATATCAAATCCACACTTCGGCAGAGAAAAGAATTTCCTTGCAGAACAAGTTGGCTTTATCATCCCCACAATTCAGCCTGCAAATTAGCTGTAGCTGCTGATGATGACAACAACACATGGGAGACGTCGCTGCGGACTTTTGATGGGGGGTTTTCGTCAACTTTTACGGAATAAACACTGAGCTGCTCATGAAAATAGCTGTTTCCAGAGCTATCGGAGACTTTGTACCAGCTTGATTCTGCATGAAGACACGTGTACCAGGCTCTGGCTAATGTACGTGCCCATTCCCTCTCACTAAATACCTACATTTATTCTAGTCAAGCATGTTTGCTGCATTCGGACACACACCACCAACACCCAAAATGCCCAACAACACACATACCATCCATGAAAGCCTCCATTCAGCAGATCTTGCCTCATTTGAATAAGCGGGGCTGCTATTGTCTGCCAAATAGGGTCCGTTTTGGGGACGTTTCTGAATTTTTAATGTGGACCAACATAACATCACACCCAGCACCGGCTTGTGCATCTCATTTTTTCTTCTTCTTCTTTTTTTTTTTTTTTTTGGTTAGCTTTTAAAACTTTTGCATTCTCGCTGCTAAGATTGCAACCAGAAGGAGAAGGGGACGAATATGGGTGCGTGATTAGATATGAGTACATAAAAAATGAGAGGAAATGATAGGGATAAATGAACCTGACAGTCCAAACATTTTTGGGTCAGGCGGGTCCTTCGAGGAGCAAAGAACTACAACGCCATGGTTGCCATTTGAGTTGGGTTGAAGGAGCAGAAAGCCAACTTGTCACACAGGTTGAAAATCTATTTCGCTTTCTGTTCTGGCTGGACGAGCCTTTGAGGGATATCACACATTCGGATTTATAGTTATTCTTGAGTGAAACGGCGGCTTACAGGAGCTGACCTCTGTGTAGGGTTTGAAAAATTCTGGATTTAGATCGTGTCACATAGTTTTCGCCAATTTATTATTGTTTTTTTTTTTTTTTTTAAACCAGGATTCTCTCTTTTTTTTCCTACACAAAAAAGAAAAAGCTGGATCGCCACAATGACTGAAAGTAGGGATAAGGTGATTTAAATCTGTGTATCAAAAGAACGAAAGATAACAACAATGTTCACAATCGACAAATCACAAAATTAATTTACCACGGGAAAAATGTCAAACATTCGCTGGATCCAGCATCTCAAATGTCAGAGTTTGCTGCTCTTTTATGTTTTATATCATTTTAATTTTTGATGTCTTTGGGTTTTGTATCGATGGTTGGAAATAACAGAACACAGTGTAGGGCCACTGGGAACCTAGAATGGGCGGCTCACATTTGCTGACACTATGGAAACTCCATAATAAGGTTAATAACCATAAAAGCAACCGACAGATTAAAATGACAATGGAAAGCAAATCATCAGCTGCGGCCCCGCAAGGCTTGTAACAACACACCGGCTCTTAGCCGTAGTGGGACCATGGTGGTTTTTAAAACTTTCCTGGGTCGAGAGGGTGACTTCGTGGAGGGGCAGAGCCCCCAGCCACCGACCCGGCGAACCCAGAACCACCGACCCCGACCCCGCCGTGCACCTTTAACTGCGTGTCAACATGTGAACGCGGCGCCGACCGCTTCACGTTCGACAACTTCCTGAAGTCCCTGTTATTGTAACTTCAGTGCGACGCCTAGCTCCGGGTTTAGCTACGTGGCTCCCGGTTCATCCCGGCCGCTGTAACTAATGACCTGCCATGCTAACACGGTAACCAAACTGGGTCCATCTTGTAAATTACATCACACTCTCTCGCTCTCTCATGAACACACACACACACACACACACACACACACAGTATGAGAATGCCAAGGTTGATGTATTGGCGGTAAAGCGTTGAGGCGAGCACAGGGGACACCGGGAAGTACGCAGCTTTCAGCCGAGTATGATTTCTGCCTCCACACTGCATACGGCGAACAAACTAACAGAAGTCATTTCTGGTGTGTGTGTGTGTGGGGGGGGGGGTAACCGTCACCGTCACCGTTGAAACACGGCGAGACGGTCGAGAAACAGCGGCCGGCCACGAAGACCTCACCGCTACGCTGAGCCACTCGCGGTCGAGATTCCCTTACCTGTACCGGGGGGATGCCGCCCGGACCGTCCGCTGCGTCGGGCGAGTTGTCGAACACTCGGTCCCTGTACAGAGACCACAGCCCGACGTTCGGGAGGAAGAGAAGAGCCGCCAAGAGCAGCCCGGCGAACTGCAGCAGCCTCTTCTCCTTCCGCCTCATCTCTCCGGGAGAAAGCGTGCGAAGCGGCGGCGGTGGAAAACTGGCGAGTCCCGAACCACCGCTTTTCTTAGCGGAGGCAACTTTCACTCTGACCGGGGGCACGGACACCGGCGCTGTGACGCTCCACGGCTGCTGTCTCTGCCGCTAGGGGGAGCGAGCCACTGTGCTTCGGCTCGGAGCGGAGGGTGCGGAGGTGGGTGTTCAACCGACGGAGGACTTTTTGTTTTTTGGGTTTTTTTTGTAAAGGATGTTTTGGATGGGATGTAACGATTCTTTCAAACCTGCCGAGGTTCCCTTGGGTAATAAAAGCCAGTAGATTACAAACTATAAAAAGGGGAAATAGCCGCAACTAAATCATCCTGACAAGTTCCACCACTGATTTACCACTTGTGCTGCCTTCAAATACACCTCGGAAACAACACACACTCGTTTTTTTTTTCGGGGGGGGGCATAACCACCTGTTTATGTAGTAAATCTGTCCTGGAATAATGACAAATAAAATGTAGGTAAACGCGCCAGCATGCGTATAAAAATCGCTTTATTTTAATTGTTTCGAATCACTTGAGGACATTGTCTCATGAACATAAATGGACATGGACTCCTCCTCCAGAGGAGAGACACCATTTAAAAAAAACAAGGTTAAAACCATCAACTTCTGCTGGGAGAACATCCAAATCTCATTGGATGTACTTCCTTGTCACTGCTAAACTTGCTTTAACGCTAAATCTGTTCGCCACCGTGACACTCTTTCCATTTAGTTCCTGAGAACTTAAGGCCAGGTTCCGTAAAATCCAACCATTTATTACAGGATTACAGGATTTTATGATTTGTCAGCCGGATCAAGATCTTAGGAAGTTAAAAGAATATTGTAGTTGTCTGTGAACTGATTTCTAAAATATTTTGATTTTATTACATGTTTTTTTTCAGAAAAGAACAATGTGTGTGCTTTTTAAAAAATGTTATATCTCACTTTATATTTCTTCTCTTCTCTTTAGTCTTGCGCTGTCTTTAAATTACTCCGCCTGAATCCCCTCTGAATCTGTTTGTGCAGTCAATTGCACAATGGCTCTTTAGCAATTTAGCAGCACTTGATGCACAATGGCAGAGGCTGGCTGTTTTGTGTTTGCCCCTCAGCGGGGACTAACCGTGGTGACTTCCGCATTCAGTGGTGTCCCGTGAAAACTCTCCATATGGCTGTGCCATACAAAATCCATTAACCAGTGCAGCACTGGGGATGTTGAGCTGATACTTCCTGCTTTTGTCACCATATCTGGTTGGTGACAAAAGCCGTCTGGTTTATGCTTTGCAAAACATGGTGCTGAGGAACGACTCTAAGTTAGTTAATTGAATATTACAGTAAGCTAAAAAAAAAAAAAAAAAAAAACTTAACTTTGTTTGGTGACAATTAACCGAACATGTTTTTTAGTGGACATGAGCCAAACTTCGTGATGGCAGACAACCACTGAAATATCTCATTCACCCAAAATAAATTCTCACTGCAATAAACACGTGACGGAAATGTCATCGAAAATAAAGCCGTTGTTGAATGGCACGCTGAAGAAGATATTTACTGATCCAGCGGCGTCCGAAACAACAATCATCTGATTCATCAGGTTTCTCCTGCAGATCCTCCACCACAGCTGAGCAAGAGCCGGCGGTGGAGTAAATGAGGCCCAGCTGCGTCTGTGATGGAAATCCTCGGAACCCAAGCAGCCACCACGTCTACCTTGTAAGACCTGAACAAAGCCTGTGTCTTTTGTAGACTGGCTGTAAGCATGTCCTAGTGCATTTCCAAATTATGCCTTGTTGGTGGAAGAGAGGTTTGGATTCATATTTTTTTCTGTCAAACCGACAATTTGAAACAGTGTGATTATAATTTATGCAGTTAACGGTGTATTAACCAGCTGAGCAAGGTGCATTTATTCGGTGACCGTTGATTTTGTCGGCTATAGTGCCAACCATTGCCAGCAAATTTACTCAGCTGCAGGTAATTAACATCGATTCTATGAGTTGGCCAGACAACAAAAAAGAAACTCTCAGCTGTTGTCTGGTTCATAAGCTCTATGGAAGCCGGGGTCTGTGCTATTTCTGCCCTATTCTGTGAGTTTGATCCTCGATTTAGGTTAATCTATACTCCCTCTCACCAGGGGCGATTCGACCAAGACCTAGTAGACTGAATTTGCTGGCCAAAGGGCTAATGACTGGTAGGAAATGTGGGTGCACACACAAACCCACACACACACACACACACACACACACCATTCAACACCTTTCAATGTTCCTTTACTTATTGTTTTAATGGTGCATTGTATATAAGCTAAAGAAATATTTACAAAGTTACCCATAAATATCATCTCTTGATATTTGCACTTTTTCATTGACATCCGAGAAGTAAATGAGAATTTTAATGTTGGTTTACTGAAGAAAAACAGCACAAAATGAGAAGAAGGGAAAATAAGGTATATTCATTTTATATTGTGATGCCCTCGCCAACGCCTGCTGACTTTTTCTTCTTTGTCTGTAGCATCAGTATTATACATGCTGTCCGCTAGCACCACACCATTGCTGCTTCTGCATGCAACCCGCAGAGTTATGGATTTTAAAAAAGTGCTCGCCACAAATCAATGCGGGTTGAAACACTGGAGTGTGGCTGACACAACAAAGGCATCAAATGCATGAGCAGAAATGAAAACATGAAAAATAACCTGAGAGCATTTGTAGAACATCACGCAGCCAGAGACCATGCTGGCAGGAAAAAAAAAACGAAAACACAGACTCATATTGTGGACACATGTAAGAACAGTATGAACCGGACAAGCCATTTTCCCGGTTCGCATATGGAACTGTTAGGAAATGATGGAGGATTTGGACAAAGCTAAATGAAAGGACATGCACAGAATTCTTCATGACCAGCAAAGATTTTGGCCATTGGGCGAACAGGAAGCTGATACCGAAGTGGTGCTAGCCTTGCCTGAAATCCCGACACTGGGCTTCAAACACACAGGGGCATAGCTGGAAAGATAAATACTAGTCAATAAATATTTTCTTATTGTTCTCTAGATTATGCAACTACTAGTAATAAAGCCTTTATTAAATTTGGGTTTTGTTAAATGCTTGTTAATCCTGGGTCTGAATGGCTGCAACTGTCAGGCGCTCGTCTATCCATCATCCTCCTCTGTCGGTCAGTGTACAGCAGTTCACTGCACAGAGCAGGGGAACGGGAGCCTATCAAGCTGGCTGCTTTAAGTAAACCTAAAGTTCAAGTTTAGCGACAAAACAGAGCACTTTACGTAGCGCACAACGATGCCATGAGGAACAGAAAAAGTTCAATTTCAGCTGTCACTATCAAAGACATAGATGTTCCCTTCCAAAAGCGGTAATTCCACACATCAGTCAAGTTGGAAATATACGCACTTGACTGATGAAGCCGCATATAAGTTTTAGCTGAAATAGATTTTCGCTTTTTTGCGATAGGATGAGGGCCACGAATTTTATCCCCCATTTTTGACAAAGGAGGTGCATCAGGAAGGGATCATGTCATGCCCCCAGTTTTCACTAATGGTGGACCTTCCATCCAAGTACTGAACATAAAGTTAAGCCCCAGTGACATATCAAGATGAATTGTGTCCTACACGCCCGGGTCGCCCTTCATGACCAACTGGCCAGTGATATCACTCGTCTCAGCCGTCAATCAAAAGAAACCTGGCGTCTGATCATCAGTGATGAGGCACAAACTGAACTCGTAACATTCTTTCCCTGAAACAGAACTGACTGAATCATTGGACTATAGGGAAATAACTTCCCTGCCGACGTGAAATCATCACAGATGAGCTATTTGCAATCTTTGTCCCCGCAGTGTTGCCTACTACAGTTTATACAGCACATGGGTGTACATTTTATGCTGCTGTTTCTGTGAGTTTAAAGGGAGTGGATGTTGTTGCATCTGCAGGTGTTTGTGTGGTTAATGTCTGAAGTCACCGTTAGGTTGTGGCAGATAAAATGATATGTCATAAGGTACATGTCATGTTCAAACTGCAGTAAAGATGAAGGAGCACCTAGAGTGTCATCTGTGAGGTAGTTTCACTCCTCAACAAACTTGACAGGGACATGGAAATGACTATCATTTTGTTATGTTGATGAAGATTGCAGTTGGGCAGCTTTGAGGTTTTACTTAGGCGCCGTTGTGCTTTTAGCTAAAGGCTAAAAGCCAACAAATCTTAGTTTAGCATGTTAGAGGAAAAGTCAAAGGATCACCACAGTTCAACCAGAGGGGGACATGAATGTCACTGCCAAATTTCATGGCAATCCATCTAATAGTTGTCGAGACATTCTACTCAAATCCACAAAATCGACCCTCATGGTGGCGCTAGAGGAATAGTCAGGGGATCATCAAAGTCATTAGAATACATCATCTGGGGGCAATGAATTTCTCTACCAAATTTTGTGCCAAACCATCCAGTAGATCTAGAGAAATTTTACAGGATTAGTGAAAACTTTGACCTGCTGGTGGTGGTACAGGAAAAGTCAGGAGGCTTCATTGTCTGTATATGAATGTCTATTTAAAATTTCACCTTAATCTATCGAGTAGTTGTTGACATATTTCAGTCCGGTCCAGAGTGGTGGACCAACCGACCAACCAACAGATTGACGGGGCCATTCCTAGACCCATGATGCCAGCGTGGCACAGAAAAAGAAAAAGAGGTAAATAATTCCCCAGGTCAGGTGATGGGAAACAACCTAAAGGGATACAAGCCTACGATTTTCCCTCGTCTCCACCCGGGAATCGTTTGCAATTGCACTCAACTAGATTATAGATAAAAACATCTTTCCATAAATCAATGGCTTTTAGTTACCTGGCCCGGGCTGCACCATCAGTGCCTTGTCTGCTGAAGTGAACTGATGCTTACTAATTGTTAATCAGAAAGGTCTCAGTGCCAGAATAAATGCAGCTAATGGGTTTCAGCACACAACAGTCAATCATCGGTCTGCCACCAGTGGAATAAAGGCATGCTAACAGTATGCTTTGCTTTGATGCCCTGCAAATTACCTTGATTTTTTTTCTGACCTCTTACAAATCCACACTGAGCCTGTGACACAAGCAGGAGGAGTTATAAAGCAAAGGTCTGCTCAATCAAAGTAAATCCCCACCACATTCAGAGCTTGCAGGTTTCATCCATAATTCATGCGGGAAGACGCTGAACAGATTGAATTGTCACAACTCAGGCTGGTACAGATGAGGAGAACGAGGGAGGAATGAGCTGTTCTCTCTCCTTGAGCATCCTGAGCGGGATAGAAAGAGTAGGATTAGTACCGAGAGCAATCGCAACACATCCTGACGTCAAGTCCACTCTGTGAATCTGGCTAATCTTTGCCCACAACAAGCCGTTACGTGTCTGCACGTCAAATGCAAGTATTATTAACAAGTACAATAGTAGGCGAAGAGTTACAACTGGCTGGTTTATGATACAAAGATTAGGGAGGGAGTCGATTCGAATTTAATGAGTTGGTGAATTCGAAGGTTCAAGAAAAAAACAGTTTTAATATTATTTGGTCAGGCAGGAAAATGCACTACTGTGAGATCTCTAGGTGTGTTTAGGCATAATGGGTTATTAAACAGTTGGACACTCATTCCTTCCCAAAAAACAGTCTCCAAAGATGTACGAGCTGTGAGTATTCATACAATACATGCGCCAAGCATCATAAAAACGTTGTGGACAATGTTCACTGCAGTTCCAATTCCTCGTGTGTTAACTGCTCAGATTGTTCTTCTGTAAACAGAAGGAGATTAAAAAAAATGGGGAGAAAATGCAGAAAATAATGAGCCCTACACATTTTTATGCAAATAGTAAGAATGCATTTTTTCCCATGTAAAATTTTATTCTTTCTAAAACGAATTGAAATGAAAAAAGTCATTTTCTGGAAATGTGATTTAATTAAGTTCTTGACCTTAATTCAGCTTTCCAGTTTTCATGTGACTTTTACAGTCCTCATCATCTAGTCATAATCCCATTACACTCCTAGAGCCATCCCTGAAGGCTTGTACTTGGTGTGTGTAAAGACTGTGTGCGTGAGGGTGTTCATGAGCCCTCATTACCCAGACTCCCAGATGCTGTACCCAGTGTTCACCTTCCCTTTAAGCCCATATGATCCTTTAAACACCGGTGCACGTGAAACGTCACTCTTTCTGATTGAAGCTCTGCTCAGTGCGAGTGACTGAACATGTTTAACATGTTTCATTTTGATCCGTGGTACAGAGCAAGGACTCTGCCTTCTCCTGCTCTGAGATCAATCAATGATAGCTACGTGATCGACAGCTGCACTGCAGTAAAAATCTAAAGTGTGTTGCAGCAAGAGCATGTTAAGTATGTTCCTGGGTTTGAAGCAGCAACCACTACAGCTGAAAGTTTAAACTAGTATGGAAATGTCTTAAGTTGCAGTTCCTCTAATGCTGGCACATTTAGTGCGATTTCACATTACGTGGTAAGACCTCTAAACTAAATTTGGCTGACAGCTTTAGCTGCCAGTGTTTTTAAAATTCCTTCTCTCTTCAGTTTCTGCACATGGCAACCACAGTATGGTTAAGGTGAGGGAAAGATCGGGGTTATAGCACATAAACTATGGTGGAGGTAAGGTTAGGGTTAGGTAGCTAAAACAGTTGGTTAAGGATAGGTAATGTTGCAGTGCAAGTGCAAATGTTAATCGCAGGTCTCCTGCATGAAGTCTAGAACACGACGTGCCACCATCCAGACCTTCAATGCCTTGCTTTCCAGCTCGCTGCAAACAGGTGGCGTGCTACTCTTTAAATTTGCTCTCAACATTGGCACTGGACATAAACAGTGTAGTGCAGGTTTGTCTAATATGGATGTAATTCTTAAGGATACTGGGCTGTTTTTGGGCTTTGTTCATATGCTTGCGGAAAGTTCCAATATCTGAGAAAGTGAACTGCTGAAGTCTGAAGTTCCATTCAGACGTTTCGCTGGCTTTAGATAATTAACTACAAATCATGTATACTTAATTGCAGGTTTTCTTTTCCTGCACTTTGGTTTTTCACGGTGTACAGAAATGAACTGAATTCAACGAACAGTCAGGAAAAAAAAGTCTGAAAACTTAAAAAAAGGCTCTGAAAATGGCATGTGATTTGTGGATCTGTTAAACCATGCAAAACCACCAGTCTTTATCTAATGTGCTAGAAAACATGAAACATCAATGAAATCCGAAGAAAATATCAAAGAAGCCTAAAGCTAAAGAGCTGTGAATGTAGTAAGTACTACAATTTGTTCTATAGTTGCAAATAATGCCTGTGGCCTTCAGTCAGTCATTTTAAACCTCCCACATGCTCTACCCCGTGGCCACCTGTCCATTAAGACCATATAATCTGCTAGATATTGATGCAATAAAAAGGCCACAGTAGAAGTGTCTGATTAGATTGGAACATCTGCTCCATATGTCCAGCTTGGCATGTACACTGTCCTCAGCCTTCGCAATAACAGTGGAACACAGCCGTCACCACTCAAGGTGGTAATTAATATTTACCGCTGGCATCTGGGCTACCTGTTAGTTGATGTCTTAAATCAGTGTAATCTGTGTCGGGGCTTATTGGGCTGAAGAACTTTGGAGATAGATTTTGCCATTTACCCATCAGCAATATCTTAACTATAACCTTTACGTCGATTATGCGACCGCGTACTTAACAGTAGACGCGGCTCAGCGTCCCCCAGGAGGAGCTGGCTGACGTGGCCGTTCAGAAGGAGGTCTGGGAGACTCCGCTAAGCGCACTGCTACCACCGCCCAGACCTGGATAAGCAGCAGAAGAGGAACGGGTGGATGGATTACATGAACCCTAGGGCCATGTCAAATTTCTCCTGGCATTTTTAACTCTCTGGTGTTCTCCCTATGAACTACTACTACTACCAGTAATAATAATAATGATAAGGGAGAAGCAGAATAACAATAATGATGATAAAAATAACAATGCTGACTTTATTTAGATAACACCTCAACAACAGAAATTGCAACATCATAACGCAGTTTTATTTAAAAAAAATAAATAAATATGTCCAAGAAATAAATCTGTAAATAGTCTAGGATAAAATAAATTGGCTATAAATACATATAATAATAATATCTGTAAAATGCTCCACACACTTTTGTCTTCTGACATGTTTTAGGAGTAGAATTTCAAAGAAACGCGTATTTGAAAAATGTATGTTTAAAATGTCTCACTTAAATACCTGTGTATGACTCATTCTGAAGGAGTGACAGACAATG
Source organism: Xiphias gladius (assembly GCF_016859285.1). Classification (NCBI taxonomy): domain Eukaryota; kingdom Metazoa; phylum Chordata; class Actinopteri; order Istiophoriformes; family Xiphiidae; genus Xiphias; species Xiphias gladius. Next base: position 3,244,822 of record NC_053416.1, on the reverse strand, counting down.
AGAACCTGGATGATGTTTTTCATTAGATCTGTCTCCTTAAAGTTGCTTTGATTGATTTTTTTTTTGACCACTTGGTGGCAGAATAACTTCACCACAAGCTGCAGACACGCGGCCCCGATCATATTATTGCGTTAAAAAGTTAGTACGGTTGACGTGTTCGCAAACATCAGACACGGGGAAACTCTCTTTGGCTCTGAATTTGAGTCTCTCTCTTCTGGCTTCATATCTGCCAAATGTTTCCCTTTCTTCACCAGTTAGTCTCTAACTTTGTCCTGTCTTGCTCTGAATAAAAGCAGAACCTAAGTGGATTTCAGAAGGAAGGAAATAAGTGTTGCTATATATTTACATTATTAGCAACACACATTACCAACAGTATCGGTTTTTGGTCTCCTGAACTGAACCAGAGGGGCAGTGCTTCAAAACAGAAAATATTATTGCCCTTGAGCCAGACTCAGAGATATTATATCATCAGTAACTGTACGTAAATATGATAAGCAAACACTTGAACAAATAAAGAAATACAAATTGGTCTTGAATGAAATGCAAACGCAGTCATCTGCCGCTTCCTGTCAGGTGTTTGTGATGCAACACCCTGTGTACTGGGTGCACTTTTCCTCCCTAGTGGCATTTAGAGCCGCAAAGGTTCGGCGGCGTCCAGGCAGTTTTCTAGTCACAATATTGAAGCTCTCTGTGGTTTTTTTTGGTTTTTTTTTGTTTCTGATAAGTGCTGAAACCCTGTGGAGCTGGCAGTGAGAGCACGATCGCTTCCCGTTGAATAACTCCAAGTCGAAATGCACTTTAGTAACCTGAAGTAGTACATGTGGTCATCGAAACCTTAGATCCTAGTTACATCAGACTACTTTGCAGCTTTGCCTCACTCGCATCGGGGCCGCAGGAAACTGATGTCAGCGGGGAGTTCTAATCTTATCCCTGGCTTTCATTTTGGCTAACCTGGGGCGTTTGCATCCCCTAGCTTATCGTTTGACAGCTCGTGTTTTTTTTAACTGATCCAGATTCACTGCGGTGATGCCGCCCTTTTCCCAGATCTCAGCAACGGCTTTCGGTGAGTACGATGTTATCCTAAGTGATAGAGATGACAGCAAAAACTGCTAAAACCAGACCCAAGTTGTCTCCTCTGTGATTCGTCCTCCAGATCATTCTGTCGGCCCAAAGATGAGCCAATCCTGGTGAAAGCTGGAACAACGTGTCGCTGTCAGCTCGTTCATCTCGGTGTCCCCATGGCTTTGGATACACACACGATACTTGTTGCTCCACACATTCAGTGATGGTTTTGATCTTTATTATATATTAATAATCACCAGACCTAACCTTTAATATTTAATTTGATAAAAAATATTTCTAAAGCTGAGAATTCTAGATAAATGATTTCTCCCACTGTTTATTTCATTTTAACAGCTATCGGCGCCTCTGCCACTTCCTGTACGTCAAGTCCACCCCCTCTATCATGAGCAACAGGTTCAGCCTGTACTGTCCTACTCCAGCTGTTTTCTGGCTGTCTTTTTTACTTTTAACAAGTTTTTGCAACTTTTTTCTTTTTCCAAAATAAAACAACTTTCATGTTTCACCGGAATTATTTTTAGGGAATTAGATATATTGTGTGCTGCGGTTACCACACAGCCTTGGGACCACAGGGAAAGTGGACTCAGTCTTTTGGACCTCGCTGTATGTCTTTGATTTTTACCGCTGGAAAGAGTTGGAAAGAGCTCAATGCGCGTGCACGTTTGCGTTTGACTTCTCTGCTGAGCACGAATGACACGAGCACATCAAGGACGGGGGCTTGCCGGCAGAGAGCGAACAGGTGAGGCCGACACGCTGGCGTGGCAGGTCCTTATCTTCTCTTCAGTGAAGTTGTCATGGTGATCGATAGAATCCTGCCAGGGTCGTGACCCCTGAGAGTCAATTATCGCCGTGCTCTTTTCTTTCCATCTATTCGCTAAAGATCAGACTGCACAATTCGCAGGTAGTGTATTTTTATCTCACTCCTTTCTAAGCTCGTGAGAGAGAGAGAGAGAGACAGGTATTATATAACATAGCAGTGTGTACATGATAATGGTTAAAGGGCAGCGAGTGTATTGTATTTACAGTAAGATCTGGCAGGACCACCACTGATTCTGTTGAGCTGTGCTGGGCTATACTGAGAGGTCTCCCTCATATTTTGTCAACTTTAATTCACATAAATGGGATGGAGAAAGTATAACCCAGTGTCGTTCAACAGCAGCACAAATGACAGCCTCCAAAGTGACCGTTACTATAAATCAACATCCAGATTCAATAAAGACTGAACATTATAATCCTCATGAAGGGAGGGTTTATTGGTGGCCTGTTGTATTGCTGCATTAGTTTTATCTAGGTGTACCTAATAAACTGGTAAGTGAGTATAGATGAATGAACTTACTGTCCAACCTGCGTGAAACCCGTTCCCTTAACTGGAGAATCAGTATTTTTACTGAAGAACTTGACTTAAAACCTAAAATGGGTGTGACATGGATTGATTTCATCACTGGGGTGATATGCAGCGAATAAAAAACCCCTCTCCAATGTATTTTTTGCACCGGGAAAATATTTTAAACGATTTCATCTTAGTTAAAGCCGTTTTCTCATTCATGGCTGATAAAGGAAACAGAAAATATACAACGGCCGAATAACAATGTTAGATGACGCGTGGTGGAACGTTGCATTACCCTTATAGCAGCGTAAGGTTCCCGATGTATTTGGACCTTAGGAACTACAACTGTGAACAGAATTTATTACGTGTCTGACTTGAAAAAGCGCTCATTGACGTCCTTATGATCCCGGACGTTCCCCCTTGTCAAACATTTGCCCTGGTGAACTTTTTTCATTATTATCATTATTAAACACTTGAAAAATAAAAGACATTTGCAGCATTTTAGTAAAAGTAAATTAATTTCGCATGAGATCAAACACGCAAACCGCCAAAATAACAATTTTGCTACAGAAAGCTGAATGAAGTTTGATCTTATTTTCCTTTACCACACACTCTTCTGTTGTCCTCTTAATTTGTTCCTTCTGTATCACAAGCCTTTGTTTCCTCCCCCTGCTCCCTTTCATCCCTTTCATCATTCCAGACATGATCGTCGTCTTTAAATAAGTTCTCTGGGAATGTTTGCTGCCCACAGCTTTCTAATTTCCTTCCCTTGTCACTCCTTGTTGTAGATTTTACACTACTTTAATCGTCTCCCACACTGATGTCGCTTAAACACACTTTCTCTAAATGTTAATCCCATAATCAGTTCCCTTGGCATTCTGAATGCGTTCATAGCTGGAGTGCTTTTGCAGCGTGGCCCACTTCCTTGAGTCTCATGGGATGTCATATAATGCTCAACTTGTCACACCAGATCTGAAAGCAGGGAGAAGGACCATGGATATATTAAGGAACTGCATTATATTCAAGATGATTTTGGAGCCAGGACATTTGCCTTAGAGGATATAAACTGCAAAAAGTGCAAAAGGAATTTTGATTTTTTTGTTTTTTGTTTTAAGTTTCGAACTTGACAGTAAGAGAACTAAGGACCCATTCATCTCCTCTGCTGCTAAAATATCAAATTTGAGAGTGAAATATATTGTCACAGGCCTGGCAAGAACTTTCCGCTTTCCGCTGATGATGACAACGTTGCTCTGTCCATCTAAAATTTTGGTCCACATTCAGATATTAAGGACAACTATTGGTCAGGATGGAAGATATTTATTCAATATCATTTTGGCAACAAGTCCTCCAAAAACGATCATTTACAGCAGGTCACTTGTTCCTACCCTCAGATACGACACACGGTACAGTGCATACCATCGGCTGGCGGACTGGACCTTCATCGGCAAGGACAACAATAATAAACATGCGGTTAAGGATGTGGAATCGTCTTGGTCTGGTTGGCTTTAGGCACAAAAATAGGTTTAGGTTCGGGCACAAAGACATGATTTGGGTAAAATAAATAACCATGACCGTCATCGTCAAGGTTATAAATGTGGTTAAGGTTATGGAACGGTCGTGGAAAAAAGAAACAACGCTGATTTATCGGTTTCACGCGCGAAATGAAAAGCAGTCACTCGCGATGAAGTCCTGTGTTTTGTGGACCCATCCTTCCTAGCGCGGACTTCGTTGCTATTTATACTATGTCACCTGACTTCCTCCTTCTCCCCCATCAAATGTATGACAGCCACCAGAGGTCGCCTAACGATGAAACGTAACCATGATGCGCAATAACCTGCTTGCACAGATGACCTATGTGCTTGTTTTTTGCAGAGGGACAGTCTCAATTTCGGTGACCCCCTGACCCCCCTGACCTTTCCTACACTCTCAGCGTTGTGTTCACACTGCAGAAATGAAGCTGTCTAGACAGTGTTAGCCGTCTTATGGGCGCATCTTGGGAAAAGTCCATATTGTCAAACCTCTGAGCAACAGACCGTTGGCCCTAACATTGGACCTGAGATAGGTCAAACTATCGGTTGTGTGTTCCAAACTATGCACTCAGGTACTTTCGAGTGTAATGAAGTCTGCAGTGCATTCAGGATGTTAGCTGGGCTTTCACTTTGCATTAGAAGAGTTTCAAGTGTTTTCCTGGAGCACAATGAGACCTTTTTGTCTGGGAGCACAATCGATTAGGCTCCAACTGCTTTCATTATTGGTTAGTCTTTTAATTATTTATTTTTTTCAAAAAATCAATTTGTCTATAAAATGTCAGAAAGTATTGAAAAAAATGCCCGTCACAGTTTCCCATAACTCAAGATGATGTTTTCAAATTGCTTGTTTTGCCTGATTACAAGCACAGAACCTAAAGACAATGAATTTACAAAGATACAGAGAATAGCGGGCAAAGCCTCACATCTGAGAAATTGGAACTAGAGGATGTTTTTCCTTTTTTTTCCTGATAAAATTCTTAAATGATGATTGAACAATCCAAATTTTTGTTGATGAATCATCTGTCAACCGACTAATCCCTTGTGCAGATAATTAGTTGCAATGAACAAAAGATGATGCATGGATCAATCAGTAACTAGCCCAAACTGGGGCTCTGATTCAGGTACTGCAGGCTAGCTCGGGACATCCCTACACAGGGTCTAACAACTTAAGCGCCACGCAGTCGACCTCCCACGGCAAAACATATGAGTTACTGTACAATGGAAATCAGCAGTAATTGTTGTGTTTGTTCTGAACGCTTCTCTGCCCACTGATAGCAAACTCTAAACTCCCTCACAATCAGCAACCAGTGAGCGCCCTGCTATGAGAAAGCTGCATCTTTTATGGGAACATCTCAAACATTTTTACATCTTTTCCTTTTGTAGTCTGACCAGTAAAAAGCAGCACGGAGCAGCCGCTCTAGGTTGGTAAACATAAGTGTGCTGAGTTCAGCTAACCGATGAGACACTGGATGATTATCTGGGCGTCATGGTTCATGATTTAAAGTCAGCTAATGGGATTGCGTTTAAATAACACACTGTTTTCGGGGACATCTCGCATGTCATTTCTGCACATTTGAAGTTTTTCGCGCTTCATTTAAGGCCACGTAATCCCACGTGTCACTTGACGCCATTTTTGTTTGGGTTTGGGTTTGGGGGGAAGGGTTAGGGATTACGCGTGAAGTGAGGCGCAAAAAGCAAAACATTTGTGGGGATAGCACTTTGGCGTGAAATTGGCGAGTTATTCATACGCCATTTGGTGAAACCACTGTGCGGGATTTTCTAACAGCAACTTCTCAGTGCCATTCGGAACTGCCAGTATATGGAACAACCTCAAGGAGGAGTTTCCAGCTGGAATGTGTTTTGTATTTCTGCTTTGTTCCCCAGTTTCTATGTGTGTGTGTGTGTGTCTCTCTCTGCAGGCCGGCAGCCAGGTAACTCCTCTTTCTCCTGGGACTTGTTACCTTAGTCTTTGGTCAGTGAGCGATAATAGAAGTACAGTCAGAGACAGGCTACGACGCCTGCTCACCCTCGCTATAAAACAAACAGGCCACAGAGCCAGATGTCAATAAATTCCAGACCGCACTCGCTCGCCAGTGTGGAAAAAATAATAACAGCACCATCAAAGGAGAGCCATCTTAATGAGACCAGAGGTGAGAACAAAACTGCGGGTTTCACATTTTATACCCTAGAACATTACTGATAAAAAAAGATAAATCAACAGTTTTGTTCCCTGATATCGCGCGGATTTCTGTCAGCCACAGTAAACTCAGGGTACTGTGCGCCCGGGACAGTTGTTTTCCTTTATTCAGCAGAAGGGGTCCGCGGTCTGCTCCCGTCAGTGTTTCTGTTCTTTTATGAAACAGCAGGAAGTCATACAGAAGAGTCTTTCAATATGAAAGACAGGAGACTCTTGAATAAAAAAGGAAGCAAAGTCATACATTTAGTCACATATTTAAAAGCTATGTCCAGACTTCCAGGGCACCTTCAGGGTAATACTGGCAAATTCTTCCAAAGTTTGCCACTTACAGATACAGTGTACTTACTTGATGGGGTCTGCAGATGTCCGAAGGCCGTACAAACCCTCAGTTCACCCACACAGGTGTTTTCATTTGCATCCCCTGATTAGACCTCTGCTCGGGACTATGTGTGTGTGTACAGACTGTGATTGACCGGCATCTCCCTTACACTCCTATTTGTCTTGTTGCACCGGTAAGGACAGGACATGATTTACACCTTTATCACTCTTTTTATTTCATGGAGTGTCCTCAAGTAACCCGCAGCATAGCTCCATCCATCTTAAACCTAAGCAAGCGTAAGGGTGAAGGGATGTTTTTCCTTCTTCAGGTATTTTTCCTTCATTACTAGATCTTTAGGTCCCTCTCTGTAAACAATTTTCTAGCATAGCTGATAGTGTCCAGCTCGCCCAATGCCCATTGGTAGTTACCATAGCAACCACGGTCGAGCAAAGACCCTCAGGAGCAGGACAAGACAGAGCTTGCGGTGAATAGCCATGACACCCCATAACCATTCAACACCCTTCAGGGCCATGATTTACACGCATCTTTTCTGAGAAGGACATAAATGTTTCATAGTTACACACAGCGTGACACAGATACATGTGATTCTTTGTTCAGGATCAGGAACCCAATACAGTCTTCGCACATCTATGGATGTGATGTGGTTCCATGAAGAAGAACCTTATTTGGACATGTAGTAAGTATGACGTAGGATATCCGTAAATATATTTTACCAGGAAGGTATCCTTCAGAATTGGGTGGCAATACACTCGGTAACTTGTACCGCTCCTCTCTTTTCTCCTCGGTTGATCAAGCTTCGGTAAATGCTACTGCCTGGGACGTCTGAGTCTCCCGAACTTTCTTCAGTTCAGCTCACAAGATTTCCATCGCAAATTGGCATCACAAACAGGATCCCAGGAGAACACGACTCTTGCCCTGCCATGTCTGTGTTTGATGGGATCATAAAAACACTGTGTAAACTTGTAATAATTAATAATCAGTGTTTTGTGTAGGGCCGTTTAAAGGAACAGTTGGACATTTTGGGAAATTTGCTTATAGGCTTTCTTACTTGAGTTGCATAGATGAGAAGATTGGTACCACTCTAATGTCTGTATGGTAAATACGATTGTTTTAAGGTTTCAAGATTGGACACAAAAAAAGACGGTAAGCGTTCCTGTGTTGTATATTACACAGAGGTTTACTCCAGGTCACAGGTCACAACTCGACAATGCCCCTGACTCATTCCTCCATGTAGATCAAAGTGAAAAAAACCCCCAAAACAAAACCTTTCCTCTCAGCGTCTTTCAAAGTCTTTACACAGAAAGACTGAATGATGAATGAGGTGTCGTTGGGATTCCCATGCTGCGGTCATTGTGTGTGTGCTGTGGCAGTGATATAAAGAGCAGCACGGGTCTCTGGGGGTTTCACATTGATTCCCCACCTGCCAGAACTGCAGTGCCGTGGAGAAGTGACAACAACATTCATCATTTCTCTGGTTATTTGTAAAGACAGGGCAGAGGAGGCGAGAGTTCAGAACTAACGTGTGTCTATATATGGAGGGGCAGTGTACGTTTGGTGTGAAGGGTGGTCAAACATGTTTAAAACATGGTGGGCATAAAGACAACATGGTGGACTTCACTGCAGCAATGTTTGCGAAGCGTCTAAGATCATTTTGAGGGTTTTTCCAGGATTAAACTGGGTCACCATTGGAACTGCTGTTGACTTCCATGAATTTCATTAATTTAAACTACATGTTTACGCCTGCATGTAGTGAGTATTGAGTGTTGAGTGTTAATTAATATCTGTGTGAGGGAGTAATGCACAAAAAAGGGCAACCAGGTGAATTATCTCAGATATTAATTAAGTTCTTTAAACTATTTTTAGCTGACTTAGAAGTTGTAAATTTATCGCAGCATTACATATTTTTTGGCATTTTTTTTTTTTTTTTAGAATTTTTACAATTTATCTTGGCCTTCAATGGAAAAAAAAAGAGATTGGTTCATATCTATAAATATAAAAACTGATACACAAAGATTGCTGCAGTCCAAAAAGGTGCAGGCTGTATCTACAGCTTGTAAGGCCTTCCCTTTTAACAATACCTAGTGTCCAACCACTAAAGGTAACATCAAACAATAAAAAACAAATCAATCAAAACACAAAAAAAGGTAACAAATCTGAGCATAATTTCTTGGAAAACCAAATCATATTGGGCAAGAAAACCCTCTATGAGATCCTGGAGAGACTGAGTTATAATTTAGTTTGCTAAAATAACGTAATATGAGATACTGTACATTAGAGAGAGCTATATTTGCTATTGTGGTAATGTACCACTAATCTCCCATTTAATTTCTACATCCTCCTGCATCCATATCACTGCTGCACCTTGAAGCTTTGAGAGGAGGAAGTGATTTCACTGCTGAATCCCACACGGGAGGATGTTACCGCAATGACAAAGTGGATTGCAACCCAACGGAGAATAGTTTGCGCAGATCAAGAGGAGCCAGGCCGTCTGACGTGGTTATCAATGCGTTTTATGTCGATGGAAACAATGCTGGACTCAAGATTTTAAACCCAGGGCTTTGTCAGATGCCACGAAGCTGCTGAGGCAGGAAAAAAGCCCGACAGCAGACTGCGTATGCAATAATCGAAATGTTAAAGCCCTCAGCATCCTCCTCATAGTCGTTATCGTCATCCCAGTAATAACTGGACAGTTTAAACTGAATCTCAGTCTAGTCAGAGCCATCGGGATCGTATTAAATATACAATATTTCATTGTCATACTTCATCCTCTCGGCCGCACCGATCTGAATGTGATCCTGTATTTGGAGCTGGTTAATGACAAGAATCTGAAGGACATGTGAGAAACCACCGGAAAGGAAATTACAAAGTGAGATGTAAAAAGGAAGCGTTTTTCTAAATTCACCGACACAGAGACCTGTTTCATTTCATTTTTACCATCTTCGAGGCTTAGGTCGCTTCACACCTCTGTTCATTTGGTACGGACCGGCGGAAAAAAAAAAATTTACTTTTTAGTTCCAGTCTAGCTCACTCGTTGACTTGATACACACAAAACATAAAGTTATAAGACCGCTGGTGCCATGGTGGTCTAGGAGCTAAGACCCATATAGGCCTCCCAAAGAAACAAGTGTGTATCAGAATCAATGGGTGAGACTGTCACGGGCCCTCAAAAATATCGTAATAGGAATGAGCGGCTAGAAACCAGAGAAAAAAGGAGCATCTCGTATAGTAATATTACTGGGGGATCGCTACATGTAGCTCACTTTTTACTGCCAAAACAAATGCATGGGGGCCTCGGCACAGCACACCTCCATTTTAACTCATTTCCACTTTCTGATGTGTTAGGGGAAAACCTGTGCGCATGCTAACTTGCATATGTGGTACCACAGTTACCAGACGACCTTGCATAAATATATATGCTGCTTCCTCCAATTCCTTGTCAAATCCCCCGATCAGCAGGAGCAACGGACTTAATTTAAACCACACCAAACAGGAAATGCGTGAAAGCACCCTTGCAGAAAAATTCTGCTTTTGGACGGTAACATTCAGCCATCATTGCTGCAACCAGATGCAAAATGGTAATTCTTGAAAAGAAGCTCTCACCCTTTAATTCACACTAGCTGTATTTAAGATACTTCAAGGCGATGTCACGTCACATGGTAGTTATACACTACAGTGACATAAACTCCCACCTAAAAATTGACCAGAAGTACGGGGATTACTTCCCAGCCCTGTTAATATTTATATATATATCCAACTTCTTGTCGTTTACAAAGTACTAAAGCCAGGAGAAGAGCTCACGTCTTCTGGGGCGTGTGGACAGTGTTTCTCTGTTTGAAGGGTGTTCCTTTCTCCTCCTCCTGCGAGATGTTTTGTAGGAGCAATACACAGAGGAAATGGCATCCCCATCTCACAAGCTGCACAAACAGATTGTGATGCAACAGTTAGTGTATAACAGTGGAAAGCAGTCGGAGAAACTAGTGTCTGATTAATAATTCCCTCTCATGCAGCGAGGGAGCGCAAACATATAAACACTTAGCATATTAATGCCATGGTTGGGACCGAGTAATAGGGAAACTGCATTAAAGAAATCATACATTAATAATTACTGCATTGCAGAGAGGAACAACAAACACAGATCAAAGGCAGAGTTTAAATTGATGTTTAAATGTCTTGAATCTTTAACAAATCTTCAAAATGTGGATTTCATATGTCAGAACATCTGTGGACAAGAATTATTTGTAAGGCGGAAAATGTTTTTTTCCATATTCAAATGCCGAACAGGTCGGTGAAGTTTCTCAGTCATCCAGGTCACGGTATTCAGTAAGTGCTATGCAAAGGCAACTGGACTTTGCTTGAAGTTCCTGAAGACGCTTCGCGTCTCATCTGAAAGGCTCCTTCAGCTCTGAACTGCGGTAGCTTCTTATTTTCCACTCCCTTTCACTGCTCTCTGCCCTCCTCTCATTTCAGCTCCTTTTCCAGAGCCAGTGTCGGCCTTGTTCTCCCATCCCCACCCAGTGTCCACAGATGGAAGCCTAATTACAAGTGATCCCCCCGCCCTCTTTGTCTTTCTCAGCTCTCTCGTCCTCTTGCTCTCTACTGTCAATGATCTAGTAAAGGCAAAAATGTAGTAATACCCCTTTAAAAGTAAAGGAATGCCAGAGAGTATCTGTTCTATCAAAAACTATAAAAGCCTTTACTTAAATGGATATTTTATGATGAACTCTAAAAAACCACCACATGAACACAGACTTATTCATCTCATGAACATCATGGAAAATAAAACACACTAAAAGTCTGTGACAATTCCAAAATGTGCGACTAAACTTTCCCCCTCCAGGACACACCAGGAGTGAAACTCTTCGCTCTCATCTCTTCTTATCACAGTCTTTTCTGTTTCTGCTGAGGCAGGGAGTTCGATGTTTTGCCTCAGAGTCACTTCTTTCCGTTCAAATCATCAGACTGTGTAAACAGCAGTCTGTGTGCGATTAATTAGGCCTGGTGCGGAGACACAGGCGGGAAGAGGTGATGAGAAAAAGGGGGCAAAAGATGGAGAAAAGAGTTTAGTCAGATACAAAGAAAGGGTGAATGTGCTTCGGAGCAGATGGAGAGTGAGGAGAAGATAAGACTCGAACACCTCCTTACCCTCTGAGCTGCACCTGCTTGTCTCCTCAACGAGCCAAAAATAGTCAAATAGTCTTTTATTCATCAAAGGGAAGTATTACAAGTAAATTTGGATTAAGATTAGTTGGTGCAGCCTCGTGCGCGGGACACACACTGACGCCGCAGTCCACACAGATAACAAGCTTATACAACCAAATAAACCACGATAAGAGCTGATGTATGCAACGGCGTATAAAATCCCACCCTCAGCCATGGCGGCAGCATCAAGCAGCAGCCACCACGGCAGAATGCTAAACCGGCGTGGGGGTGTCTCTGGATGCATTTTTCACCAGCGTACACGGGACGCTGTGCGACTGGTCGGTCCTGTCGCTCACTACGGCTAGCGCACAAACTGACACACATGCGCACAGGGACGCACGCACATACGCACTCGTGGCGCACACGCCACGCGCTCGGTAGGAAATCCCCACCGCCGCTTGAACTCTCCGAGGGTGCAAACTCGGTAGTCCTGCCTTACGGTCTCTCCTATTCAATCACTTATCGTCTGCTCACCTTTCCGTGAACGCGGGCCAGGGATGTCCGCCATTAGTCGGCTAAACGATTAAACGTTGCTGCGCTCGCTAGTCGCCACCAGAAATAGCGGGTGGTTAAACTAATTATTAATAGTTTATTAATGTGCAAAGCCGCTTAACTGTTGCGACTAAGATGTCATGCAGCTGCCCGCCACTAGCTGGGGCTGCAGTGCCAGGATGTTGTCAACCAGCAAGGTGGAAGGTGGGACCGATGACGGCTCGGAAAAACCAGCGCAGTTTGGTAGTATTTTGATCTAGAAAATGAAAATAAGGCTGTTCGTAGGCTGCGTGAATAAACTGGCGTATAACCACTCGAGTGGAGCGTAACCACGTTCAGCACAGGCACGTGGACGTTGACCTGCATGGGAAGAAGGCTGCTGGCGCTTGCACCGCTAACGATAGCCACGCCAGGCAAACCGACATGACGTTGTTTACTCCAGTGTTTCCAACCTATTAGACTGTGGCGGCCCGCCAGTCTAACTTGTCCCGCCACAGTTTCCTACTGAACAACTTCTCGTAACAACAGAAGAGCTCTCCAGTGTGGTGTTCTGCACCGTCGCTTCATTGCACGGCTGTGCGCATCGATTCGCAACGCCCCGCCCTCCTGGCCCTGCTCTCTCTCTCTCTCTCACGTTGACTACGGACCCGTCTGTCCTAGTTGGACGGGCCATCGGGAGCACAGGGAGAAATGCCCCCTTATCAGCGTACCGTCACAAATCCGTAAAGTTTTTAGCGCCCCTGTCAGCCTCTCTCTCCGGTGTCCTGTGTTATCAACTATCGCAAAGCGAGTGGCGTCAGAATTTTAAAGGGCCTCCTCGGGGGTGGAGGAGGCAACTTCAGTGGGGTTGCATGGATGGTTAACATCTACTGAACATCTACTGACTTTACCGTTGCTCATCGTTTTACTCTTTCCTAACCCACTCTCTGAAGATACATAAGTCTCTACAGGGAAGTGAGGCTTCGGGCCACCCGTGAATTCGGGGACTGGAAAAGTGCGGGAAATTAAACAAATATGAGTGTTGCAGTGGTGCAAACTATGTGTGTGTAGAACAGTAGACGTATACAGCATATGAGTGAAATCAGAAGAGAAGAGAAATGTCTGCACACATGAATTTCTGTCCAACTGTTCTGTATTTATACAAGGATTTTACCCTTTCATACATATAAAGCACAAACATACTAAACCTTTTAAGAGAAGAAGGAAAAAAAAAAGTGTAAAAAGTAGAAAAGACAAAATAACCTAATCTGTTGAAGTGAAAATGACTCCTGGTAAAAGTTTTCCAGTTTAATCTCCAACCGTGTCATTCTGTGTTTACTGCTTTACCTCTTCACTTATGACCCTCTTTTGCGTGAAAACATGTATTGGACACATGAACTATCAGGAGGTCGTTCGATATAAATAAAACGAGTTCACGAATAAGACATTTTTCATGTGCATGTCTTTTTATTTTCTTTGCTTTTATTTTGGTACCCAGGTGTAAAAATCCGAGGGGAAGCTCGTCTCCAGCCTGTGAATTGGGAAGCAGTAATCATATAGCTGCCGCAACTGTTTGACATTGAAGCGTAAATCACCGCAAATAGCGAATTCTTCCTCTGAAAAGCCTCGTTTCACATTGAGATATTCACCATTTGAAAATGGGACGCCTGCTCCAACAAAATGATTGTTGTCATGAAAATGGAACTCTCTGTGGCAGGGGTATTGAAGTGATTTTCAAAGTGGGATGCTTTAGGCACGAAATAGTAACATTTCCAAAGATGCAATCCTCTGCTGTGCCGAATTATCCAGTCTTGAAGTGCAGCGTTTAATGGTGAAACCTCTCAGTCATTCGTGGTTATCTGTGCCTCAGTCTTGGGTTTTTTTCACCACGAGAGCAGCAATATATTGCTATCATCTCTCTTACATACATACTACACATGTACCTCTCATACACGTATAGAAACCCTTTTATTCTGATTTTATGTGTGTTTGATATGGAGATTGAAAAACAGTGTCACCGTATCATGAGCGCTTTGGCGAGGTAACACACAGTTCGGTTGACAATTCTCACACCAACAGCTTCCTCGTCTCTCCATGCAGGTCTGTGTGCAGGTAAACGTCCGCCGTTGACCTCAACAGTGTAACACCACCAAACGGAAAACACTCTCTCATTCATCCCTGACTGTGACGTGTCCTTGACTGCTGCCCGTTTACTGTAAGTCACGGACCGCTTTGCTTAATCCTGCGATCACTGAGTTTTTTGGCCTCTTGGGGGCAGTGGAAACAAGTTGTGAACTCGACATGGCCCTATCCTCAACTTTTAAGTTGATCTGGTGAACTTGTGTTTCCTACTCAGACATCCGGCAGTTACAGAGCAACAGTATCGTGAATTTGTACTCATGTTTCTGGCCACCTGGCAAATTCAAGTCTAATACTCACTCTCTTTTGGCTCTCTAAGCTGTTTTGGGTCTCCATGGACTGTTGAGGGAAACGTCTGGCTCTTTAGCTCCCAAATGCCCCACTTTGTTCACCAGATAGTCACTGACTGTGTCTGTCCGCTGTTTGCTGCTGAGCAGGTGGTGTTCAGTGGGTTTTTAGAGCTTTTTTCTGTAGAGAAACTAGCTGATGTGGCCGGATAATGACTACGAGATCAGTGACAGGGAGCCAAAAGCAGTTAAGTTATGGACCAGACAACTAAACAATGCAACATGTCCCCACCCTCGGATACGACCCATAACAATAAACATGAGGTTAGGTACGTTGGACCATCAGGGTCGGGTTGGGTTTAGGCACAAAGACTATTCGGTTATGTTGAGGGGAATGCGGTTGTTTGGGTTCAAATAAGCACTTAGTTAAGCTAAGTGGCCTTCGTCGTCATGGTTAAGGTTGTGGAACGGTCACAGATAAAAGAAACAACACGGACTGAAAGTTTGAAAATGGAAACAAACAGTGGTCCCTAGAGGTCGACTAACAATAAGCTTGGCTGTGGGTCGTGATAAGCTGCTCGCACAGACGACCCCTGGGCTCATTTTTTCGGGGAGGAAAGGCTCAGACGATGATCTGAAACTCACTAAAATGCTCCATAAAGCCGAGGGGAGCTGCCGACTCAGGTGGTTATTCCTCACTGCGAGCAAACCCCGCTCACATCGTCCTCACACTGTTATTTTAAAAAGAATGATTTACGTTTTTCGGCGTGTGAATCCACATCAAACCATTCCGTGTTGGCTACGCTAAACCTCACATCTGCTCGTGCACAGGTGGCGTTAACCAAGTCGAAACAAGCAGCATCTGACATGTTTGTGGCGTTAAGAGAGTTTGGCGAGTCCGACTTGGAGCACTCGTACCAGCAAGCCTCACAGAGAAAAACAGCAAGAGAGGTGCGAAGATGCTCCTGCATGAGGCCCGGTGCGTTGGACCGCCACCGCTGCTGTTGATCTCCTGCCGTATCCCAGCTCTGCCTCCTCCATGCAGCTGAGCATGTCGCCCTCCCGTGGAAAGCAGGGATGTGGTGTCACATGAGCGAAATGACAGACATTTGGACAGAGCACACGACAGACACCGGACCGAGCGCTCTTGGCTCAGGGCAGCCTGTTTAGCCCGGCGTCTACGACAGTGACAGACATTAGCGGTCATGTCGAGGTTTTTAGTTTTTGTCCGGCCGGCTGGATGAGCTGAACCGTCCATTATCCTTCATTATTATCATACGCCGGCGGTGATTATTGCCACCAGGGTCCCCACCCTTTCACTGCTGTAATACTCACTTAATCACTGGTCCGCTCAGACAATGGGACTCAATCGCAACGGCTGCTGATGCTTGTCTAGAAGGGATTTGAGCGTGTGTGTGAGCGTGTGTGTATCTGTGTCTGACATATATCAAATGACTGAAACAAGTGTTGTCCGTATCGAACCTGTAATTTTATCCTGAAATGAATTCATAATCTGAAGTTATAAAATCCTTTTCATCATCAGTGCTTATCCTCACTGAAAAAAATGCTGATCTGTTCTCCACGAGCTCCACAAAATAAAGTTATTTCAGCGATTAAATGAATTAATGTGGCTGTGTGGGTGTCTTCCTGCCTACGGTGCGTATTCATAAAGGGGTTCTCATTTCACGTGGGAAGAGTGCAGAATTTTCACGTGTTGAGTTCAAGCCAAAGCTCATTTCAGCTGCGAGACTGTTGGAAAACGTTTCAAATGACTTACCAGCGACATTAGTAATTTATAAGTTCATAGATTCAGGTTTTAACACCAGACAAATTCAGCTACAGCTTCTTGAGGTTGTCTGAGCTTCACCGGATTCAAGATGGAAAATGTAAACACACAAAAGTAATTCTCTTTTAATACTCGTCAGCAACATTTCTCCAATATTTACTATTTATTATTTCTAACGTATTTTCCATTTCAGTTCTTTTGTGAAGGCGGTGAACACTGAATAGTTTTACACTTCTGGTTTACACAAAATTCAATTCTCCTTTTTTTTCTTTACAGTTAAACTTGGCACTAATTCCACCATCTGCCTGCACGCCGTTGGACATGTCTCATACATGTCAGTGTATTTTAGTGTTGAAGTTGTATTTAGGTGAATGTTTGGTGCGAAACCTGGCGTAAAATCAAAGTGTTGCCCTCCACTGTTTAGAGAAGCGTGTACTGCTTGTTCTCCATGGCCTTCCTCTGCACAGTGCTGTGCTTGTGTATTTTTGACAACCGCGTTGATGCTAGTAGGCGTATTTCCCAAAATGGTATATTGGTTTCCCGTTAGTAAACAATAAGGTTGTGTTCTTGTTTCTTTTTTATTTGTTTTTATGGGTTTTCACAAATTGTCAGCCGGAGCAGCAGCCTGATTTAAACTAAACCAGATTTTACATCCTTGCACAAACGTTGTCATGTTTCACAATGACAGTTTTAGGTTCAAGGCATCTTAAAGTGAAAATTTCTTCTGTGAAACTGAAGAAGAATTAAACACACTTTAAAAATAATCTCACTTTAATAGAAAAAGCAATAAATGGCTAAACTGCAGAGTGGGCTGTGTGACAACCAAAGTAAACCTAGAATTTCCCAAATGTTGTTTTTAGTCGTAGATTGATTCGGGGGCTCACTGCCATTATCTCAGTGATTACGAGGCTGCAGAGGTTTAGCGATATGCTTAACGTTTCAAGTATCCGAAACACCACATTTCTCGCCCCATATCCAGAGTCAGCAGGATGCAGCGGAAACGGGAGCAGCGGGGGAAGAGACGGGTTGGATGAGTAAAATGTTTCAGCCTGAAACGGAATTTACAAGGTGATAGATTGGACTCTGGGATGCCGTTGACAGCCCCAAGCAAGCAACCCTTCCTGGGTTCACTGATGTCCTCAGCAGACCCAACCATCCAGCCCGTACATATTTCACAAATCTTCCACCGACTGGACGTGTCTTGCTTCCATGGGTCATGTTGATTTTTCTGTGGTAGAGTCTGAACTGTCAGTCTTTGTTACATACTTTATGTGTGTGTACATCCATCAACGTGTCCCACTCTTTGTTCACCCTCCTTCAATCTGATTTGTTTGTTGGTTTGTAAACTGGCCAGTGTCTGTGCTTTGATAAAGGGCCAACTGCCACCTCAGCTCTTTGCCATGTGGAGCCGGACCAAGGCTGCTCCTGGATGAAGAGATTAGAGAATAGATGACTGATAACTGGGAGCCAGGGGGACTCTGAGGGGCAGAGAGTCTGATCACAGCCCACTGTAACTGCAGAGACAAATAGAGAGAGAGACTGAAAAGAGGGGAAAAGGGGAAAGGGAAGGAAAGTGGAAAAAGGTATAAAGAGGAGCGGAGCTAGAGCGCTACAGATTGATCCTACACAGTCTCAGTGTATTGAGAAGAAAGGTTTATTTTGCTTTTGGTTGGGTATTGAAACACACTCCAGTTCTGAACTGATATAAAACCAGGTAACCATAACTGTTTGAGAATAAAGGCTTCATTAAGCTGCTGTATTTCCTATATGAGCTCATTTCAAGTGCTGCTGCCGCCATGATTTCAAGTTTAAACCCGAAGGATCAAACAAACTCAAAGTTTTCTTTAAAAGAAAACAATGGTAAGATAATTCAGCAAAAAGTCGATTGAAACAAAATGAAAAATCCAGAGAAGAGTGAACTCCCTCTGATTAAAAATGATGTCTGCGACGTGCTATGAAGAGCTTTAAGACGATGAAACACACTGATGGAGGGAGAATAATGTTTTAATCCCTTAACATACACCTTCCACAGTGATCTTATACAGTTGCAATCAGAAATATTCAACCCCCAGAAGATTTTAAGGATTTATCAATTAAAGTTTTCTCAGAGAGCGAGATTCAACACAGAAAATGCATGGAGTAGTATTTGTGTGTAACAGTATATTTTGTTAAGATACCCATGTCACAGTTATTCAACCCCTAAATAATATTGTTGTTTTCAAAGCTGTCTGACAGTTTTTATGGCCTGAAACATAATTAAGCCTTTGGGAACTCTATAACGATCCTTCATTTGCTTCAGCTGTGATGCATATACAAACCCCACCCATGACGGTATTCAAGGTGAGTTGCAATCCTTGAAAAGAAAAAGGAGCTTTCACAAAAGCTGAGCGAGGAGATTATTTCATCACACTTGAAGGGCCTTGGGTATGAGAACATTTCCAAAAAATGTAATACTCGAAGAGACACCATTGGGAGCATAATAAGGAAGTTTAAATCTTATGGAACAGCTGTAAACCTGCCTGGTCGTGGAAGAAAGCCCAACATTTCATCAAGGGCCCTTAGAAACTTAGTCAGAACAACCGTGTGACAGGAAGACACCTACGGGATGACCTGATGAAGGCTGGTAAAAGTGCTTCAGTGGCAACTATAAGACGTGCACCGAATGAACAAGGACTTCATGGCCGGACTTCAAGACGCACTCCACTCTTGACCACAAGGGACATCAAAAGCTAGAATATGCCAGGAGCAATTTGGATAAGACTACAGAGTTTAGGGAGACAGTTCTACGGACTGATGAAACCAAACTGGAACTGCTCGGACATATGGACCAGCGGTAAGTCTGGCGTGCGAAAGGCCAGGCTTATGACCAGAAGAATGCCATCCCCACAGTCAAGCATGGAGGTGGGTCATTGATGATGTGGGGCTGTTTGTCTGCGGCAGGAACTGGTAACCTTCATCGTGTACCTGGCATCATGGGTTCCCGGATATACCAGGCCATTTTAAAGAGGAACGTGATGCCTTCTGTTGACAAACACTGAGCTAGAGGCTTTTGCATGTGAAGAATGGGCAAAGATTCCGATCGACAGGAGTAAGAAGCTTGTCAGCACTTACTGAAAATGTTTGTTAGAAGTTATAAAAGCTACAGGATGCGCCACAAGGTACTGAAACTGGGGGCTGAATAATTCTGCACATGTGTTTAAAAGGGTTCCATTTTCATTTGAACTTCAAAGTCAACTTCTGTTGTCAAAAAAACTCAAATGTATCAATAAATATTTTTTTGTTTGTTTAATGAGGTTTTCTGTCTTTTATTGTCATTATCTATCATCCACATCACTCTAGTGTCTCTTGAGATGAGGGGGTTGAATATTTCTGATCGCACCTGTATATTCTGTACTTGATGTTTACATTGTGTGACACATTCAATCCATGTTTTTTATGGCTCCATCTAAAGGAAAGTCGTCTAGATGTCTTGTCAAGTGTATTATTTTATAGACATTTCACCCGAACTCGGCCTGACAAGGAAACTTTGGGATCTCCTTTAAAATTTAAAATAATATCCTATGGATTCAAACAAGGCTTATTTGCCCAGCATAAGTCTGCAACCTCTGCAGGTAAGTAGAAGGGCAGGTTAGGCTGAGCTAGGGTTTACCTCAGGCTTTGGCAGTGGCTACCTTACTTTAGGCTGAGTTTAGTTTGAAGCGATGCTTAAATTGGAACAAAAAAAAAAAGGCTGCCAGTATTCTGGCCTTGTGTTCCTCCACTGGTGCTGCCTGTAGCCCCAGTGTGATTTGCATGAGAGTGAGCAACTGAAGTTAGCCGCCAGCAGCAACAGCAGCAGCAGCAGCAGCAGCAGCAGCAGCTGAATGATGGATACAGAGGGAGTTTCATTGAAGTCAGTCTCTTTTTTTCCCCCCTTGTTTTGACCAAATTTGACTCACAATTCCAGTGATCAAGAGTTAGGGTTGGTAAAGTGCTAAGGAATGTGTTTTGGTTGAAAAACAGTGAATAAAAACATGACTTTTTATTATTATTTTTTTTTAAAGGGTAGTGGTAAACATCCATGTTTCTTGTCTGTATTTACACTGCGCCATCTAGGAAAAAAAGAAAAAAATTAAGAGGGATACTCAAAAACTTTATCTTTCTATCTTTTCAATATCAAATAACATTTGTAGGATAGAAAGGTGGTTCTGAAAAGCTTTGACGTTTTAAAGGGTAACAACCTCTTAATTAAACCACAACTTTCAAAATCCTCAGCTTTAACTTGACTTTGCATCATTAAAGAGCGGCTGTTTTTTTTTTTTTTTGAGTCAGCGTCTAGTAGCTACCCCCTCCGCTAAAGGTTGAGCATTTTGGACAAGAGTCAGGGGCTACTATGTGGGTTATGTAAAATACTCTCATTTACACAAGGTCATTTTTACATTTTTATGACATTAGCTGTTTCGTATGAATAATTGCCATTCTGTCTGCAAAGCCTCAATCGCACTGTAGCAGAGCTTCTATCCTAAAGCCCTTTTACAGACGAATACACTGTGTTTCATGCTCTTTGTAATGACATACAAATCCATTCCAGCATTTTTGTGCATATACAGTCTTAGCAGCTTATGTTAACATTATGTTTCCGTGCTTCGTTTTTTTTTTTCCATGCGTCCAACCTGCGGTATCACTGTGCACACTGTGATCCGCTGTTGAAACGTTCTCTTCGTGCATTTATTTTAATCTCTCCCCCACAGGACACTTTTTCTCAGTATCGGAGAGAATCTAAACAAGCTTCCTCCTCGCAGTGTCCCCGAAAATGGACAAAAAGATTATCAACTGTGATGCAGTTCAACAGAATGTGATTCATTTTATTCACCGAGTTCCTCTAAAGGAAATTCACTCAAAGACTTTGGAGCTGAACAGACAGCTATGCCTGCTGGTACAAAACTGTGCATATTCATCTCGGACAGTCACCATTGAATTAACATTGATCTATAATCCTGATATCAATTTTGTAAAAGGGGTAGGTCATTCATCCGAACACAGAGAATTACCATCAGCTCTGGAGCTCTCAGGAGATTTTTAGCCTCGTTTAGCTCATAGTTGTGGTTTTACAGCACATTTACTGTAGTGCTCAGGCTCATCATAGGAACATTTCGAGCAGGAAACAGCAAACAAGTTCTGATCAACTCACTGTCCACGACCTGCTTTGCACCAAACAGCAGACAGACTAAGTTAGAAACTAGCTGGTGAACATAGTGGAGCATTTAGAAACTTACAAAGCAGATCGGTGGAGACCAAACCAGAGCTCAAAGAAGTGTAATTATTATACTAACATTCATCAAGTGGACACAAATGAACGCTAATGTTTGCTGAAAGTTCTGCTGAAGTTGCAAGCAAGCGTAGGTGTCTTAACGCATTACTGGAAACAACATTGTGAGCCAGTGATTTGTGGTAGATGTGTATCCTGTTTTGATGTTTTTAACTTATTGGCCAAAATTTATTAAAGCAGATTCAGGGTCACCATTCAACATTTAGCAGATGTAGTCTGTAGAACTGCTTACTGCAACCCCCATGCACTAAAGGCAATGTTTTAAAATATTCAGTTGTATAAAGATGTATGGATCTCTTCCGCTCACAGCTATAATGGAATTGACTGCACGCTATTAACTCACTGACGTTAACTGATGTATAAAAACGTGCATTTAGGTGATGGACACATAAAGGCAAAGTGCGGCTGACCTTCAGCTCCCGGACAGCTACAACTCACTGCTGTTTACTTCCTGTGCCTGGGGAGCTGTAGTTGTGCTGTGTTGTGTCGTATTAGAGGCCGTCTCATCTTCTCCCAGATTACATTTGCTGCTCCATCCTCACTTTGCAGAGCTTTTTCTGCTTACGAGGGAAGTGCTGCAGCCTCACCGATACCAAACACTCAACTTAAACCAAAGCGAGCTGTCTGTTCCGCTCCGCTGTTTCATCCATTTACTCGATCACTGTTCTGTCTCTCTGGGAACGCAGGTGCTGGTGCCGTTTCGTCGGGAGCTGAGTGTCGGCACAGATTGAACGGCGTGAGGTTTTTCAAAGCAAAGTTTTGGTCTCACTTTTCTTCCAGGATGACAACAGTTCTGTCTTCACCTTGAGTTTCTTCATACCATGTGATTTATCCTTATCTTGATGACCCCCACCTGACCCGTGTGCAAAAACCACCATAATGCAGCATGTTGAACCAATTCATTAAAATTTTCATTTTCCCTCACCTTGGATATCACCATAAAGCTCCAGAGCCACAGGTAAAATAATTTACCCTGAGCTTGATAACCTTCTCTCCTTTTCAAAGATAAACATGTATCTTGGTAAGTAGAGCATGCAGACAGTGTAATGACTGAGACTAATCCATTAAAGTTTCAAGGTGTATCAGTTTTTAAAACCTCTGTACACACTGATAAACCTTGAGCTGTTTTCCAAATGAAAATATTGCTCTGGTAAGGTCACTATAACCCCTCTCCAAAGAGTTACAATCACCATACTGAATATCTAATGTCTTGCATGTCCTCAATTTGAAATTTGAACCTTTTTGTATACAGATTATGATTGAATTTGCTGTTAATAGTTCACCTTGTCTGTGAGATTACTCTCAGCATCAGCTGTTTTTCTTTTCACATCTGATGCAAATTCATCTTACCCCAGTGAGACACAGCTGTTTCCTTGGTCTATGACAGGATCACTTGTATTCTGAGTCGGCTTATTAGTTTATAGAGGTAATGGTATTTGAGGATCCAGCAGAGTTTAGAGCGTTTTTCTAATATTTTTTGCCATCAAAGGCTCCTTTGAACCAGACTCACTAAACAGCCGGGCAGCGGCGCAGAGGCATGCCCTTCTAAAATTTTTAGGTGAGCCTCGCCTTTCTAGCCAATCAGAGGAGGCCAAAGTCAGGGGCGGCCGACGAGGATGTAGGCGAAGGGCTGGGCGGAGCTTAGCGGCGCAGGCAGAGGGAGGGACGGGGCGGGCGGAGTGGTTTCGTTTCGAGCCTCACGCTGGTGCTAGGTGGATTTCTAGAACTCGCATAGCTTTAAGGACCACGCTTGGTGGTTTAGCATACTTTAGCCAATCAACCGCAAACCATTTCAGTTTTACACTGCTCCTGTCCATTTAGCAATCACAATACAACTTTTAGCATTTCAGACTGAAATTTGAAATTCCAGGCATTCATTGCTTCCTGTCCAGTACATCTTGTCTGAACATAGTAAACAGCTTTGTCACTATTATATTCGAGTGTTTGTTCAAGCATGCTCTGTTAACCAAGATGCAATACCTTTTCTGACACCAGCCATGTACCAGCAGCTGCAGTCCTTCATCAGTGTCTAAAATGGATATATCCAGAGACAATACTGGTGTGTGACCAGTATTATGACAGCCCTTGTAAAATATTTGTACCAAAAATAGTCAACTAATGCCTCTAACAAATAAAATCAGAAAAATATGTCACCTATTTAGCTCGTGCTTAACATTAGGTGTCTACAGCCACACGGAAAGCAGCATTAATTGATTTTCTTCTCCACTTGGGGGAGGAAGAATACGCTGAAAACACAATCTTGACATATTATGACATTATGAAGTTGTTGAGGTGAACATGTTAGCAAGCTATTGCCTATATACACATCCAGCCGACACCAGTCAACAGTAGCATTCACTTTGAGTTGTGTTTCAATCCACCTGAGTCAAATGTTACCTCTCCTTTTAGCTCGGCTTTGGTCTCCATCAACTCCAACATCAACTCTTCATTAGCTTCTACGTGCGTCACGTTCTTCAGCAGCTAGTCGCCAACTCTGCCTGCTCGCTGTCTGGTGCTGGGCGGGTGGTGTCCAGTGAGTTTCTCAGAGCAGGTCGGCTGAAAATGGCCGCCTGTGGCTGCTGGAAACGGGGTGGACAAGAGCCGGAGACTGAACCACACGGTAAATTTGCATGCCTTAAAATCACAATGCGACTATGAGCAATGCCTTTCGTGTTACTCTTATCATCCTTTGTTAACATGAAAATATTGTTCCTGCTCACAACTGCGGTCCAACATAACGAAACCAGCACATTTTTCACAGTGATGGTTCTTCTCTTTCCTGTGAGTATCAAGCCTCTACAAGTTGACTTTCACAGCGTGTGTTAAAGCCTTTTTTACATTTGAAAATATTTTTTTTTAAATCTCAGATGATGACAACCTACTTGTGTTTATCTTCATAAGAGCAAAACAGTACCCCCCCCTCCTCAAACACAACTGTGTAGCCTCTCTCGCCAGTGAGATGTGGTATTAAGCGAGATGAATCCATTAAAGTTTCAGGCAGCCTGAATTTAAAAGCACTGCTCTACTGGGCACCAAGTGACAAAATCTATCCTCTTGACCACTTCTGTGCTTTTTCTCGGCTGCCAAATGGCTCGGGTGGTGGGGGCAGATGGTGGTGCTGGGAAAGTAGTCATGCTGTGGATTACACTGAAGATTAGATTGGGCAGATGCGAGGCTTCCTGCGCTCCAGTAGCACCGGGCCAGATTGAAGCCGCCCAGAGCAGTCGACATTTTAACCTCAGAAGATGCTCCGCCGGCTGCAATGAAATTATGACCAGCCCCCCACTTTAGCGCCTTATCTAACACAGATGTGACTGTGTGGGCTGTTTGTGTGTGTTTCTGCCTGCCTGTGCATATTGTGGATGTTCATACAGGGTTCTCTAGAGAGGCATATAAAACTTTATGCGGAAAGTTGATATTAGACAATTCTGCTAAGAATGGATTGTGTCCAAAGATGCTTTTTAACATTTAATGACAAGTTTGTTTTTTTTGCCAATTACTCCTGTCATATCTGTGCGTAGCTACCACATTATGGTTAGAGTGTGGTTAAATTTACGGAATTAAAATGCTGGGTTTTGGGAAAGATTATCATAATGGAAAGAGTAGTGGTTCCTGGAAAAAAAAAAATGAAACAACTTCTTCCTTTTACTCCCTTCGCTCTCCTTGCCCATCAAAGTTTGTCCAATAGCCCACTTAATTGGATAGTCTTTCATTTGAAATATTTATTCTCAAATATGAAAGAAAGGATGCTTTTTTTTTTAACATCTGAAGAGCATCTCCTGGTTGTTTGTCAGTGTGCAGGCCTTTCCTTTTATGTTCACCGCGGCTATACACACTTGATACCACTTCTTAAGCCTGGAATCAAGAGTGCAAACACGGATCGTTGGTCTGAGACCAGCCTCTGGCATGATGGTCCGAGATGCCGCACTGCTGGAGTCCAGCAAAGCCACAAAGGCTTATGGGCAATCTGACCATGTTCTGCACAGTGAATTGTGAACTGTAATGCCCTCAGGCCCGCGTTGCAATGTGCCCGGAGAACAAACCACCACTCCGAGTCCTTCATTTCATCTGCTATCAGGCTACTAAAAAGAAGACAGTGGACATTTTAAAGGACTGCTGCATTCTTTTTGAACAGTTTTTTTTAATTTCTTTATAGTAGTAATTTATCTATGTGAACTATAAGGATCAACAGCCCATGTCCAGTTAGGTTTTACTTGTAAGACTATACTAAACATCAGATATTCACATAGTCCAAGAGTGTGTATCTTCGTCATAGTTTAGTAACACAATCAGTTTATACCACAGCAGTTTTGTTGCACAGCCGCAGGCAGCACTGGACGGCAGTATAGGAAGCAGTACAAGTGTCTGGTTCAGAAGTCCATCAGGCCGGATTTGTTAGCATTTGAGCTGAGATCACTGCAGCAGTCAGCGGAAATATAAACCAGTTTACACCTATACAGATGTTTCCTTAAGGTACGGTGAGAAATTAGATTAAACAATAATTAAATAAATATTTATTTTTCCGGCATCTAGTGGTGAGTTTGCCGATTGCAACCCAATGAATACCCCTCCCGTCATCCCTCCCTTCCGAAGTGTGTAGGAGAACCTATGGTGACCCTCAGGCAATGTAAAAACGGGAAAGGCTCTCTCTAGAGCCGGTGTTTGGGTCGTCAGCTCTGGACCACAGTAGAAACAAGACGGTGCAACATGGCGGGCCCTGTGGAAGAGGAGCTGCTCTCTATGTAGATATGACGGGCTCATTCTAAGCTAACGAAAACAAAACAGTCCTCGTGTCGGGTGATTATATGAAAACGCAATAATGAACATTATATTCCATTTCTGCCAATAGATTCCCCTAAATCCTACGCACTGCTCCTTTAACTTTGTCGACTTCAGATTCACTGACTCTACTGTTTTTGTTGATAACTACATGGAGCATCTCACCAGCAGACGTCACACCTCGCCATAGCTATACATGAATATCTTTACGGGTGTGACAGAAACACTCTTACCATATCTAACCATAATTTGTTATCTAAACATAATCTGTTATATGTTATTGCTTGCACATTTGTTTCCTAATTTTATTTCCATGGTATATTTGAGTAGGTATACTGTATTTGAGTTACGTTTTCCAAAGCAAAGAAAAACAGGAACTGTACCAGGGAAATGAACCTGAACTCAAGATCTTCGTGAATATATTTTCCTATTATTTGGCTGTGTGTGTTTTTTGTGGGCTGGAGTTCTTATTGCGCTTCCAATCTTTTTACCGAGCCTAGAGAATTCAGTGAACCTAGAAAACCAAGTGAACCTGTAACCATAATGAAGTGTAAGATCTTGGGTCCAAGATATTTTGGAGAACTCCAGATATCGATGCCTTAGATACTAAACCCAGGATCAGCAGCGTATATTTCCCACTCAGAAAGGGTAGATGTCAGACACAAGGGTGAGCAATACCCCCTTTTTCCATCGCCCTTCTCCCTTTACAGTTTGGTTTGTGGTTACCATGCTGTTATCTTTACCCTGTGTTGCTTTGTGTACAATGACAAAGCTAAAAAAAAGTCAGATGTCTTGTCTGACAACACAGTTGGTGATTTGAATTTTTATACGTTAGGCAGCGGTAGAGAGTAACTAGGTATTTTTACTCAGTCTTGATGTACTTGTACTTTTCACTCCATTACCTTTGTCTGAGAGCTATAGTTACTAGTAACTTTTCATAAAAACATATGATAAGCTTTTAAAACATAATGTATGGTTAAACATTTATTGTCTAGTTGAGGCTCCTTGTCAAGATTAAGATGTCTATGAGTTGTTGGTAGAAGATAATTCCTATCTTAACTTCTTAGTGTCGTTTAATAAATTGTTTTAGGCTCAAAACAGTTCGTTTTTTTTTCTTTCCTCTACCTTTAATCATCTCACAACCCCTCAAAATGATTTTGCGACCCAATTTCGGGGGCCCAATACTTAAACTGGGAACCAGCGGGCTAAACTCCCTTGACAAGCTACAACTAAAATGCCACATACAGATTTTATATAATAACACACACTGCAGGGACCATTTTTCTGCAGAATGAGTGCTTTTGCTTTTGATACCTCAGGTATATTTTGCTGGTACTAATTCTGTATTCCCAGTTCAGTTGGACTTTGAATTCATGACGTTTGCTAGCATTTTTACAAGACACCAAAGAGCTGCGGTTCTTTATCAACAGAGACAAAAAGAAAAATGAGAGAAACTGGTGGAAAATACAAAGTGGAGCCGTAAAGCCTTGGGATTAGTGCGAATATCAAGTCGAACTGAAGTGTTTTTAACTCGTATGGACGTGGCTTTGCCTCACTTTTCTCTGCCAAAAGCAAATCTGTTATATGCAATCACGCTGATTTGACTGTTCTCTCTTTGCCTTTCAAGCAACAAGTCCTCAAACCTAACTGACAAAACAGGTTGTTTGTCTGTGCCTTCAATATTACAGTCAAAAAACAATACATATGAGTGTTTTCTGATCTTCCGCCTCTATGGTTTGAGAGAGATTGAGAAAGATTGTATTCATGGTTAAAGCAGCGTGGACTGTTGTTGGAAGACAAGAATGAGAGGTCACTTGTAAAGATAACGTTAATACAGGTTGCTTTAAACTACCGATGCTGTTGTTTTTCTGGTGTCGTTTCAAACCAAAGTCCTTTGTGCAAAGTGTAATGTCAACCTCTGTAACATCCTCCAGCAGATTAGTTTTTGTGCCGTGCAGGTTACAGCCTTGAATTGAGGTTTCTTGGCCTGAAACATGCTGTCTGTCATCTGTCAGAGGATTGTTTTGCCGGGCCGAACTGTGTCTGAATCATCAGCTCCAGGCCTTAGCTGAGCGGTGTCTGAGGTGCAGCAGAGCATGATGTGGGCCATCTCTGAAGACTGTGCAGGCTTTTGTTGTTGCAGCAGATTGATGAGGTTTATTTAGAGGGAAGCACTGTGAACGCTGGGAATATCTGAGACGGAGAAAGAGGGAGAAGAAGAACTGTGGTAACAAATTTTACCTTCATACTTGAGAATCGGTTGCTACATACGAGATGTCCTGCGGATAAGAAGGCTGGAAGAACACGAGGGAAAGTGAGAGGAAAGACAGACAGATGAGCACCATTCCGCCTTTATACTGACAAGTCTGCAAGAGCAAAAGCTGTACTGTGGCGAGGCAACTAGTCTAATGGTATTAGCTACTGTCAACCACTAGCTAAAAGCAGTCAGCAACTGTTTCAGATGAAACACTCAAAGCCACGTTCTTACTGATGTAAAAAAAAGGTTTATCTGTGTCCTTGTTCACAGCAAACCAAAAGAAGACATCTGTTTTCATACAGTTTCACAGAGGAGATTGTGATGATGAGTAGGACTTTCTTAAGTTTGTGCCCATAACCTGAAGTTATCACAAAGCCAGAACTGCCTGTCTATTAAAGATATTGAAAAAATAAAAAATACAAACACACAAACCCACCAAAAAGAAAAAGTTCAGACAGCAGCTGAGCCTGAACCTGAACATTAAAGAAATTGATTCGATCATCAAACTCATTAAAATCAGTTTTTAAAAAAAAAGCTCACAGTAGCTACAGGCACAAAGTCAAAAGCTCAGATTAAAATCTTTCTCCGTTCAACCCAGAGGCTTCTTCAGTTCTTCTGACTGGTGAGGAGATCCAGACTTCCAACATCTGTTGGATGGTTCACACATTGATGCTGTTAAAGATTGTTACACTCATGTTCTTTGAGTATCTTTGAGTGTCTTATCTCGTGTAATACTTCCCCATTGCACAGGAAAACTTTGTGCACGAGAAGTGGGTCTTTGGGACAGTTTAGGTAATAAATTCACTGCACATCTTTGTTTCTATTCTATAAGTTTGCCTAATGAAATGGTGGCCAAGTCTAACAGAGGCTGTTAAAGAACACTGAATTATCCTTTAATAAACCTCTGTAAAATATCCCAAAATGAGATTTAATTTATTTTTAACAGACGTGTTCTTTTATTCCCCTAAGTGCTTCTTACTGTCAACCGTTTCTGTTGGTCTCAACTCTGTTAGTTTGATTTGCTGTGAAAACTTGATTTTATCTGTCTTGATGTTTTGCCTGATGTCCTGATGTTTTGCCATCATTACGTTTTATCAATCCTCCGCAGTTCATCGCAGATTAAGTTAAGATGACAAACAAAATTCTCATAAAGGTAATTCATATATTTGCGCATATGTTGCTGCTCACACAGGAATTGAGGTTGGTTCAGCAGGCTGGATTTGCAAGGAAAGAATTCATCTCTCTCTTTCTGTTAATGCTGCATCCTTTACCCCCGCATTGGACCACAGGATGAGGAGAAAGGAAAAAGAGCGAGAAGGGAGTCATTGGAGCACATGCATTATGTATCATATCCCACGGTGAAGAAGACAGCGCTGCGAGTGGTAACGAGAGTGGCCAGCGGTGCAATGAGGTGAACGCAGTGAATGCTAATGAGGTAGCTGCAGTCGCTGGAAGGTACGTCTGATTAAAATCACACGTCATGGTGAACATAGCACGGTGGTGTTATCAGCAAACACACACAGAAAGTAAAGGACGCCATATGGAAAAAAGATGGGTTTTTGGAGTATTTTGGGCTCTGCTGAAGATGAAAGATCTGTTTACTGATAAAGAGCTGAGTCACTGACGTGGCGAAAGAAAGGGACCACATTAAATGTTAACTTCTGAAGTGGGATATGTCCTCTTTGTTTATCAGTTAATTGTGGTTAAAAAGTTTTCTTCAACTGCATGGGAGTTTGGATCTACAGTGGAACTGGTCTTTTGAGTAGAGTAGGGTACAAATGTAATGTCCCCCGATTGGCAATATGGCTTAGAGACAGCAGCCAATACTAAATACAACACAATTAATAAAAATGATAATCCATGCAATCTATACATACCTACACAAATGTCTTCCAATTGGAACTTGTCACCAAAACTTTCAGAGGGATCAGTAGAAAAAGGAAAAATGGATAAATAGATAAATGAAGGAAGCTTTGCCTTTTTTATGAATAAAATCACTGTTGGCATCAAAGGCAAGTTTAGCATCCAGGATTGTTTCCTAAGTATTTGTCTTGCTGGTCTACTGTCACAGACAACAGACCTTTAATAACGGCCAGAGCAAGAGAAGTGGGTGTCCTTCGAAAGTCAATGAGCTTCGCTCAGTTGTAAGAGACTGTTCCTGACAAATTCTTCTTCCACTGGACCATGACTCTGTCCTTCATTGTGCAAAAGGCTGACTATTACGGCGCCATCTGCATACTTAAGAACATACCTGTCTTTACACAAGGTCTGACAGTCATTGGTGTACAAGACGAATAAAGGCGGGGGAAGCAGCCCTGAAGGGACCCTGTGGAAGGTAAATGTGTACTAGACAGAGAACCATTCACAAGGGAGGTACGGGCCTATGACCTCGGTGATGTGACTTTAGCCACTGGAACTACAGTAGATTTCTTCCGAAGCCTGGGACCCCTGCTGTTTGAGAGATGACTGAAAGATAAAGGTACGTAAAAATGACACTTAGCTGTCCAGTAGAACATTTCAGGAGTTAACCCCCGATGCAATCAGGACCAGGACTTTTCCTCTCCCTGATAAGGCTAACGTATTTAAATACCGTGGCTTCTTCAAGCTGCATCTTACAGCCCAATGCCATGTCTCCGAACTCGGAGAGCCCATGATTAAAATCGTGTGCATCAAACCTTAAATAAAACTTATTTAATTCCTCTGCCAAATCAGTGTCAGACAAAACACTCCACATCTCTCTTTTTATTCTGCACTCCAACCATAGATTTGATGCCTTTCCAGGCGATTTCTCAGTTTACTTTCCACTTGACCTTCATACTTGAGGTTAGCGCGTTGTATCTCCCTCTCTACACATTCCTGGACCTCTTTTTTTTTTTAGTGCTGTCCCCCTGATAAAAGGTTAGTTTCCTCTGACTCACTAGTTATTTTAGGGATTTACTAATCCAAGGCCTATTATTAGAGAGGATTGTATACATGTTCACAGAAACTAATGTAACATGATACACCGTCAGTAAATTCATCCACATCTGTACAGGATTCTTTGACAATGTCCCAGTTTGTACATTCAAAATGATTTATGAGATTTATTTCCTGAATAGAGTCCTCAGACAACACAATGACATTCTTGCACTCTGGCTGGTGGAACGGCCGCTAGACCAGGACTAAATGAACAGAGTTATGATCATAGGTGCCAAGAGGAGCTTTGCAACCACCAGGATTTGTCGGCTCCTCTGATGGTCCCGTAACAAAGGTCTAGCACCTTGCCAAGTCCAGTAGGACAGGTAACATACTGAAGAAAAATGACTGAGGGACTTAACCATAGAGCCGTTATTAAAATCCCCCATAAAAAGGTTAGGTACACCCGTGGATATGCTTTACAAACATGGCATCACCCTAATGATGGTGGATGTTGCATTTTCCATGCCTGCTTTAGGTTGGATATAAACATCTGTGATAAATAAATACGGAAATTCTCTTTGCAGAAACGGTAGAAGGGGCAGAGAGAAACAGTTAATAACTCATTATCAGGGCTGCACACTGTTTCACCAACAACCACAGTCTTAAACCAGCGGGTATTTACATATAAACACATGCCCCCTCCCTGTACTTTGCAAGTCTTATGAGGGTCCCGTTCCAATCTCGTGGGCTGCCCAAAGTCTTCGATTTTGAGACTGGAGTTGCAGTTCTGCATTCTGAGCCAGGTTTTGGCCAGAGCAAAGATGCAGGCATTTCTGTATTCAGACAGAAACCTCACACATTCTGTCAGTTCCTTCATCTTATTCCTTAGAGACTGCACATTAGCAAACATATAGAGGGCAGGGGTATGGTCTCTAGCACACTCCACCATTTCTTCCCCTCTTCCTCACTAGATCAGTCCTGGTCTAGCGGGATACATTCCATGGCCTCCCTTCAAGATCGCCGGCGGTATAACAACGACTGCTTCCATTGCCGTGATGCCAGGATTACAGCGCTGAATGAGAAATTCTCAGCTGTACTTGAGTCTGTGAGGCTGGTTGTACTCCTGCAGGTCAAACATGCAGGTAAAAAAGGCCAATATCACAAGAACAAAGTCTCTATGACACTAAAGCGACAATGCGTCAGACTACAGGATGAACAAATCCCCCTTCTCCAGGCAGGGAGTTAAAACAAACAGACTGTGAAACAACAAAGCAAATAACAAATTAGAATGGCACTTGGTAGAGCGCATACCTAGGCCAAGGCCAAGGCCAAAGTCAAATAACAGACACCAGACTTCAGAGAATAAAAAAAAATTCAAATTCATAGTAAATGATCCAGATCTGCCCCAAAATTGAATGGGTTCTTCCCTGGCCCATGCCCCATCCCTCCACCAAGGTGCAAATCAGTTCAGTACTTTTAGTTTAATCCTGCCAACAAACAAACTGCCAAACGTACACGGGTGAAAACACAACCTACTTGGCGGAGGTAACAAAAGAGGCAAAGGAGACTGCTGCCGCAGGTCGCCACAGGTGCGGCGCCCTTGCAACACGCTCTACCATATTTATTCACTAGACAAAGCGAGTCTGTGAGAAAGGTGCTGCAAGGACAGACCTCTTTCTCTGTGTGTGATTTACAAGGGCTTTTTGTCACTTTTCCACAAGCGATAGATTTATGGGATTATTCTGAAACATGGTTCAGAAAATCCTTTCAAAGGTTGGTTCAACCAAATTACAGAAAAACATATTTGTAACTGACTAATTTCTTGCCCCTTTTTCCATCTAGGTCTCCTTCAGTGTTTTTTTTTTGCTGTTTTTTTCCAAATGCCTGGCCTTTACTGTACATGGGATGTGTGCTAAATTGCATTCCTTCTATTGCGGCTTTTCTTTGTCCTGGTTTTGAGTCGTCTGTCTCTGAGATTGTCTGCCTACATTCCAATACAACAGCGGTACGTAGAATTCTGCTTGCGTTGCTGATAGAGCACTATAAAGAAGTAAAATATCAATTGTAGAATCTCAGAAGTCGAAGACGCTAAATGTGAAACATGTCTGTTAGGTCTACTAGGTATTGCAGATCTATACTGTATTGACAAACCTGAAGACGAGTGATGGATAAAATATTTTGACCAGATATCTATGACCCAGATGATAGATAATTATAGCACAACCCCTATATGTAACTGCAGCCACTGTATGAGCCAGACCACGCTGCTTTATCTACTCCACTTCCCGGTGAGGTGTCAGTGTTAATCCCCAGAGCCTGGAGAGTCTGAGGGAGCAGATCTGAGAGCGGGATTACTGAGCAGCCAGGCTGCACGGCTACTGAGGTGTCCCCTGAGGAAAAAACAAAAACAAAACCATGATGGTGATGGTGATGACTGTGATTTTTGGGATGGTGAATAAATATGCGCAGACTGTTAATGGTTATCGCTTTTATCTGTTCTGGTTTATTTGGAACAACTGGCCTTTAGCCTGCATGTAATTTCAGATTAGAAACACTTCAGCTAACAATAACAATAATAATAATAATAATAATATTTGTCAGAAATGCATATATGCAGAAACGATAACCTGAATATCTTTAGACACCGTGGTAAACCAGTAAGTTCCATCACACACATCTGACGACCTCAATTGTAGTGACCTCTCATGTGCATGGCCACATGGGACCGGAGCTGATCCCACTATGCGTACTTGTATTGTCTAATTAATTCCACCATGCCTAGTTTTTTCTCAGTTTTATTTCCAATCGCAGAGGTTAAGATTCATTAAAAGTTTTAATGCATAATTATTTTAGTTCAAATGGTAAATATTTTTGGTTAGGGTTAACATAACATTTTTTTCCCTATCAAAATTAATAAAGTGCATTACTTTTTATGCAAACGATACATTTGTTTAACGTTTACATTTATAATACCAGCGCAGAAACGAGACGTTTTGCCGGTGGATAGAACACCGAGGTGGCCTGCTCTTTAAATGAAGTCAGCCGAGCAAGAAAAAGCTACGATTCTATTTTGACAAGAACCACTAAAGTGATGAAGTGGTGATGGGGCCGAAGGAGAAGTGACAGCCTGAAGAGTGTTTTCAGTCCGTTCACCCAGACGTAAAGACGTGACCTTTGCACAACAGCGTGCAACTCAACAGTGGGAAGAAGTTCCTGATATTTTATTCACAGAGTACATTGCTTCTAAAAGCCTTGTAAAACCATTATAATTGATTCATCATCCGCTGCAGTCTCTTATGGATTTTTCTGATGCCACGCTTATGTAACTCTTCAGAGCTAAAAAAAAATCAAGGCAAAAGGTATTGAACAAAGAACCCTTCACTCAATGTCCAATTTTCAAAGCTTTTTCAAGGTCTTTGAACAGCGTCTTGCGGGTATGCGAGTATTGTATTGAAAAAATCTAAACCTGTCCTTTGAAATATTTTTGTTTTGGTCAAATTTTCGGTGCTGTTTCGCATGTCAGGAATAAACGTTCACGCTCGTAAGAGCACTACTCCACTTACAGCTGCCTGTTGTTACCGGTGTCTGTGCTGAAGGGCAACTGCTTTCATTTGTCACGTTTTGAGTTTCCTGCAACGAGCCGAACCGGCGGCTTTTGCAAAACAATCAGGTTTCGTGGGCGCAACGGTTTCTAATGTGAGTGAAATCCCCGAGACTACAAGACTGCTCCGTCTTTCGATGCTTGCCCCCCCCCCCCGACTGTCTCTTTTCTGATTCTCAGTTCAGTTTCTTGCTTTCTCTCCCCATTTTTTTTAAAACTTTGCCTTAGTAGCCAGACAAGTAGCATGTGAGTAAGTAAGTGGAACACAGGCTTGATAGACTGGAAAACCTGATGCTTTACTTTCGTTTTTTTTTTTCTCCTTTTTTATTAAGTTACTATTATTACATCTTTGCGTTGGAGACTGTTCTCCACTGTCAGTATGCATCTCGGTTAGTCCCCCTCGCTAGTTAGTTTGTTTCTCTGTTTATCCGCAGCAGAAAGAGAAAAAGAAAAAAAAAACAGTGGAGGGTTACTTGTCACGTCTCGGTAGAACAGCTGAAAAGTGTTTCAACAGAGCAGGGTGAAATTTTGCCTCAAAGCTACAGCAAGGCTCTGCAAGGCTCTGCCTTGACACTTTGTGGAGTGCCTTGCTCTCAGTGAAAGTGAGCATCTCCCTGCTGGTACGTGAAAACATTATATGGTAATCTCTGGCCGTTGGCACAGACAGTTATTCATGAGCACTTAAAAGTCTTTTGGATCACCCCCCTGCTGGCTAATTTCTTTTTTTTTCTTCTCGGTGTAGGAATGGGAGTCGACGGCTGGGGTGACTGTACCTCGTGTGCCTGCTATTAAACAGATAGACACGGCGTGGCTCGTGTAAGACTAAAAGAGACTAAAACAAATGTATTTGTTGTATTTGTATGTTGAATTTAGTTCCACTGAAAGTTGAGAAAATCCAGAACTTATTGTTGCATGTTGGGCTCTCAATCTCATAGATCTCCCATGACCCGCTTTTCCCGAGGAAACTCACTGAGGTGTTTTCTTGATTTGCCACTTCTATGGTGAGGGTCTGTTTAGGCAACTAAAACTTCCTCTGCCAATTATACGACCGCTCATTCGGTTTTCCCGTACCCTGTTAGCAGAGAGCGACTAGCAGCCCACCGCCCACTCATGCAACGCGGGACACAAAACAAGCAAACCCCTTCGTGCTGGTTAGGCAGACTGTACACACTGCAGGAGCGCGGAGCTGGAGGCATTTTATATTCTCAGTCTGAATGAAGGGACGAGGAGAGAGGAGATAGAAGAGAGAAGAAGGAACTTTGGACCTGCAACAGTTGAGACAAAAACAGGGAGGAAGTAAAGAAGATGGAAATGAACAAAATGAAGGAGGAAAAGAGACAGTAACTGAATCAGAACCAGAGTCGGGGGATAAAGAGACATGTGGGCTACAAGGCGACAGGACGGAAAAACTGTTCAGGTTAACACGTAACATGTGACAGTGTTTGTAACATGGTCAGATGGTATCAGTTCTGATAAGCTGAGAAACATTACACGCTGACTTTCCATCCGTAAAGCAAGCTGTTCACGTAGTTGTTCCTTTT
Source organism: Xiphias gladius (assembly GCF_016859285.1). Classification (NCBI taxonomy): domain Eukaryota; kingdom Metazoa; phylum Chordata; class Actinopteri; order Istiophoriformes; family Xiphiidae; genus Xiphias; species Xiphias gladius. Next base: position 3,208,083 of record NC_053416.1, on the reverse strand, counting down.
AAACAGGTTAATCACTTTAATCGGTCAGTTCTGTTATTGATTAAGACCGGTAACTGGTTTTAAATATGCGGCTGATCGGTGTATTCCAAACACTGATCCATAAGGAAGACAGATTTTTTTGAGACGGATACTGGTAGGTCCGTCTTTCCATCATCACCACCAAGTAGCTGAGGTAAGGTAGGGTTCACCCACACTTTATTTTACCATTATAGCCCAGTTCATAACAAATGCCTATGTGTTTAAATTAGATGAAAAGAAAACCAAAACCATGCTCTCTGAGGGGGTGAAGCGTGTTTGGAAGGCTGACCAGATCAGCTGTACGAACATGATTGGACGTTATTAGTGGCCGGTAGCCGTGCAGCTGGCGAATGAGCCACTGATACCGTGAAGCAAACGACGAAGCAGCCGAAGGCAAGTAGCTGATGCAAACGCGACTTCGGTGCCAAGCCTGAGCTAATACTATGACCTGTTTGAGGTTAGAGAAAGATCGAGGTTAAAAGAAACTAGTGCTGATTGTTGGCCGGACACAGGACATGAACCGCAGTCGCCTTCGTCAAAGTCAGACACTTTGTATGCCCAGCCATCCACCCTAACTTTATCCCTGTTGCTTTTTGTGGCCAAATACTTCTGTCTTTTCTGCTGGGAAAGAACAGTCATTATTGACATGACCACAGGAGGCGCCTAGGCAGGAATCAAAGCTGTTTTAGGGGGCCAGCGGTGTCACTGTTCTGGTGAGTCCTCAACCTTTAAAAGGCTTCCAGTCATCAGCCAAAATGCAGCAGGGGGTTGAAGCTACTCCACAGTAGAACTGTGAACATGAGTGCAACTCTTGGTATAGTTACGATTTGAGAAACTGTTTGACAGCCGCCTACACACTCCCCACATGTTCTTGTGTCCATTTAAGCTGAAATGTTTCTGCTCATTTGTCAGCGGGTTATCTCAATTAAACAGATTTGAATGACATCTGCTGAACAGATCACACTGCCGAAAGGGACCGCTGGATTTCAGCAGGAACTTTAAACTGGTAGTTCTGCTTTTAATGCGGTTTCATACACCAAACCCGTGCTTGGTTTATTTGAAGACTAGTTCCTCGTGTTTGACTCATTTGACACGTCGTTCCCTGCAGAGTGAAAATACCAGCTTCACCTGCGATGCTAAACAGATCATGCTCCTGAATGCTAATGGAAACCGAAAAAGGTTCTGGAAATTAGGTAGCTCGCTAACTCTTGATCTTGCTGAAGAAAAAAAATCAAAGTCTGTCAAGTCAGTGAGGAGGAATTTTTTAAAACTAAATGTCAAAGCCGGGGCAAAACAACATTCAGCTCGTACAAGCCTAAATAAACCCTTGCAGAGTAAAACATTTGCATGCAGCTGTGCTTGCAATGCGAAGCATTAGCAAGGCTAAGATGCAGCAGTAATGGATTCCCTAAGTTGAAATGAATGAACTTGATGGGAGGGCAGTACATCTGACTCATTACTTTTGGTGGGTGGTAGGCAGTTTCTTTACATCCGAGTCATTATGCTGAGCCATTATGCTGCAGGGGAACAGCACCTACAGTATCAGCCGAGCCATTATGTTTGCATTATGTTTGCAGATTCAAGCAACGTAAGCTGTCGCTCTCCTCCTGCAGTAAAGGCCTCCGCTGTCACTTTCTTTTCTAGATATAGCACTTCAACGGGCAGGGGAGCTGAACCATCGCCTTCACCGGAATGACATTTCCAACCAGCCCTCCTCCTCTCGCTCCTTCACTGTTATCTGTCCTGTCATATGTTTACTTCCGCATGTGATTTACATTCGCTTGCTATTGTTCTGGAAGATTGCAGGCAGCACATGCTCTCTGAGGGCCCTAATTCAACAAGACTCCCCCCACAGTTTCTCCTTCCACAGTGATTCATTTACTGTCTAATATTTACTCCATCAGAGGCACACGCTGCCAGGAACGAAGATTTACTGTAGAGTTAAAGTCCCTCTGTACAGGCATTTCTCAGGCTAGCTCCCGCTAATGACACGCATGCTGCCTTCAACAAATCAGCTTTTTACAGGCTAACACTTTCACCCAATAATTATAAGTTATGGGCCCCTATAGTCCTGCCCCTCTCCCAGCTTGCCTCTGTTCCACTAGCTTGTAACTCAAAGTACTTAGTTTCTTTCATCAGTCTTTATGAAAAGTTACTTGTTGTGTTTTTTTTCTCTCCATATTTTAAGGCTGAACATCTATTCCCATAATGACAGTAACGTGCACTACACTTCCACAAACATGCAACATCTAGAGAAATTTCACGCTATCAAACAAAAACAAACACGCCGATATTTGTTGAAACAAGCAATAAAAAAAATTAAAAAAAAATCAGGCCATCGCAAACCACTTTGTGACCCTAAAACTGGTGTAAAAAACAGGATGTAGGACCAGAAACTTCAAAAATTCACGGTAAAGGTGCTTGAAACTAGATTATTGGTTGCTTTTGTTTCGAATACTGTAGATTTAAGGTTTGTCTGATCATTGAAATAGGCAGTCTTTCACATTTAAGTGTGACCCTCATGCAATCCACTTTTCAGGCTTTGTCCTGGCAGCTCTGTGTAAAATATAGGTTGAATAAGGTGCCACGAATTTATTCAAGACTTACAGTAAAAGAAGTTTAATAATCTAATGTAAATGGTGTTTGACAGGGTCATAAATCCATTCTTCATGGTAATTAAACCCAACCCAGTCAGGTGACATGGACATGGGAATCTTTCAATCTCTGCTATCCACCCCACATGACTTGAACATGTAATAAGACTCGAGGGATTAAAGGAGTTTATAAGATATAAGATCCAAATGGCAAAGTTTCAGTTTGATATCATCTTGTTGGCTTTCTAGATCTTCGAGTCCGCCCCAGAGTGCACCAAGGGCACAGCCGACTAAGTCACCGAACAGACGCTTGTTGATTGCGAACTGCAAAGTTCTGGTGTAGAATATCCAAGAAAGTGTCACATTAAACAGTTGAAAATAGCTAGCAAGCTAGTTGGATGACTCGCAGGTTAGTAAGTTTGCTAGGTAGTTTGTTCTGTGCAAGCTAGTTAGCACAGTAATTACCTTTGGACAAAATCCAGTTCGGACACAAATATCCATCAGCCATCTCTTCATTTCCACAACTCACAGCTCTTCTGGTGTGGCCTGTAATGTTTGTCCTGTTTGCCAAAGCAGACATGGACGCTACATTTCTTCTGACAAGAGCGGACAGTGACGTGTTTCGAGCAAGCCATCAAACTGTCTTTATGGCCTCAACAAGACAAGGTCAACAAGACCGCCTCAGGTAAAAGTCTCAGAATGCTGTTTAAACGTAGTGTGTAATTTCAGCAAGCTTTACATCAAAGGTAGCTTTTGAAATTTTTTCAGTACTAGTGGCTTTTTTGAGCAAGATTCTTTTGAGCTTTTTACCACAAGCTCTAGTAGAATGTGCATGTGGACCCACATGTACAGTATGTACACTGGCACGTGGATGACGACATACATCCTAATGCCAACTGCAGAAGGAGGTAATCCAAGTGTGCGGTGCGTACTCGCTACGAGATGTCCATCTGTTTCAGCTAATGTATTTCACTTGTCAACAGCTGGTTGTGGTAATGTGTCCAGAAACTATGCGTGAGCAAAAGGCAGGGGAGGAGAGAAGGGGAGCTAGCTATCAAACATGCAAGTAAACAATGCAGGTTTTAAAATATTAAAAACCATCAGCTTTACAAAAGTTTTATGAGGAGGGAAATACATTCAACACGTTTGTTATGCCTCAAGGATAAAAAATGCGTTTTGTGAGAAACACTGAACCCTGTTTGTTTACAAGAAAATTCCACAGGGTACCTTTAAACCACAGAGTCCAGTGTTAGAAACAAAACAATTTTTGGCTCAAATTGTTATGCCTGTTTTCTTGACTCATCTTGAAGAAGCTTCAATCCAGGTTCTTCCTTTTGATTACATCCCAGTAGAAATCTCTGGTCAACATAAATAAAGCATATCAGTCCCACAACAGCACCACATTCCAGCTGCAGGCTTTAATAATAAAGAGTTTAAGGAATGAAAGTGACATGAAACTGAGCTGAGCAAACAGCACAGAAAGCCAGTACATGTTGGTTTGAAATCTCTCTTTATCACAGACTACACCTCCTGCTCACACTCTTTGTCTTTCAGTCATCATGCTGCTAATCAATTCATCAAAGCCTTAATAGCACTGGCTGCCTGAAGCGAGGGCAGCAAAAATATCTCATTGCTTCACTTTAAAGCAGGCGGTGAAACCGGATCCTTAAACAGCTAAAGTACAATCTCTCATTAGGCGATCCGGGCGACACAATTTCATTATGTGTACCGAAAATGTTTTAATTAACTGATAAACCCTGACATAAAAAATACAACTCCAGCACTATCTTTTCTTTCCACATTTAACTTATGCAGTTTCTCCCTGCGGAACCTGCAAGGGGGGGGCTGTTATGTTTTCTAGTCATTTCCTGGACATCTACGTCCTTCTCTGTCTCTATCCTGCTGTATCACTCTCCAAAGTTCATTCCCTCTCTCCTTGAGGCCGGTCGTTGGAGGTAACAGCATGTTGCTAATCACCTCATCAAAGCCAGGGATGCATATAACAGCTGCCTGAAGTCCGGGCGGTAACAAAACCAGATTTAGTCAGTAAGCAAAAAGGTGAAGGCACATGCTGCTAAAGTAGGTAACAGTGAGACACAGGAATTCTTCTATATTGTGTTGTTTTTTTCCCTGCTTGCTCTATTTCACTATTATTTAGCCCTTTACCAATTGCTCTTTTGTGCCTGTCCAATTTAAACCACATCATTGCCATTAAGTGATGGCACATAATGTTATGCCTGCATTGCTGTTATTATAGAATAATAATATTATTCATACATTGAATCGAGTGACTCTTTGTTGTGTGAAAGGGGTTGTTTGTTATTAATCCACGGAGAAATCTCACCAGCTCAGCTCTACAGAGCCTTTTAGCCTCTTATAGCCCATTGTTTTGGTTTATTGGCTCATTTACCATATGGTTCAGTCACAGCTCTCTTGCCAACCCAATTTTTTCAGCAGCAGCAGGCATCTGCAAGGGAACATCTATAGCAGCTTGGAACATTTATAGCAGCTAATTTTGGTTATGGTGGAGTTGGTGGAGACCAAAACAGTGGGTGAATATTGGACTTACATTCATATGGTGGACAGAAACGCAACTCCAAAGGGACGATATGGGGATAAGGGTGCTCTTTGGATGTGCAAGTAGACAGTTGTTTGCTTATATGTCAAGGTTGTGTGTCTGCCAACTTATTTGTTGCTATGGCACCCCTCAGTGGTCAAAAATCGATTTAAGCCAAAGCTGATAATCACAAGTTCATGTTAGCAAAGTGTTGTAAGCGTACAGTAACAACAGTATTCATTTGAGCATTTTCCAAATAAAAAAAAAGAAGCCTTTTAAGGTTGTCGAAAATACCATCTTAGTTTTGATCAAAGGTCCGAGAAAAAAAGTGTTGTCAGATTTATCTCTTCAACCAACAGAGTGTCCGTCTGTCTATAAAGCCATGCGTTTTGCATGCAAATGGAAGAGCCATTTAAGGTCATGATTCGGAAAACTTACATCCACCATCCTCCACCGTACATCCACACACATACACACACTTGCTTTCTAAAAGGTCACTTCAGTTATTAAAGGTTGTTTTTCACGTCAGTTCGACTTTATTAGATAAGAAGGCAGAGTGTTACAGGAGAGATGGAAAGAAGTGCGGCAACAAAGTTCACTTCTGCCTGCCTGCTGGAGGTTCTTGGTGGGAGCCCAACCCTGACATCTCCATAATAGATGTCCTCTAAATGGCAACAGGAAATAGCAAGCCAACCTTTACCTCGCCTTGGGTGTGGAAAGAGTGAGAGAGACAGAGAGAGAGAGAGAGAGAGAGAGAGAGACAGAGAGACGCAAGATGGCTTATTGTTTCCCTTTTCTCTGTCTGCAGAGAATGATTACGGATATACAATACTGGTGGCATATTTTCATGATGGATGGCACAGCCAAGGCGGGTGACTGTCCTGCTGGTATTGTGTACTTGTAATTAAATGACAAATTGTCAACTGGTTAATGTGTAAATGTGTCTCTGGAGTTGCCAAACATTTTTTTTTCTAATTTGTTACTGGCTGGGCTATTGTCTGTGGGTGTTATGCAGACAACCATTTTAGGGTAAATGCACACAGGCGTTTATCTCTCAAGGATTTGAATTTGTTTTCTCCCCAGTGTCTTAAATGACGTATTTCACCTCATGCTTTAAAACGCCGTCAAAAACGTGCACCACAAATTGATAAATTAGAGGCTATTGTCTCTGCGATCAGGAAGTTATTCTCATGGGAACTCCGTAGATATTCATAAAGAGAAAAAAAAAAGCCATGTATGTCTGAAAAAAATGTGGCTCATATGGACTGAGCGAGCGTGTTTTCCTTTACATTAATTCTCATTACGGTCAGCGAAACGCTGCCGTGATGACACACAAACCCATCAGCACCATCAACAGAAACAGCCACCGATTGCTTTCTATAGCTAATGCAGTGGATAGCGGTCTGGAAGTCTGTGTTACCATTGTCCAATCAATTGCTTCATCTGTTGCCCAATGCCGAGAGTAAAATGTGATACAACATCGCTTTGAAAGTGGCGTGTAATGTATGGCGCATTCATAAAACAGAGATTCATCCGGGAGCTCGCACAAAAGACATCTCTTCAAATCACATCAGCGCTCACCACTAACGCGTGGCTGAGCTGCCAAAGGCCTTTTCACGGCAAGTAATTCACAGTCTTTAAAAAAGTAACCAAATAAAAAAGCAAACGGAGAAAGAAACACAAAGATGGGTATGATTTTCATCACGAGTCTCACGGGGTGACGTCATCTGCCTCTGTCGTGCTGAAGTGTAGCAGAGTACAAAGCTTCTCCTTTCATGCTCAGGGACTTTTTTCAATGAAGGTTCCCTTTTTTTGAAGTCTTTGTTGGCTTTGCAGCAACACTCCAGCCACTGAATGTGCGTCCTGTGGCGTGGCTAAGATTCGTTAGCACTGCATTGGTCTAGATCTAGATGTTGAAAAAAAAGGTCTAAAACACACGGTATGTTTTATTAGAGTGTGTATTTAATTTCCTCAGATCTCCGCCTTTTTTCTCGTGAAATATTGGAGATTTTTACGTCTCTACGTCTGAATCCTGTCTGAGAAGGGGAAAAAATGGATCTTTGGTTGAACTGTTCACACTCAAAGATAAACGGTATGCGACCTGTGACAAAGGGTTGCGCGTAGCCATAGCGTTATTTTAAAGGGTCCCAAACCAAAACAACTACAGAAATAATATCCGTCTATAAACAGGTTTCGGTGTTCTTTCAAGGCTTAAAATCACGGCGCGCTGCCAATTAGTAGCGGCGCATTTATCCTCTCCGCGTGAAGTAACAACAATTTGCGGGGCGAATCAATCCTGCTGATGAAGGAGGTCAAATAAAACCGGCTGTGCTGTAGTTGTTCTGCGAGTGAAGAGATTGGTTTCAGCGTAGCCTGCGTACCGGCCTGTCCTCAGGCAGGCCCAGCTTCTCTGTACTGCGGTACGTCCAAGAAGCTCGCCAATTCCCTTAAAATTCACAGTGTAAGTGTTTTACATTCATTTCATATTCACAGTGCAGCTCAATAGAGATGGTATAGGAGCAGAGCAGCCTGACGACCCATCGATCATGAGCTGCTCTCCACATGAGTCCAGTCAGTTCAGACGAGAGCTCCCACTGTGAACTGGACTCAAGTGTTTTTTGTTTTGTTTTTTTAATATTTTTGACTTTCTCCCTCGCATCAGTGCACAGAGGTAAAAATATGACCTTTTCAGTTTCTTTTTTTTTAGATTTGACATACAGTATAAAGACTGTCAGACTGTGACAGTTTGTTTCAGGTCTCTTCAATTCAAATAACGACGAATAAGATAACACCAGTGGCCAAATCCGTCTCAATTTCTAATATCACGTGACCTGTTTTGGCTAATCAGGAGATAATGATGTGACATTTCATCGTGAATTGAAACTCTTAAATGCAGGTGTTCGCTTCTTCACTTCCACCCGAGGAGGACCGACTGCGGCTGAAACGTTATCGTTCATCAGTCAAGTATTTGCATTATGACAGAAAGCAGGAGCAGCGGTAGTTTTGAAGCCGATAATGCAGTGTGTTTAGTATTGCACTCGTTAGAATAAATGCGACAGGCACGTATGAAAACAATAAACAAATCAAAGTAGCGAGATGAATACGTCCAAACACAACAAAGTGAAAGCGATGATTTTCCTTTTTCAGAAAATCTACTCAAGTAGGAATAAAAAAATTTTGTTACTACCCACCTCTCTTCATCTCCTGGTCACTTTACATTAGTTCGACCCGCAGTTTGTCTCGTGGAGGTCACGGCGGTCTGCAGAGATGCCACTTAATTTTTCAGACACTCAGTTGGCATTGAGTTTGAAAAAGCTCATCTGTTCCCGTCTGATTTGCTTTTGGTTGGGTGGGAGCAAGCTGGGCTTTGGACGCGGCCGTTTCGGATGCAGATATCTTTTTGTTTCCCGATGAACCCAAAAAAGTCTAGCAACAGCATTACGACAATGAAATCCATTATGTTAAATCTGTTGTCCATGAATTACTCATTTATTGGTCAAAATAATTTAACGCCAGAAAGGTTGGGGGCTGTTTTGAGACCCACTCTCTTGTTGTGTGCTAGTGGTAGTGATATATGTTTGAAATAAATCCGACCTTTTACACTATTTAGTGCTGTCTGGAGGAGTTTGGTTTTTTTTCCTTTTTTTTTTTTCTCTCTCCCTCCAGGAGCTAAACTCTGGTGGAGCTTCACGGTCTGCAGCTGGACAAACGGTATTGAAGCAGTTCATCACGGCAGGTTAACTAGCATTCCCCCCGTCTCACTGTGACACCAACTTCACACAGTTCACCACTTTACTGCTGCACTTAATACATCTCTCCACTAAACCAGACAGCAGCTCTAAGTCTTGGCTGTCTGGCAGGAGCGTGTATAGGATGAGACTCCAAAACGAACCCAAAAAATACTGAGGAGAAGTCAGGAACGCGCATACATACGCTTGACATTAAACTCAACCGAAAATTGGGGAGCTAATTAAAAGCAAATAATTGACAATTACTGAACGTGTGGGAGCAGAGAGGGAGAGATATGTGAGACAGATCGAGTTCCACGTTGAATATTTAATATCACAAGCGGAATTCACTATGTCGCTTTTCCAGGCTTGCAGTTCTGTTGTCAAATACCTCTTTTTAGCAACTTTAGCAAAAAAAACAAAAAAAACGTCTAAAAACTCCCCAACTCCTTCCTCGCTCACTCTGAAAGGCTTTTTACTGAAAATGCATTAAAGTCTTGTTCACGGGACGTGTTGAGGACATCAGGAACGTTGGGATACTAGGTTCGAAAAGATTTCCATTCACCGTGGAAGTGAAACCACTAATGTCATGGGCTGGTGATGTTGCCTTCCCTCCGTTTCTTGCCAATGAAATGAAGGCAGAGGGGCAATTTTCATGAGGAGCCAGCCCGCGAACCCCTGCGTGAGGTTAATTTACATGAACATGCAAGATTGAAAAGAGTTCTGTTAAATTAAAACACTTTTCAAATTTGATCACCTTCCTCTAATGTTGACCAGTGAGCAGGGATTATGTTGATGGACCTATGGCTTAACTGCACACCCCTGGGTCATGCATAATAAAATCACAAGATGTAGGCTGTATTTGCCATATTTTCTGCATGTGCGTTAATACATATTCTGAATTGGATCTTGAACATTTTTCTACGAGGAAGAGACATATGCCTTAAGTTGCCAACAGTAAGACTGACAAGGATTATTTTGGTACATTTATATCAGTGTAACTTTGTGTGTTAAAAGTCATTTTCAGGTTTGGTGCAGAGTATCTTGTCTTTATCAGCCTTCGTCGTTGTAACCGCGTACTACACACGCATGCTTTAGGACAAGTCGATCACATGAGGCCAGCACTTTTCCGAAATCTTTGTCGTCCACAGAAGCTGCCATGTGAGTCCTCCCATTGTAACTGCCCTCTATAACGACTGATAGCAAGGCCTCCATTTGTCTTTGCACCGAAGAAACATCCGTAAAATAAAAAAATCTGATCTGACTATGGTTCAGGTTTGAATAGGTTAAGGCAAAAAAATAAATAAATAAATAAACCTGGTTAGGTTTAGGGAAAGATCATGTTTTGGGTTAAAATAAGTATTTCCTTAAGGTTATAGGAATGTCGGTTCCAATAAGATACAAGCAGTTAAAAGAAGATAAAAGAAACAACGATGACGATTAGTTTCAGATGGGAAACGAAAACCGGTCTGTGTCAAAGTCCTGTGTCTTGTCAACTCATCCACCCCAATCTTCTCCTAACATGGACTTTCTCACTCTCTACACTACGTCACCCGCTTCCTTCTTTGTTCCCATCACATTTACCACGGTCGCTAGAATTCTTCTGAAAATAAAACGTAACTATGGGTCATTGCTTGCACAGACAACAAATGGGCTCCAGTTATTTAGAGGACGGTTTCCATCCACTGCAAAAAAAGACAGAAACTTCATGATATAATTTACTGGCTACTCTGACTTTTTTGCTTCTCATATTCACCAGAAACCAAACTGCTGTTCATGAGGTGTGGGCAGGTTTATAGTTCAAAAAAAAAAAAAAAAAATGAGGGGATGAAAATAAAGCCCAGATGTCTGTTTGGATGCCATTCCACCTTGTTGGTTGTCAAGTAATAACACATGACTGTAACTACTAACCCCTGTGGGAATGGGAGCCCCTCACTCCCACTGCAATTCTGGCCAGTGGACAGTGGTTTAAAAAATAATGCGTCTTTTGATCATAGAACAAACCAAGCACAAAGCCTGAAGCAGAAGGAAATGTTGGCACCATCAGAAGACACTGAAAAAATAAAACAAAAAAATCCAAAATAAACCAAAGCCATTTTTAAAAAGAAATCTAACAGCTGGAGGTGGAATATGGAGATTTTTGGGTACAAAGAGACTTTTCTGTGATGCCTGCTGCCACTGTCCAGGAGTTGAAAAGAAATTAAATACATCTTTGTGGTACTGGCTGCTCATGTGCCATCATGCAGCGCAAATGTAATAAAGTCAATGAAAACTGCCCGTCGACAAGTTGAAAATACGGTACAAGGGGTAGACAAAACTCCCACCAGCAAGTGGGAGACCAAAATTTCTGAGCACATCCCTACAAAACCGGTGTTTCTCTGAGCCTGGTGATGAGGTGACCCCTTTGAGTGACTACCGTTTATTATTGGACACAGAGAGAAAAAACTCTATCGGCGTTGCTTCTCAAGTCGCACAGCAGGGGTTGCAAAAAATTGATGGTCCATCACAATCAGTAGGACGGCTTTCATTCTAAAGTCTGGTTCTCTGCGTAGCATTAAAGATGTTGTGGGTGATTGGGTATCAGAGTGGTCAAAAGCAGGAATTGGCATGTCAAGCCTTCATGCAAATGTACAGAGCGAATGTACTTCACTCGTGGAAGAGAAGTACATTGCACCAGTCATAAATCATCACAACATCTGCCAAACACAGATAAAAAGCGTTTGGCAGATGTGATGATTTTTCCAGGGCTGTTTTTGACTGGTGCATCTCCAATACAGGCACAGAAAACTGGGCCTCTCCTGTTGTTTGCTTTGAAAACTGACATATCGAACTGCTGCTGATCGTCATTCGAAGTGACAAGACCCTCCTTTGAAGCAGAACCGTTTTTAATTGTGAATGTTTTATTCATTAAAGCTTTCTAATATGTTCCTGTTCGTTGTATGCAAAAACAAAGCTTGGATCATTTAAAAACAAAAGGTACATCATGTTAAATGATAAATATGAAATCTTTTATTCATTGGTCGGTGCGGGATTTTACCCGACACCGGCTGGTTCTGCAGTCTGACACTGACGGACAGGTGATGAGCTGCATACTGAGATAGGCATCAGTCAAACACACAAACACTCTCAGCCAGACCCCAGAAAATCAATATCATCACCTTTTAGAAATGATAAGAATAATCCACAGATGGATTGACAGCAGCTTTAGGGGAGCATTTAGCCATCTGATTGTGTGTGTGTGTGTGTGTGTGTGCTCTGGTTTAAGAGCCGAGCCGTCTCATCTGGTCGTGTGCAGGTGACCTTGCCCGGAGCTCGGCTGACCTCTGCTCGCCTCCTTCCTGCTGAGTCATGGTTCTCGTCCAGACAATGGCCCGTGGACTGTTGTGGTGGCCAGATGGCTGCTGCTGCTCTGGGGCTTCATTTATAAAAATGTACTTTCATTTGACCTTTTCGATTTAGTTTCCAGACCAAAATGCCATTTTCTGATTAAACTAAGTTGCTGACAAAGAGCACAACGGTTAAGGCATCTGAGCAATGGTCAAGATGTTGGTACTTTTCTTTGGATTTCCGCTGGTGTACATTTTAGGTGATCCAGTGTGGTCCTTGGATCTTTCTATGCTTTAGGGCCCCTTTAACTTACACAAGAACGACCTGGATGAAAAAAATAAATTTCAGTAACGATTAAAATATTGATGCAAGGTCTCCAACCGTGCGGGTTTTGATTCCAACCACACTAGAACAATACAAGGATGAGAATGTTTTCCTGACATCTTTTAGCCTGTGTATTAGCAGCAATTTGACGTGTGTCTGCTTGATCAACAGGTGTCTCAACCTATCACAAAGCTTGCCCGTCCCACCTTAGCTCCATTCAGAATTCTTTAACCCACAGTCCGAGTTTTTGCCCCAGTATTTGACAAAAATGGTGCTAACTTATAAACCCAACTACTGGTTTCAATCAACCCCTCAGGAACCTGTGGCTCATGTCAAGGATAATTTCTTTCTATTTTTTAAAGCATTTTTCTGATGACGACAGTCTGCCACTACATCTCCGCATCCAGAATCCTGCAGTAATTACAATATAAAGTTTGTAGTTAACGGGCGGCAACAAAGCAACAAGCTACTGGATAAACATGGTCACCGCAATCTCACTGTGACAGAAAGCACATAGGCTATGGTGCAATTGTAAACCTCAGCCCCTTCAGATAGGAACCCTCAAATCCATCAACGGCTGTTTCAAACTTGTTGTACAAAGCCCTAAGCTTAATGAATTATACCATCAGTGTAATTAATGAAAGACTGATTGTCTATGCTCTGATGAATATGTCTAATATTCAGACTGTGACAGAAGAGGTAGTTAGTGGAGGCTTTGAATCTGTAGCTTTAGCGTAATAATTCAGTCTGGGCGGTGGCAGGCACAGGGATCCTTCCCTTCCACCTCTTTCATTTTCCCACGAGCCAATCAAAGTTTCCCACGCACTCTTGAGAAAACAGTCGTAAATTGCGTCCGTGCGTTTTCCGCGCAAATCCTCGGAGTGCCTGCACTGAATCAAACTGTGCAGACTAACAGGAGAGATACATATGACAGACTGTCTGTCACCTGACAGCAAGTAGCACCTAATCTTGTTCCTCATCATAACTCAAATAAATGACATCATTACCTCCATACCAGCACAACGACAGTCATTACGGTGTTACCCAGAGAACAGAGAGCAGCATCATGCGACAGTACTGAACTATGATACATTGCAGGCTCCTGGCCCTGGGTGATTTCATATAAAAGCTCTGCATGAATAGCATGAGAGCAGATAGAATTTGGGTGTACATATTCTCAATACCAGCCCAGATATTGCATCTGGGCTTTTACAGCATCAGACACTGATAAATCAGTAGGTCTGTGGATTTAAAAAAGACAAAAATGGAATCATAGAACCTCCACTGAGTAGCATTGCTAAACAGAAACACGAGAAAGCTGCTGGTCATCCACAAAGAATTTAATTCAATTTAAAGTGATACCAGCAGCTATAAAAGAGGTGATGGGGAAACAAGCGCTCTGCTCTTTGATTCATCCGTTCACTGTCACGCAGTCTGAGTCGGATCTGCCTGTTAAAAGCTGGAGATCAATCATAAAAGGACGGAGCTGCCTTTCTAATGTGGCTGCACCCGATCGCTCCTCTGCACACGGACACACACACACACACACAAACGCACGCAAGTGCATGTGCAAAAAATAAAATAAAACAGAAATTCCTCTACTGAAATGAAATGGTACTCAGTGGTTGCCCAGGATCGGGTGAGTAAAACAGAGTAAAGGGGTTGAGTTATGAAATACGGTTTGCATGGATAGAACAGATATAACATTAACCATAAAAGTGTGATCTAAGTTTGTGCTGTTTAGAGTGAATTTCTGGGTATACGTATCCACTCGTGTCTTCCCATTTACTTTGTGTGCACCTTTGTGTGAACGATTCCATAAGCCTGAGTTAGGCCAAAGATATTACGACAATGATCTAGCATGGAAACTGGATTCACAAAAGTAAAGACCAGCTGTCAGGTAGAAAACAAAGCACCACTAGTGAGAGCTCAACATTAAGCCCCCAACATAATTCATCTGGTGAACACACACATGCAGTCTACAAGAGTAGCAGAAACAGTAAAAGTATACATACAGTATCCCAACAGATAGTTAACAGTTACCCAGAATGTTGCATTAGCAACACATTAGCTCTGGACAGCTAGTATGGTGGCTAGCTTGGTTTGCAGTAAGCTGATCGCAGAAAAATGCATTTACGAAATTCTACTAAATCACAAATCAGTAATCACAAAACAGCTGTAATAAAAGAGTAACTACAGATAATGCTCAAATAAGGGTATTTAGGGAGCAGATAAAAGATGCCTCACAATATTTGATTGGACACAAATTCGACAAAATGGCGGATTTGACAATGTCGGTTAAACTGCTGCAGGACTGTGTAAGTGTACGTAAAAATCTGAATGTAAAATGAATGTAAAAATCTTCACCACTCCTCTGGAAATGAACCACGTTCACAGAACTCAAACTAGAATTGAGAACACAACAACCGGCAATCTGTCGGATTCCAAACAAAACACTATTGTAACAACATTTTAAGAAAGGGTTAGGGTTACACTCACAAACCTCGTAAAAGAACTTGGGTCCTGTGTGCCTGCTATTACAACTTACAGTATATGAAGAGAACAAATACCGTTGGGTTTAATTGGAAAATAATGAGTTCTTCACCTGGGCTCGACGCCAGCTGTCCGACTGTGATAGCATGGTTACGCCTGCCAGAGACACATCAAAATTCATTTCTAAAATTAAGTGCAACTTTAACATAAGGTGTGGGGAACCGCACACCCTGACATCAGCAAAATGAGAGTCTTCTGGGCACTATGTTGGCCTTGACCTTGGTGTTATTAGCCTTCCGTGGAGGTTATTATTAGTCATTGACCTTTTGCTTCCAACTTTGTTTCCCTTGTTCTTACGCTTTAGGATTGCTCACTTTAAAGAAGGCGCCGAAAACTGTCAGGTCAGTGAACGTGTGGGTTGTTTTTTTTTTGGTTTGTTAAACAGAAAAGGATAGTGTCAAGTATCTGGAAGTCAAATGAGTAATTTCCAGCGTTTTCATGAGCCTATAAGATGCAGAATCCCTGTTGCCTTACTGTTAAAGGAGAATGCCCACAAAGCTGAGGCAAACTGCTCGATCTGTCTTGGGTGACCAAGATCAAATCTGAGTATACAAACCTTTAGCCTTTTCATTACTGTACGGTTGGAACATTAAACCAAGCAGTAATTTTTCTAAACTAACATTGTCTCCAGCCTCAGTCCAGCAGACTGTGTCAAAGTGACCACAGAGTTGACACGGCTGCCCCTTTCAGCTCTGGAGCCCATTTATTCCTGTGAGTGAACACAATATTGTTCCCAAATTCACCCCTTCTCTGTGACAGTTTGTTGGATGCATTCCAATACGAGTGATTTTCACAATATGTACCAGCCCTCCTGGGAAATTTCACTTTCAGCACCCACCAATTCCCCCCTCTCCCCAAGTAAAATGGGTTTCCGGCGATTGCAGGAGAGAAAATTGCCTGGTCTGTGCTGAGAGACATTTGCTGTAAATGCAGTTATCGACTTGATAGGACCCCTGTGATTGTTGAGAAGTGGAATTACCCTGTTTTATCACAGAATGCAACTTCTGCCATTAAACCTGACAACGCCTTCGATTAGGTTCTGTGTTGAACCGATGCAGTGATTAGAGACAAATGGTCAGGTTTCCATTTTCACCACCTGGGAGACAGAACAGCCATACTAATATCAATTTAATGGATAATTCCCATCGCACTGACTCTGAATATATTTGCATGCATCTGGAGGGTACTCAGCAGGTGGATGTGCAGAAGTTGGGTTAACTTTTGATTCTCTCGAGAGCCCTTATAGTGCTTGAAATGATCAAATAAAAACTTTTTCTTAATTGAGAGCTCGTTCATTTTAAGAGACGGATATTACTCCTAATTAGATTTTGGGATTATCCATCTGACACTTCTGGGTATTTACTCGTAGTCACAGAATTACCAGGCTGAATATTTTGTCTTAAAACATGCACTGTATTAAACATGTTTTCTTATTGTCTGCGTCTACTCGTCTCACTGTCTTCAGGGCTGCAGGCTTAGTTGTCACTAAAAATCCCCCTTTCCGCTAAATTTCGATTTCGTAGGCTTTTCCATTCATAAGCCTGCCGTTGCAGGTTCCCATGGCGCATGAATGCACCGTACAACTAGTGTTAGAAAGCAGCCTGGGTTGGTTTACCCCAAATTACTACTTTAAAAAACAAAACAAAACAAAACAAAAAAAAGTCACTGTAAAGGATACGGGATGGGCCGGTGGTGTCTGAGAAAGAGCATGTGCAGTGGCCGACACAACGTGGAACACAGCTAAGAAAAGAGAAAAACTTTTTTGGAAGATTAGGGTGTGATCTGATTTATGCGGAGCGATTATTAGGCGAAAACATGCAACGCGTTCATTATGAAAGTTGTTTTAGAACAGACATGCGGTCACTTGTTCCTTTATGTAAAAAGTCAACGAACTTCAGCGTCGAGACGGATCCGGACCCCAACCCTTTGACGACAAAAATAGTGAAATAAAAGACAGGATAAAACCAAGACAGGCGTTAAACAGTTAAAAACAGAAATAACTAAAATTAAGGTAAGCTTTGTGATTAAAATATGATTTGAAATGAATAATTGATATCAAATAAAATTACCGCGTCTGCATGTTGGAAACTCCGCTGCTACGCCTCAGTCAGCCGGTATGTAATTCTGCTGCTTCTCAGATACGGTTCTCATCTATTCTGCTTTGTTGACTCTGCCCTTTGATGCTGCATTTTTGAGTCATTTCCTCAAAATCAAATAACATTTTGTTTGTTCTAAAAGAACAGAGCAATGCTGTCACTCCTCACAGGCCGCACGACGAGGATTTTATCTCCGCTAATGCTTGAAATAATTAAATCAATAATCCGCCATCTGTGATATGATCTCAGACCGAGTTAATTTAGAAGATCAACATTGGATATGTTGTGATGAACAGTCGCTTCCTATTGTTCTGACAAATAATTAGCAAACGGCAAACAGAATGAAGCCCACGGTTAGTTACGAACTGCTTAGTTTTTTCCATTAACGTTTTTTGAGGAGCAGAGAAGAAGAAGATTTTCTGATCCAACATCTGAGTTTATTTCCGACAGAAAGTCTGAAATTACAGACACAAGCTTTAATAATGCTCCATCAGTTAATGAGCAGCCCCAGCTGAAATGAGCAGCAATACGTTCCTGCATTTCACAGATCGCGCTCTAATAAAATTCAAATAAAAAAATAAGTTCGTTAAAAAATTTAGAATAAATTCAAAACCATTTAATAAAAGTGGTGTCTTGCCACACAATGAGCCCAAAGTAATGAGTTTATCCAGATAATTTAAATCGCTGTATGTGGAGTAAAAACTGAAAATGTGAGAAAGTTGGAATGGCGCTAAAAATCCGTCATTGCCCAGGAAAACTGCTATGAAAACTATGAGACAGAGGCTGACGCAGGAAGTTGGTTTATAACCTGCGATAGACGTTTGCAAGGGACAGTTTGGGTACGAATTCCACCATTTGCCTTTGTTTTCCCTTCCAAATATGATCCATTAACCCATTTTTTTGTTGTTTTGTTTTGGGTTTTTTTTTACAACCTGTCTGATTAACTGACTGCTGGTTCTTCTTGCTCCGCTGGACTTGTTTTTGGCGACGTCACCATGTCCCCAAAGCTCAGTTATTGACCTGGTGTGTACAAAGATATTGCTGCTACTTTTGATGAGCTAAATGTTGTTATCTGTGTCTCTTCTGTCTGATGTATGCGAAAAAATATTAATCTTTGCCATTATTCAACCTCATGCTCTTATATCTAAAATAAATCACATTTATTCAATTACATTTATTATTTACTAATTTATTGTTTAGTACAATTGGAGTATGCGAGTACTTAGGTTTTGTGTAGATGATGATTATCAGACCTTGACTGTTTTTCATTACAAATCTAATTAAATTGGAATCACCTCCTACACGTAGTTTTTTCTAAAAAAACAAATTTTTTTATCCTAATCTCCATGGCATCTTTACTGCAGCATGCCCTGGTGTACCTTTAATTTTTGGTTTGGTTCAATGATTTTCAGTTTAATGACCGTTTCTCTCAGAGACAGTGTAAGAATCATAAACTAATATTCACTTCAAAAGTCACACAGTGAAGTCAATACATGCTTCCCTGCTTATATTACTAATACAGTATTTTATTATTCATGATTTGCCTTAATGCTTCTATTATAATGTAGAACATACTGTATGCTTGAATTACATATTCATCAATTAATGTTAATTTATAATTAACGGAGTTGAATGAATGTGGGGGTTAGAGCAGGAAGCCAAGCTGTGTTTGACCTTTACACAAATGTTTAAAAAAAAATGAATAAATAAAATAAAAATAAAATCACATTATATAAAGCCAGAGACTGAAGGGAATTCTGTTTTCAAGTATCGTTTGCAGAAAGAACAGAAATACATTATTATTGGTAACCACAACTGTTACATAATCAATCAAATTCTTCTCATGATTTATGTTTGCAAAGGCTTTTACGTCTGAGAATAGACCAATGTGCAGTCAACCAAAAACGGGTTAGTGCTATATTTTTGATATATAAAATTTTTTTTATACACACACATATATATATATATATATGCTAGAAATATATATATATATATATATATATATATATATATATATATATATATATACTTCTGTATTTATTAAATTGCATGAGTGATTAGACGGTCTGAGATGCAGTGCAGAGTTTTCAGCTGATTCAGTGTGCATCATAAAATCTCATATTCTGCACAGGAT
Source organism: Xiphias gladius (assembly GCF_016859285.1). Taxonomy (NCBI): domain Eukaryota; kingdom Metazoa; phylum Chordata; class Actinopteri; order Istiophoriformes; family Xiphiidae; genus Xiphias; species Xiphias gladius. Next base: position 3,188,752 of record NC_053416.1, on the reverse strand, counting down.
TTGGTTTTATTTTGATGATTCCATCATCTCTACAATTTTATTTCTCAAAAAGTAACTAAACTCGTTCAAAGAATGTCATTTTCTGTCAAGGCCAAACTTAAATGGAGCCGGTACATAATGCAATGCAATGCATCAATGATGTATTACACCTCTGGCATGTGGTATGTTAAGGGGAATTTCCTAAGGAAGGAGATTTTTGGTTTTTGTCGTCTAATACAGATACGGAGCCAGAGTACATTCTACGAGAATAGAAATGCTAGAAATATTCTACATTCTTCTTACTGTAAACACATCCCATCAAATGACCAAAACCAAAAATAAGTTGATCTAACTAACAAGTATTGTCTGTACTGTAGATAAAGCTTCCTGGAGGTAAAGCTTAGTTTATTTTCAGTCAGTCCCTGTGACGGCCCCTCTGGTCTGTTAGGTTGTGCCTTGTTTGCTCTTGTCTTGCAGGTACATTTAATTGGTGGCTGGGGCCGCTCACTCGGGCTGACAGGGTGCACTTGGGTCCAATGCATCCAGTACTGCAAAAGCTGCCACCTTAGTCCTCTCTCCATCTGCTTAGTGCTTTACCTTTTCCCCACAAACACCCACACGACACCCTTGTGCCCAGCTTTTTAAGAAAATCACTGAGCTGTTTTTTGTTTTTTTTAAAGAAACTACATATTTGTGAGCTTTTTTTCAAAGATGACCATTTTTAAGAGGAACCATGCTTTTTGCTGAGTGGACCAACTGACAGGGAAGAGCGGTCAGAAAGCATTAAGAGACTGACTAATGCATTGTCGGTTTTGGTAATAAGCTTCCCATCATTTAAAAAGAATTTCATTATTTACTATTGAATATTGTCAGAAAAGTTAATAAAGTATAAATGCGCCTATGCATGTGTTACTGTTGCCTAGCAACAGGGGCTGAAAATGGGTTGCAGAGCACTGAAAGGACCAGTTATGAGACTTGAACAGTTTATAGTTTATAGTTTAATTCCCTTTGAAGCCTTTTTTTGTAGAAAATCTATTTTTGGCCCTACCACAAAAGCGGGGGCCGGGCCTATAAACGTGAATGTCAGTTGCTGATTGACTGTCTTAGTGATGGAGTTACACCTTTGATTGGTCGGCTGAGTGTTGGAGATTGCCCATTGGCCGTTGCTCTTTCAAAATGAATTGATGCAAACAGTTTCTAGTACATCATCAGGGGGGGTTTACGGGCAGTGTTGGCAAATCAGCGCCTTTCTCTATAGATTTACCGACTTTTCAGTACCCTTTAGCATCTTTCTTTATCCAAAAAAGCACCTACAGACACATCTAGGGACTTTTTGGACAGACCCTAGCTACCTTTCCTAGAAAAGAGTTGCAAGTATTGCCCCGCTAGCACAGAGTCGGAATGTCCCTCCGCAGTCACACCTCTCTATGCATCTCATTCAGCTGACCGCAAGGCAGCTGACACAGACATGAAGGGGCTTCTAACTTTCTGTCTGACACGCTATTCCCATTTATGCCTTCACCTGAGTTAAGTCAGTGATAACAGATACATGCCTACCAAACAGTTTGTGTTCTGACTTTGTAATAGTCTATTTCCCACTGATAAGCTGTTGGGGTTCAGCACAGTGTGCCTGCGTTCAATCAATTCCTTGTTAGATAATCTACATTTATTAGCAAAATATCAGTAACATAGCTGTTATCCTGAGACACTGTATATTTTAATACAGAATCATGGAATCTAATCAAGAACAAAAGAGTTTGGAAGATAGAACATGTCCTCGTGAATGGAAAAGTGAGCAGCTTGTACTCAGGGTTCTTCCTGACCCTTCAAAACAGCTGATATGTTCAAATTACATTTTAATGGGAAACATAATTGCTGACTGATTACAGTATGTTCACAGGTAATGTGTTTTTCCAGTAACATTTTTGTTCTGTATCTAAGTAGGGAGGAGGTCAGGGTGCATGGTTGGTGTGAAAAGCGAATCCCGATTTCAGAACCGGAGACTGGGGTTGGCATCCTGAGTAACTGGTGAAGCATTAAGTTTCTTTATTTAAACGTATTTTCTGTTGCAATTGTATATAAATATTATTTCTAGGGGGCAGTTTTGCTGTACCATCAATAGGTAGTGTCCACAGCGAGCGTCTGCATCACGTTTTGTCTCCGGAGACAATCCACTGCCGTTCGACTCAGTTTGCATCCATCAGTTCCATGAGCTGCGCGTCTCACGCCTCTTTTCCCCGTTCTGCTATCTTTACACACTGTGTCTATTTTTGCTGGACCGGCTTGCTTCTCTTAAGCGTGGAATTCACTTGTGAATGTATATAAATGCCTGTATTTAGTAACAGTTGACTTACAATTCATTTTTCCTTTTCCTTTCATTTGTCGCTGACTTTATCTTAACACAGCACAGCAAAACATTTTTCTCGTTTTTAATTAGTGAGAGAGAGATGGAAAGAGTGAAGGAAAAAACCGAGAGAAGCGTTGAGGGATATGATATCGTTCAGCAGCCAAATTCAGTTACATGTTTTTCTGTTGTCAGATGTCAGAACTAGTGTGAAATATGATTATGGTTCAGAGACAGGCACAAGAGGTTCTTATATTCATGTACAGCCGCAAAGCATCTAAACAAGGTGAAAACGTATACGCTGTAAATATGAACGTTGGCAAAACAACGCTCTCGACTGGAAATGTGACTGCTGAGGAACAGGCGCTCCACTGCTGAAATGTTTCCAGTGGACACTGAAGCAGCGATGGAGCCATGAGTGAGCCAGAGTGCAGCATTAGTGTTCCCACACTGGCCCAACCTGTCCACTCCTGCTCAGCGCTCATTGCGATGACATCATGAAAATAAAAATCAGGCCGTAGGATTGTTTCCAAGATGAAACCTCAACGGGCTAGAAATTCACAACAGAGTAAAGACTGACCTTACTTGCAACTGGAGGTGTCCTGTCAGCAATTTTATGTTTGTCTCTTTTGTAGTGGTGGTTTATGGGGAAAATGCTTTTTGGGCCGCAGGGGATTTTCTATGTGGCGATACCACGAGTGGCCACAGGGACAAATTGGCAGTAAAAGCGCCACCGTGTCCTGATCTCTGACTACATCCATCCGATCTATGGTCGACATACAACAAGGGGTGAACTATGATGACGACCTTCCATTTGGTTCCTGCCAGGAACCACCACTGACAGAAAGAGGCTTTAGCCAATGACCACAAACTACCTCTTCTTCTATGGTAATGAAGCCCTTCTGGCCACATGGGGAAATGCGTGCCAAACTGCCTCTTAGCGGTGCCTGTTTGCAACGTACCCACGGATGTTCTTCAAGTTCTGCAGTTAAAAGGAGTGTCTTTTTTTCCACGATTTGCAAGTGGATTCATGGGTGCGTAGTTGCCATGGAAATCGGAGATAACGATATCCTTGGCGAGTCTCAGTTATGTTGAATCAAAAAATCTTTTTTAACTCTTTGTCGCCTTTGATTGTATCTGTACGCTGACATACCCTGTGCAACAAATAAACTGACAATGAAATCCTGATTTTAATTGGTCTAATTTTGACAATAAGCAGATTAGTGTCGGGCATGCATTGGAATCTGATTAGGCAAGTCTCATCAGTTAAAATTCCTAATTAAAAGAGATGTGCACATTTGTTTTACTTAGTATGTTTGCTGTAAATTAATCAATTTTTTCTTTGGATTTTGCTGCTTACATATCTGAGTTAAAGGACCAGTGTGAAAGATGAAAGAGGACTCGCTCCTTATGTAGTGTAGATATGAAGTGTTCATTCTAAGCTAAAGTTTCAGGTGATTATACACTAATGAAAACATAATTATGAATATTATAATCCATTTCTGACAATAGATCCCCCTTAAATCCGACACACTGCTCCTTTAAAGTTGCTTGATTTAATGCGTTTTCATTTTGGGTTTCAAGTTACTAAAAATATCACAAGAGGCATCAGTACAAAATAAACTGGAACTAAACCTGCTGTGTCTGGTCAGTGGCAGAGGATTGCATAGACCGTAATGTTACAAGCAACTCATGTGGACCCTGTTCGGATGATTTAAGGCGTCGCGTCCCTCATCCTTCAGCTGAGACAGGAGCCGTGGTGCAGAGGGACATCTGCTGTTGCTGAGCAAAGGCAGGCGAGGAAATGGGAAGGCAAAAGAGGGAGGCGAAGGGAAGGAGAGGACGAGAGAGAGGATAGGAGGCACACAAGGAAGAAAAACAGGAGACAGGAGAGTGGACAGGTTAGGGAGGTTAGGAAGGAGAGAAAACGAGTAGAGAGTTTCAAAGAATTCAAAACACTGAGAAACAAAGCTATCCACAGTATTGATTTGGTCTTTTCTGCCTTGTTTTTTCAACGTTATAAAAGGGCGAGAGATTTGAAACAAGAGATTTGTTGCATCGGCTGTGGATGTTTGACCCTGAAAATACTTGCCAGTGTGCCAAGGCAGAAGTCATGTGTGAACTAAAAAATCAGTCTGGCTGGGCTTACCTCACACACTTGGAAAGATTCCCATCCATACAAATTAATGTAATGGCTGCGGGCTTTGAAGTAAAGTGTGCGATTTGTCATTACTGCAGTACGGCTCTGCAGCCCGCCGTCAGAAGGCATTACACAATGATATTCCACGAGGGGTTTCTGACCAGAGTGATTCCTCACTTAAATTTTGGCTCACACCTGGGCCGCCCTCACTGGCCTTTTGCTGAGCACAAGTAAACAATGGATTAACCACGATGAAGCCATTGAATGACTCACTGTGCCTTCTGAGAACAACATTTATCAGGGTCACGAGGGTCACGCCACTTGTTTGTGAAGAGGTGATAAAGCTAGAGTTGCTCGTTTTGCCTTTGCTGTAGTTTTCCTGGACAGGACAATCTTGACAAGCGGAGCCAAACCTGATGTCTAAGATGCTGGAGACAATTTCATGGCAAGAACCTGACATACTGTGTTCTTCTCAAATAGTGACCGAGGCCTTTATTTACCTCAACTGCAGAAGATAGCAGGCCTTTATTTGAAGCAGGCTTGTATTGGTGGTGGGTGTTTATTTCTAATTGGTCATATCTTAGTAGAAAGCCTCGTTTTGATCCACTCCCGTTTGCCCTATTAAAGTTACTGCTTTACGCTGTTAATACTCAACACTTCCTGGAACTGTTTCAAATTAAAAGCCCTCTAGTGTTTCAGTGGAGAGAAACCCTTCATTTCCTAACAGGGCCTTTATTGTAAAACATTGTATGTTGTATGTTACTACAAACTAAAGTTCGCTGAGACATTGTAAAAAATTTTCAGCTTTTGCAAATTCTCATTGTTGGTGTGTTCAAAGACACACCGACATGTTATACTTCAGAGGTGACTGCTGAACGTTAATATTTTTAAGGGCAAAAAATTCCCACGGGGCGTCTCTGGTCATGGGGCATTCTACCCACACCAGCACACCAACATCTCATATTTCAGAGGTGATTCCTCAACAAATAGCTACGATTACTAGTAAATAACAATTATTACTATGTTGAAACGATTGTTATTGTTATTTTTTTCTGCTATGGTCTGACAAACACCAGGGACCAGATGTATAAGCGATCCACGCCCACTTTTTTATGTTCTCGCTTGCTTCTTCTCCGCTTTTTCTTCTTCGCTTCTTCTCCTCATGGAAAGACTGGTGGAGTTGGACAGGTGTTTACGTGAAAACAGCGGATTCAAGCGGAATTCTACGTTTGTGCACATACACACTGTTGTACAGTTCTTGAGATTTCAAGAAAGACTGAGATTTTGCAAGAAATACAGTTCACTCAGTGGTGACTCACAACCTGCTGAACTAAGGCGCTACTTAGGCCACATCCATTATCCTCTCACACTAATCCTTTTGATTGCTTCTATTCTAGATGGGATATAATGACATATACTGATATTGCAACATTGTAAAGCAGAAAGACGGAGAGACTGAATACATTAAAAAAAAAAACCATACAGCAGCTTGTTCAGTGCAGCTTTTCAGTAGCTGTACGTCATTTATTAAATGGGTATGAGTCCTTGAATGCACCAATTTTCAAAATGGTCCCTTTTTTAAAAATTCAGCATGACAAGATAAAAATTTAACAATGACAAAAAGATAATGGTTATGAAATGTGTAGAGCATTGAAACATCTCAAGCTACATTCGTGTACTTTCATGGAATTTTCCTTCCATAGTGTCCTGACATGCACTGCGGAGACGATGGATTCCTGCTCTCATCTCACCTCGTATTGCTTGATGATTTCCGTAGTGTCAAACCTTTTTTCTGCAGCTTGTAAGTTGCAGGGAGGTAGTTCAGGTGGACACCTCAGAGCGGGGAGTCCCACCTGTGGGTAGGTTTTGACGTTCTCAATATTCACGGAGACCAAGATCTTTCCACAACTTTGACCAAGTGGTGTGATTAGCTAAACGTAATCATAAAAACTGTCAGTCATCCTTTAGTTGATACAAGGAAGATATTTAAATGCTCGAGTGGATGTTGTCGCGAAAACAAATGAAATACGCTGTCAGTGAATGTTCAGCAGATACATAACATTGAGTATTTTGTGATTTTCTAATGTTCTCTGATTATTGAGTTGATTAGACATTTTTAGGAGATAGGGTTGACAGAAAGGGAAGGAGAGAATGCATTATTTCAGTCAGCGTTATCATTGGGTGACTGTTGCTAATTTAGAGCTTGTGAAAGTAAAAATGTCTAATTGATTACAAACTGTTATTTTACTGTATATTAAAGGTGTCATCAATGTATACATATGATGTAATCATATCAGAGCGGATTCAACCATTGTCCTTAACTGAGTGAACTTTAAGTGTCCAAACCAATGCTGTCCTTTTAAAACTGTTTATTTTATTAATTAAGTCCACGCACTCACTCAAATCCGTGCCTTGCATCCACGCACCAAGGTGGCGGTCAATGACCTCAGAAACACCCAAAAACGAAACCGTCTCCTGAGACACTTTGAACCTCGAGCAGAGTCTGCGTTTGTCCAGCATAATGTAACAAGAAGCATGACCTGTACCACCGGTATCACTGGAGGTTTGGTCTCAACCGTTGTGGTTTGTTGATTAGGAAAAGTAGATAGATAGACAGATAGATAGATAGATAGAGAGGATGTGCAACAAACAAACATACAAACAAACAAACGGCATCTTTTTCAGCTAATGAAACTATTTAGGAATTTGGTCGTCTGAGGATCATAGGATACATGTGCCAGAGTTTATTATTATCTTATTCAAGTAAGAACAGTAGTTCATTATAAAATAGCAAAAATGTTCAGAGACACATTCTGCCAATATGAAGAAATCCCCTTTAAAAGACAAAAAACTACTCACTTGTCCCTTTTTCTGTATTTTTTCCTGAACTTTCATATCGAAAGACTTTCGCGGACCGCTGCTTTCCTTAGACCGACGTTTAATTTAAACACAATGATATAATGTGTAATGAGCAGACGTTTCATTACTTTGACTAGAAAGACAATTCACACTTTTTATATTAAACTCACATCAAACCCTTAGTTGAGGATCCTGATACTCCTCGGTGCTCACGTTTCTCCTCAGTTGGATGAAAATCACTTTGGTGGTCTGAGTCTAGACAAAAGTTCCCACCGGAGCGCTGCTTAGATTTTCTATTTCTCATCCCGATTAATCTAAAAATTAAAATAGCATTATTATCACTTATTTCATTTGGATAATATTTTGCCCTGAAAAGTATGTTTGGCCGATTAAATCAATAGAAACACAAATGAGGTCGCACAGTTTTGGGATGCACCGCAAACAGTGCAACAATAATATAGCAGATAGAACCGATGGCGAGAACTATGAAATTAATACCTTAGTTGTAATAAACTGTAGCTTTCTTTAAAGGATGTTTTCAGCATTGACCAGCGCTTGCAGACTGGAAAGGAGGAGGCTGCTGTAATACATGCAAACCAATGAACAGCTGCCAGTGAGCCTGGCGGTGGGAAAATGAACGCGTGCAGACAGATTCTGGTGAAAATTCGAGTCCGAGTATTGATTGACTCCAGAGAAGTGGATTATGCTCCTTGAGTGCTTTGACGAGTTTCTTTGGGCATTTTTTTTCTTTTTTCCCTCAGGGTGAAAGCTTGTCACGGACATGAATCGGAGCTGAACACAGTTTCCATTCTCCAATAAGGACAAAAACTACAAAACTCTGCTGCCACTTTTCAAGCCTGCAGGGGATCTGTGTTAATACTCGAAAGATTCTGGGACAAAACTGTGTCACACCTCAAAGATAAAATGCGCGGGAAGAGACAGACACTGCCTGCTCCTTGTCTCCTCGAGTGGGGATTAGAGAGCTGTGGCCGCGAGTGAAACAACAACAAAGGAGGAATCTTGTTAGCTTATCTACTTTGGTGTGAAATTTGTCTTTGAGAACATCAGAAGATGCTATGTACAACAGATAACAGCCAGAGCATATCAGCACATTAACTTTTTTGATCAATTTTACACAGTGAAAGACGAACTACGGGGCCTCCAACTTTCTGGAAAAAAAAAAAAAAATATATATTTTGAATAGAAACCGGAATATATGAAGTAAAAATTCAATACGCATTGGACACCTGAACCCTGAATCTGTTGTCTCAGCCTGGCTCCAGGGAAGGAGAATGAAGAGACGACCACATGTGACTTAAACCACCGGATTTATCTAACAGGATATAAAGCAAGTCCAGGGTGCAGGTATTTGGACAATTACATATTTTTTGTTTTTCAGACTCTGAGCTCAACGCATTCAATTTAAAATCAAATAATGGATACTACAATAAAGTCTCGGCTTTAATTTGAGTAGGTTTACACTACATCGATGTAGAGCGAACTGTGGGAGCAGTGCAGCCCTTTAATGACACAGAGTCCAAGGTGTTGGGTGTTCAAAAGGCATTGGACAGATAATATATATATTAATATTTGGCCACAAGTTATTTCATTTGATTTTTGTTTAAGGATTGTGCAGTGGAAGTAGAATCAACACAATTATTGCAATGCTTCAGTTCACTCGCACGTTCAGTTGGTTGCTGTAACGTTCAGCTCAGTATGAAACTAGACCGATACAACCAGTCCTAATAAGTCCAGTAGTCCGACTGCCTCCATCATCATTGTTTCCTTGGCTTTCGCTGCCTTTTAGTGAGCTTTTAATAAGGAAGTACCGTACTGTCTATCATGTCTGAGCTGACAGTGACGGTCTCGGTAACCAATAAGTGGAGAGTGTCGCACACGTACTGACCCCCCCTACCCCGTCCTCCCGTGGTCTAAAATGTGCAACGCCAGCTCTAACACTCGAAACCCCCGAAAACTCCATCTAACGCTCAGACTTCCCGGTGTTGCTCATAAACCAGGGATTAGTCATCTAGACGGTAATTTGTTGTCACAAATTTGTGATATCTGTTCGTTATGTGCACTCTGAGTGTTTTTGTGTGAGTGTTATCTTTGTGATTGAGTCCCCTGTTGCCATAGCGAAGCCTTCAGTGTTTGGACTCGAATCATTGCCGCCACGGAGATTAGTCAAACCGGCGGCAAGCATCTCGCCAGACAGGCGGAGAGAGGCCTCACCTTCATTTACAGTGGATGGCTATACACCTGCGTGTAAAACCAGTCTATTTTTAAACAGCCCATTCCTCCAGGTTTTTCTCCTTGAGGCTCTTTTTTTCCTCTCAGGTTCATTAACCTCTCAGGGCTGAAATGGATTTTACAGGGGAAGTCAATACAGACCTGCTTTCACCTCATCGACAGAACACGTCTTTTGTCAGTGGAGGTGAGACGTCTGCTGGCACCCCTGAGGGGTCTGATGTTTGACACTTTCACCTTTCCTGGCCACGTTTGATAATGCGATGCATATTTTTATTCACCCAGAGAGAGAGGATGTCGGTCCCTACATTTACATGCAAAAAATATTCCCAAATTTGCCCGTATTCCAAAAAAGACAGTACTTCTACTAAGCTGTTTACGCGGCCAATGAAAATGAATACGCCACCATCTTCCCGTTTACATGGCGCCATGCATACTCTGATTGATGTAAAATGCCTCCGTCTTTCATTCCTTCAACCACCCTTCTGAAAAGGTTTGCGTTGGGATGTTTGAGCATATCCAAAAACGACCAAGTCTTTCGTAAAGTTTAAAAACAGATGTGTTTCTCCTTCTGTCCAGAAGTGTGGGCCTTTTTCTTTCTTTTGGCCGCGCATGTCTCCCCCAGCCTTGAAAACTGTTTCCTGTTTGCTTTCCGTACAATGCACAGAGCTGACCGTAAATATATTTTTATGGCTCAGCGGGTCACCCGCTCTCAAAGCCGTCGGTGTTTGAACGGAGCACAGCGGGGGCGATTGCGACAGCTGCCATTCCAGGAGCAAACAAATGGTTTCATAGCCGATATGCTACTTATACCAAAATGCCTGGATTTGCCTTCCATTCTTTTGTCAAACCTACCGCATGACTCCGGTTGAGGACACGCCTGCACGCGTACAGTGTTAGCCGCAGCCATAACAATGTAAGGGCTACGCTGGATGTTAGTGACAGACTTTTAAAAGTAGATCAAGAGCAATTGCAAAATATTTCTTTCTCGTCTTTGGCGCCCCTCCAGCTGGTGGTGCCCGAGGCGACCGCCTCGGCGGCCCATGCCTAAAGGCCGCTCTGTCTTTTATAATTGCAAAACCGGTTGCATAGGCATTGCCTTCTACTCCTTCTATTCTTCTAAAGTTTTCACAAGCGAACTCTGGTCTTTCATGCCTCTTTACATCAGATGAGTATTTTCAGATAAATGTCAAAGGAAGACTTTTAATCATTTTAGTTTTCTGCTATTGCTGTTATTTTCTTTTTCATTTGATACTGTCTGATATTCATAAATGAAGATAAGTGGTCACAAGTCACAGATTTGTTAAATAATAGAGGCGATGACCTTGCTGGTTTAAAAGTGGAACGTAAAATGATTTCAGCACAGTTTGCATATAGCTTTGCTTTTTAAATGTACCTAGAAAACATGTTAAAGGATTCAAATTCTAACTTTCACTACTCCGTTTTCTGTAGAAGTAGGTACAGTGCCACATAATGTATACAGCTTCTTTTCTTTGGAGCTACTTGGCACCAGCGTCGTCGCTTTGCATGTCTCGCGTTGTGATGCATCCACCTGCATGCGACAACAGCCCCAACCTGCTCCAGTCGGGGCTTCAAAGAATTTCAGTGTCCTCAGTGGCAGCATTATGGGAGAACTGCTGAGGCTGCAGGGAAAAAAAACTACTAAGTGTACGTAAACAGCATTCCTATGGACTGCAAAGGTATTTGTCAATTCCCACCACGGCCAATCGCGGATACAGTATGTTGCCAGTAAAAAAAAAACTAGGACACCCAAATATAAACATGTAAAAAAACATACATAACAGAAAATAGTCTGGTTTTGACAGTATCACATACATACACATATTTTGTATCAGCATATTTCAACTCCTCGTTGAGGCTATATGATGTGTACCCTAAGACTCAGTGTTTTTATGACTGCATTATTCCATCAAATGGAAACATTTCCCCAAAGTTCAGCCTGAAGCATCCTCGGAAACTTTGGGATCTTCACGCGAACATCAACTAAACTTGTGAGGATTTGAAGTTTGGCTACACGGCAGTTTGTACCGACCGTCCCATCGGCGGTGGCGGTGGTTTCCAGCTGTGGTTTTCAGACAGGAATCTCGTTGTCAGAGGCTGTCCACATCTGTCAGGAGGTTTACATTCCCAAATGTGATCTGTCAGCAGCAGCGCAGTTAGGAGCGTTTGCAGACCTGCCGGCAGGAGTCAAACTTCCCAAAGGAAAACTAAATGTGACCGGATACAGCGCAACCAGGTCCCGGAGATCCGGAGAATTTCACAACATGAGACGTGATGGTCATAGAATTTGTTACACAGTTGACGGTAATGAACAGGGATCACTTGTGGATGGCAGCGTCTCACAGATTACTCCTCCGTACAGTTGGTTAGATAAACTAGCTTAGTGTACAGTAACGGAGATGTATATGGGGGAGCAGTGTTTGTGTTGCCCCCAAGTATCAGAATAAACTTACACCTCTGCTCGATATAAAATGCGAAAGTTAAAACTTATCTCACCATTTTACCACACGACTTGTGTGGTACTGAAGCACAGCACTTTAGGATTTCACTGAGACTTTTCCAGAGTAGAGAGCCTGGGCAGTGCTGGCGGTGCTGCAGCCAATTCAGAGATCGTGACTGAGACATGGGGGTGGGCCACGTAACAGTTCTCAATCAGCAAAGATGCCTGTAGCCATTAGCTGGCTTGTCATGTACTGTAATTTGACTTTGGTGAATGAAGCATCCAGTGCAGTAAAAAAAAAAAAAACTACTGTATTTGAGCCTGAACAAACGGATCAGATTACCATGTGATGATTATTACGACAGGACAAAAAAGAAACCAAACTTCTAAATGCCTCTTACTGTTTATATAAGTGACAGAATTATCAACACGTAACATTAACATCTGTTTCAAAGATCATAAGAGCATTTAAAAGCAAGGTATTATTTTCTTTACATTGTGATTCGATGAAACCAACAGATAATTAGCTTTCCAGCTGGATGGGCATTTTCAACTACACCCAGCTTTTTTTCCCCAAGCAACTTATTGTCACCATCATCTGACATTGTCCCCGACAGAAAAATCGAACAAATGACCGTGTCTGCCATGTTGCGTCGTGTGAGTGAAGTATAACGGTCAAACCCGGCAACTTCGTCTATCTGTCAAACACAGTCAATCTCAAATGTCGATATACCCTTTTCATTATTTTGAATGTCAGGGAGAAAATGTCACATAAAGCCTTTTTAAAAACAGCAGACCTCGACGACAGTGCTTTGCATAGAAACTGGTAATACGATTAGATGATTACAATAAAAATAAATGGATAATTCTAATCGGCAAAATATAAGCAACTCTGTAGTAGAGACCAGTGAGACTAGTCATAGACCCACGTCGGCTTCTTGTTTTTATTTGCACTTCAATCAATCTTCAATCAATCTGTGCTTTGCTTTGAAGCAGTCCCTCAGCACGCTTTCCACATGCACCACAATCAACACTGATTACACTGGCTATCCTCATCACCTGCTCTTGTTTGTTTCATGTTTCAGGCATGTTTACCTTTTGATTAAATCAGCATCACTTTGTCTTAATAATGCACATTCTCTCACATTCCATGTGCTGTACGATGGCAACTGCACCCGCTTTGAGGCTCTTGAAGATGTTACAGCTCTCATCCAATGGTCTTCTTCAGTTCTGAACTGAACTGAGCTTTTTGAATATATTCAAATGATCTTATATTTCCTGTGTGGCGCCCCTCCCACTGTCTTGGAAGCTGCCCCGGCCAACCTCAGCAGGCCATTGGCTGGCCGGGAAGGTCGTCGGTTGATGCAGTTCACCTGGGCCACCAGACTATTAAAGCTGGCCCCATGTGCTCACTTGCTCTCTCTTCCTACGGCTGACATCCACTTTGTACCATCATTTTTTTTTTTACCTCTGAACATATCACACCTCCACAGCCCACATGCCGCTCGTCCGCGCGCTGCTTTCACGGCTAACCTTGTTGATTTCCACACCCCATTGTTTATTTGTGTTACCTTTTGCTTATTTTTAGTATAGCCTTTACGTGTGAGGTAAAATTTTGAAGATTTGAATGAAACACATCTTCCAACTTAATGAGTCAATGTTTTAAAGAAAAAGAAGGACATATGGTGAGAATCTGTGAAATACTGCTCAAAGAAGAAAAATCCAAACATTTCCACAGCAGCTTTTGTTTATTAGCTGCATATAGTTGGAAAAAAACCTCCAAATGTGATTTCTTTTGAAAACTGCTATTGAAATCGATTTTAGCCTGATTTTATTAGAGAACACCGTTATAATTGCGACCATTTTAACCTCAGGAATTTTGTCACTGTTAGTGTTTTACCTGCGTCTGCACTGACCTCAGAAAAATGTCTGCTTCAGACATTTGCTGTGCATTTATTAGTCTGCAATGCAGAAGAATAATGATAACCTACCTCAAATGTCGATTAATGCCCTTCTCAGTGTGCCGGCGTGGTAGTGTCAGGTGCACATAATTAATGCAAATCGAACACTGTCGCAGCACACGATGATGGCACATTGATGTGCAGAGACAGACACTGGGTGAGATGCAGAACGTTATTCACAACTTCTTTCTCTCATAAAAAGTACCAAGGATGAACTTTTGTAATCATTCTTTGCACTACAACACAAAAAATCTAATTAGAAAACAAAAATACATGTTATCTATCAAATCTCTTCTATATTGTCTTCTGGTCTGTATAGGTCTGGATAAATGAATGACATAAAAAAAAATCGTCAGTTGCTAGTGTTATTTATCATTATTCTGCAATTTAATAGAATGGTTTTAAATGGTTATAAACCACACAGTAAAAAAAAAAATGCAGCTTTAACATGGAGTGGTTTCTCCAGGAAAACGTGGCTTACTGCTGGCTTTCAGAGGAGGGGCTTTTTGCTTGCCACGTTGGACGGTACCTGGTCGAGATCGAGCATCTTTCTGAGAGGATAACCAAACGTGAAAGCAGCAGCGATGTTGGGTTTACTTGGCAGAGCAGACACAGCAACCCAACCTGACAAGCGCGTGCAAAGGGGGAATTGAGCGGCATAACAGCAAGTTGAGGAGAACAGGTGCTAAGTCAAGTTATCGTCTTTAAAACCATGTGGAAAATGTGAAATAGTCCATCGTGTCAGATTGTAAAATCGTGTAATTTTCTGCTCTTGTATCTGTCCAAATGAATCGTCGCCCAAACATTTTTTTTTTTTTCCATCTAAAAATGCCACGGGGTCTGTAATACCCTTTTAGTCATGGGGTTACATCGCCCTGTCCCACCGAGAGGTAACAAAAGTGCAGAGAACCTCCTGCATAAATACTCAGTTGCCCATTGATGTTCCTCACGGACTAAAGTTTTCTCAGCTGGAGCTCCTTTCGGAAGATTTGATCTCTCACATGACCCTGAAGTCCCTCTCAAGTTGAACAGCTTGTCAAATTCTGCTACTCGTGCTACCGGTTTTGTTGGATAAAACACTCGGGGGGAGATTGGGATATGTACAGTTTTGAGTAGAAGCAAAAGGTCGCTTATTTGATCGTTATTTTCTGTAAAATGACATTTTCATCTTCACCACAAAAACCTCAGATTGAGCTCATAGTTTGTCTCACAGTCTTCGGTATCATAGAATTTACATTGAGATATGTTATAAGGTCCTTTTGGATGGACCATCAGACAAATTTAATTTGACGTCCCTCCAAGGCTTTTGAGGTGGCCGAGGAAGAAACCTCTCTCTCATCTTCAGGCCAAGTACCTGAGTGGGGAAGTCGTTATTAAAACGGATGACAACTGTGTCCATTTCACTCTGTATTTTGACATTTTTTACAGCTGAATTTTGGAGAACAAAATGTCCACCTTGTCCAGTGAATAAAGAGATCGAAAACCTAAGGAATGGAAAAAAAGACTCAGCTGCGGCTTAATGTAGAAAAGATGGACATTCTGTTATTTGGTCGTCCCTTGGAAGCCCCTGCTACTTGACTTGACTTTCGGTGGACAAGTAAGAGCATTTGTTCAATCTACATTATTTAGCTAAGAAATACTCAGCAAACAAGATCATTCCTTTCTCAAGGCATTAGCCTTTTGGAGCTAATGCCAAAAGGCTACACAGCTTTTAATCGGCTTCAAGAAGTATGGACATATTACCCCTATTTTAGCTACTTTTCACTGAAGCCCGGTTACTTTTGGAGTGTATTTTAAGATTTGATTCTTAACCTATACACCCATTTGTGATCATGTTCCAGCTTAAGGACCTTTTTAGACCCCATATGCACATGTCTGTAACCTTAGGTTCTCAATGGCAGCTTTGCAGGCTTTGTGTTCATCAAAACCTGTTACCAGGGGTGAGCTTGCCTTTGCAGTAAGGGCCCCAAGACTCTGGAACAGATTGTCTGAAGGTCTCAAGTTAGCCAGCGTAGTGCCCGAAACTCAGTCATTTGTTCTCACTCATTTCATGTATTTTTACTGTGTGTGATTGTATTGGTGCTTGTGTTACATGGTACACTATTATTATTTATTGATTTATTTATTCATTGGTTATTGCCTTCACTTGTGCATCTCATTGTAACATTACTGTTATTATTATCAGTGTAAATATAGCGGTGTGGGGGTGAATATTTCATCCATGGTTCCAGAAGTTAAAGTCTTTTTCATTTTCTACATAGACAGTGTTATGTGTCTGACAGTTGGACCTCTTCCAAGACCTGGACATTAAACTCTCATTTTTTAATCGTTGATACAAGAGATGGGAAACTATATCAGACGATATCTGGTTATTCAATAAAAGGTACAAGCCTGTGTGCATAAAAAACATATGGAGAGAAGTCAACTATGACTCCCAAGGTGCGTTTTGGCAAGAAAACCTCCAGTTACCGAGCTTAAAATTCTGCTGCATGCATCACTAATGCTATGATTTGTAGAAAACTGATGAAACATTTATCTGTTTTCATCAGTTCACTTTGAGATTCTGGGTCAGTGTTATAAGAGCAACTATGTCACAGTCCCCCCCCCCCCCATACCACCACAATTTGTAAAAGCTTTCTGAATTTGCTACAGCTATGATTCCTGGCTTCTTCCACATAACAAAGGTGGCAGAGATTCACGGGTATCCAGGTATCTAGAGGATTTACCATATCTAACTGAGAGGAAAACATGATTTCTCCTAAACAATGTCTACAAAATTAAAAACTCATGGGCTTAACACACTGTCCCCGAAGTATCATTAAATTATACAACAAGTCGACCGTGTAGATCATTCGTCCCTACCCTTGGATTTTGTCGACCCGTCCATCCTCCCCAACCTCCTCTTAACAAGGAACCCTGTCGCTCGATAAACTACATCAACTGACTTCCTCCTTTGCTCTTGTCATATTAACTACGACCCCTAGTGGTCATCTAACAATACAAACCTAATTATGGTTCGTGCCAAGCTGCTGCGCAGGAGGACAGTCTCACTGAAGAACACTGAGGACATTTAGAGAAAACTTTCAAATGAGAATTCACAGTCGGGAAACAAAAAAGGTGAGTTACAAATCAGTGTAGGACTTTTGCCCAAATCTCTCCTGTTTAGCAGTTAATTCATAATTTTTGTTCCCTGGGTTTTTTAATAGGCTATTCCAGGTCTCAGCTTGATAGAAGAGGAGAGAAAATCAGACCACGACGGATCAGTTAACACCAGAGCCCTTCAAGAGCTTCTTACCGAGCTCTCAGGAGCAAAGGAGTTGCCGACATCTTCTCTGCTATTAAATCAAAAGCACTTTGAGGCTGACAACCACCAGAGAGCCGTATCTGTAGTGAAGTAGTTTTCTCAGCAGTGAATGCAAATTATAACCATGGGATTAAGCTACAGGAGTAGAGCAGTTAAAATGTCCCAAACCTGCAGTAATTCATCTTGATTTGACAAGGCTGTATTAGCGCCGTCCTTTAAAATGACTCAGTAAGAAATAAGTTCCAGTAAAGTAAGAGATAGATAATTAGAGAGTGCAGCGTGTGATTTAACAGAGATGAAACATGGGACTTTTCTCTGTTTTTTTCATTTCAGTAGAATTCTTAAAGGGTGAACTAAAGTCGTCCACACAAATAAGGTTTTTTGGGAAAATACTGTACTTATCCAATTTGCAACATGAATTTGTGCCTCCACTGACAAGGTTAAAACGATGTATGAAGAGATACACTACCGGTCGAACACCCCCAGTTTTTCCAGTTTTTATTGAAATTTGAGCTCAGGTCCAGTGACTAACCTTAAATGGTACAAAGGTAAGCGGGAAAATGCCAAAGGAAATAAATAAGAAAAGTAGAAAAAAAGCCTTAGAAAGTTAACGCAAACAATTTCTACAGGTGCCCCAGCTTTTGTATATTACATACAAACCCTCTGTCTGTACAAAGGCAGCGTTGGAACGAACTGTGTTCCTACACCCTCTGATGCATTATTAGGACAATGCCGTACTGCAGGAAGTAGAACTGCAGATTGGTATCAGAATGGTGAGAAAAAGGCAGGTAACGCAGGAAGACAGACTGGTTGGTCAGGGGTTCATCCCGCAGCAGGATAATGACCCAAAACATTACAAGAAAAGAACCAGATGGTGGCTTCACACGATGGAAGACCGGCGCAGACTCCAGACCTAAACCCCGCGGAGCTGGTCTGGGATAAACTGGACAGAAGGTGAAAGCAAAGCAACCTGCAAGGGCAACACATTTGTGGGAGTCAAACATTTAGATTAAATTCAGGATTTAAGATTCCATGATTCAGTTTAAAAAAAAAAAAAAGAAAATCTTTAATATTTATTTGGTCTATTCTCTCATTTCAGAGTACACTGAGACCTCACACTATGTCATTTCAGTAACAACTGGAAAAATGGAGGTGTACTCAAAATTTTGACCAGTAGTGTAGATAAAAGAAAGAAACTTGCTGTGCTGAAATTAGCTGAAGTGATCTAGCAGAGCAAAAGAGAAAGAAAAATATGTTATTCATGCACACTCATTTTCCCCTCACCAGTGGAAGGCAAACTCTCAGCATTCACTTAAAATCCTCCTCAGCAAGCCCACAGTGGGACATATATTGATTCTGACACACACACACACACACACACACACACACACACAGGTACGTGCTGCCTTAAGTGTTGATAGGGGGGATTAGTAGATAGATCGAGGGAGTCTGTGAAATGTATGAAAGGGGGAGAAAGAAAAGCAGACATGCTGAAAACCCAGGGAGCAGCCGCAGAATTGAGCAGAAAGAAGACAGTTTTAGACAAGGTTTTCTGTGACACCACACTTGAGGGAATAACCCATCTGCTAAATATTTCACAAGCTGAAGTTGCCTAAACTTCACTTAAAGAAACTTTCCAATGTAGTTCACGGTTAATTCTGTTGTTTGTACTGTGGTGTGGAGACGCTACGAATGGTGCTGATGCAAATAAAATAACCTGAATTCCTGTATAAAAATAAATCAATACAATTTCCAAAAAACTCATATTTAGTCTTTTTTAATGTTTGACACACTAACACTGAAACTGTCATTTATCATACAGTGTATATATATATATTTTTTATTTTTAAAAAGCATTAACATGGGATCTGTACCTGGATAAATGCACGCAGAGTGCATTATAATCAGATCGGCCAAACCACATCTAGAGGTGGTCTGGCTCACATTGTGATCGGAGCTCAGCAGGTGGGAATGCCATCTGCACAGCGAACCCCGACCTTAAGAAAAAATTCAAAGGTCGTCTAACCCTGCCTCTTCCTGTTAGCTTGATCTACATGGCAAAAACTACAAGCAGAAGCATGAGCTACCAAGTCTTCTCTCTCAGAGAGTAATTTCAAAATGAACGGCACCTGTTAGTGGAATCGACTCCATGGGCTTGGTAGGCGCCATGTTAGGTGACAAGTGCTAGCCCCCGCTAACCAATTTGCATATTGACTGAAATATTGACCTCTGATCACAATTTGGGCAGAACTGAGATAACGTGGATAGTTACTAATGCCAGGTGTAAATACACAGGCCCATGGTTTGGACGATCATTATTCAGACATTGCAGCCAGAGACAGATCACATACAGTATTAATAGCGGATAATAATGTGGCCATTGTCACATTGACGTTCAGGATCAACGTGATCATAAATGGTCTGGTTCTTTCCGATCTGAGCTTTGAGCATTCCAGTAACGAAACTGGGGTTGATCCTGAAGTAACTCCGCTTGTGTTGGGATCTGGGGTTCAACATAAGGTAAAAATGTATGGTATGTGTTTACAAAGCAGTCACACCTACAGCAAAAATAACCTTTCTCTCACTTCTCACTGCGCCGCGAGCTCTCTGTCTCCAGACAGCAACCCTGGATAATTCCCTTTTCACCTCGATTTGGCCTTGACAGGCAGTGACTGGGACCCTGCAGCTCAGCGCTGTCGAGTCTGTGCCCCCATAATACATAACATGTCATTCTCCCTGCTGTTCTCAACCCTATTTGTCAAACTTTCTGTGTTCACCTAACATTAGCTAGCTACCCTTATTTTTAGCTTGTTGGCCAGTAGCATGTCTGCTGCTGACTAAATGTTGTGTTCTGGATGTGGGTAGCTTTTATGCGCTCAGAGATACTCACTACAGGCGTACTATGACTGCGTGGGTCAGGGACGTGCTCAAGTGGCTCGTTTTGAGCCATTTTTTGCCTCAGCTATATGCCACTAACAGCTTCTGAGTATTTTACCTTCACGTGTTCATTCTCACTTCCCTTCCTATTCACCCTTGAAGAGTTTTTTTGGCCTTCAGGTGGCCCAGGGTAGGACCAGTAACAAGGAGAAAATTGTTACACCTCAGGCATTGTCTCCAGCTCCCATGGCCTGTTCTGGCTTCACTCGGCACATCCCGATCATAGACCTTGAAATGGCACAGCTGGTCACATACCTGCGGCGGTCCCCCAAGGCGAAAGCAGGCGCACTGAAAGGAAAGCACTTAAAATCAGGAAATGTATGTATGTGTGCGTGGACAGACACACACACATACAGTCACACCTGAGAGACCTGAGAAAACAGGAAGGTTTTCGGGTCATCAGGCAGTTTGTTTCAGAGGACATGATGAAAGTAACATGACGGCTCACAGGGATTTGTCATTAATTTCATTGTTTGTTGGTATAAAATAATAAATGGAATTCATCTTAATGAATGAAATGCTACAAGTGAGGCTTCCACTTTTACAAATGGATTTCTGGGCCCTAGAGCGGGAAGGCAGCCTCTCTGCCATGGACCTCTGCCTGAGTACACAAAGATTTGCCCCTTGCCTACAAGGGGGGTAGTCCAGGTGTTCATCCAGTCACTTGGTATCTCCTTCCAGGACTACTCCCTCACTGGAGCCCCTCCGTCTTCAACCTCTCCAAGTTTTCCCACTCCACACTGCTTCTCTGCTCACTACACTGGCTCCCTGATGCGGTTTGCATCCGGTTCTCCAAACCAGCGGTCAAACCCTAGACTCTGGTGCAACCTCTGGGCTCCTCTGGCTCTACTTCCTGTGGGGACCTAATGTTGAGCTATCGCTGGTGATACCGTGTTTCCGTCTGGCATGAACGACGATGTAACTCATTTGACAGCTGTTCCTACAACATTTTCTGATTTGTAATCATTATTGTTAAATTTGCTGCCCAGTACTATTTTTTTCACAGTTCGAAGCCAACCTGCCGTCTTCAGCCTCTATTGGAAGTGTGTTAAGCTCTCTGCAAGCACATGCTCAAGGACGGCAGAAGAATGTCAGTTAATTAAGGGTCGGGGCCTCCATGTCCTCAGCAGTCGAGGAATCATAACACTTAACTGCGACATCCTAGACTCAGATCCAGCCATTGGTTTCATGTCACCTGTATCCCCACAGCGGCTGATAACATCACCAAATGTTGTATATGGAAAACAAACCGGGAATCGCGTTTTATTTTGAAACTTCGCTGGTATTGGGTCAGTTAGTGATAGAAACACCAGTCCAGAGGCCAAACCACAGGTTATATTGCATCGCTTCTCTCAATTGAAATAGAATTCTCAGAAGGAAGGAGGAAGGAGGAAATGAAGGTAAAAATTTATAAATTTATAAAAATGTTGTGTTACATCACGAGATGGAAAATTTGCTGTTCTGTATTTTCTTATGATTAGGCGATGGGTGGCCGGTATTATACAGAGGGCCTTTTTAAAGCACAGTACGTTGAGTCTCGCCATCCACAGTCTGATGCCACCAGGGAGCTTGCAGAGAACACACACACCTGAGGACGTGTCCTACCCTAGAGCAAGTGATGTCCTCCATCCCGCAAGACATACGCACCTGCACAGAGACGAGTAAGAGATGTACTGCACCACGGACACAATGTGCTAAGGACAGTGTATCATTCATGTGCTGGTGCCTGCAGTTTGTCTGTACAAGCTGCTGACAAGGCGTAAAAGGCAGGAAACTTGGAAAATAATGGGACACAAAGGGAGAGAGACGGAATGGGATGGAATACACACATACAGAAACACAACCGTGGGAGGGAAGATCAGAGATGCAATGACGAGAAAGAGGGATGAGAGAGAGGAGGAGCTGAAATACAACCAACACGGAAACAGGGCCGACAGATGAAAAGAGAGAGGCAGAGGAGTCCTGGGAGAGAGGAAGGATAGAAGATGAAGAGTAGATTTAGAGGTAGAATGGAAATAGGGAGAGAGATGATGACAAGAAGTGGTACAGAAGCAGAGAGGAGCTGAGGAAAGACAGGAGTGAAGTGGCAGTAGGGTTGAAGGGCTGTAATAACATAAGGGGCAAAAAACACCTAACACTGCAATATGCTTATGCAAAATACAAACACACACCTTCTTGCTAAAATTAAATTTTGGACAGGAAGCAGACAATGGGTTTATCAAAGCTTGTTTGCCAAAAATAGCTGCCTTCTGTCGGGAATGATGCTGACGAGAGCAGCAACAGTGAATCAAAACCGTAAAGTTCTGGGCCATAAAACCAAAACAATCAGCTGAAAGATGGTAAAATGTTCCATTGACCGGAGGCGAGATTCATCACCATGAGCCACACTTTCACATTATGCATAGTAATTTGACCCATTGTTAACATAAAATATTGATTAGTGCAGCTTTAAGGTGTCCAGTGAGTTGCGTTCGGGTTTGGCTGGCGGTTGTGCATGGTGCTTGGTTGGTATGGTCACCATCACAGACATCAATAAATACATTCATGCACTCAGTCAGAAAGTTTGCCTCAAGCAGGATTTGTAATCACTCCAAACTGCATGGTGGACGGCTGGATAGCGTTGGAACCCCCCTCCCTCCAACCTCCACAACGTCGGATGAAGGGGGGGCTGTGTCCATTAAGTTCGCTAACTTTCTGAAACCAGTGCTCCGACGGTCAAATCCGCTTCACGCTGTTATTGCCCAGCTGCGTTGTTTCTATTTTCGTGGCACTTTTAAATGTGTGCAACTGAGAGCAACGCTTTGAATGTCTCCCCGAGGAGACTGAAAATGTGCACTGCTGTGGCTGTTTTTAATCAATAATCATGTCACCCCCTTCTCTGTGAGGGCCCGTGTGGTTGTCTTCCAGTGTGGTTGTTCAGAACAACTATGAACACATTTGATTTCCAATGTGATCGGACAGCACGTCTTTTAAACTAGTTCTGAGACACCGCAAACCAGCCCTTGGCCTACACACAGGCGTCTATTGATGAAACACACTGCAAACCACACATGATAGCTTTCAACGGTCCCTGAATATCAAAATGTGCTGTGATTGGTTAGTCGCATCGTTGCAATGCAACACGGGTTGGGGGGGTTTGGACACTGTTAAATTTTCCAGTCACAACCAGCACCCAATCAATGTGATGCCACTTTACTATGTAATCCTCATCTCTTCTGGACTAGACCGGTGGGCGTTGGACAAAAAGAGGCCAAGCTAGTGGTGCTATGGCGGCGTTACCACCCAGCCAAGAGTGGGCTGCTTAGGGTGTCAGATGTGAGCCGCTGGGGCTTTAAAAACCCTACATCGTGTAGCCATAGACTGAGTCTTGCACACGCTCAAATAGAAAAGAAACCACAACCCACTGTTATTTGAACTCATGATTGCAGCGTTCCTGTCATCTTCTAATGGACCAGCTGATAAAAATACCCAAAAGTAAAGGCTATAAACACCATTAAAATGCATTAATGGTTGTTAGGGTGAAGCAGTACTTTTTCAGTAACAAATGTCACATATACAGCCACATTCATTTACAAAATAAGTCCGATTTCTCTGATGTTTGATTATTAAGCAAATTTAGGTTTCTGCCTATCTGGAGGGCCATGTGTGCTTTGCCTCTTCTCAAAGTTTTACAGCAATAAGAGAAGGAATGAATAATGAACACAAAAGGAAAGACAAAGAGGCTTTTAACAAAAGAGGATTAGAACAAAACGGTGGGGATGGGGGGGGGCAGGGAGCTGAAAAAGCCAGACTAAGACACGGAACATACGGGAAGAGCGATAACGGGACGGAGAGGGAGAGGTACTCGCTCCAGATAGATTTGGCTGTGCAGAGTCCCTTGATATGTAAATGCGCCTCTGCAGTATGAATGTTTGATGGCTGCTGAGGCTCTACGTGCAGCAAGGGCCAACAAAGCATGAAATATACATTACAACTTGAGGCACTGCGCTGAAGAGAAAGGTGCGAAGCATGCGCGCACACATCCGCGCACACCGTTACCCAACACGTTGTACACAACCCTCTCGCTTTGCCGATCACACGCACAGAAACACAGTCAGTAAAGGACAGCGGTTCAGACTTGGGTCAGAAAGTCTGGGTGAGAAAAAGGAGAGTGACTGTATGATCAGATGTTTTTGTTTGAGAGGGAGTGACTGTAAGTTTATAGGAGGCTGCATTACGCTAATGTTTTTGTGTATAAATCTGTGTTACGCTGTAAAAGCTAAGTCACACTATATTACGGACAAGATAAATTGTGTGTGCACGTGCGTGTGTATATGTGTTGGGGAATGACATTGGGGTGTGACGTATTGTTTATGCTACGATTCTGAATACAGATTAGTTTTCTTGAATCGCGCGTCACTCAGGGTTTATGATCTGTGCTGCGTTCCCATTGTAAGATGGACTGTTTCAACTTCTTTTTTTTTTTGGAAGAAAATATGGTTGTGTGTAACAGACGAAGGCCAGTTTTTTTTGGTAAGCGTTTCCTCAACTAACACTAAATTTTGTCAGAGTCTTTTTCGATCGCAGGGGCTGCGATCATGATTTTGAGATCCCTTTGGGTTCAGCCTTCTGGAGAAAATTACTACACATGCAGCCGCTGTAAAAAGAAGAACAAAAAAACCTGGGAACCTGAGGCTGCATGGGGGCTGCATGGGCCTCAATGTGACTCTGTGCAGCGATGTAATTCCGAGCCTCATGTCCAATACCTAAAACTATGCAAAAGGAAAAAAAAAGAACATTTCAGCATGTCGAAGAGGAGGGGGGCATGCCAGGCACAAATCAATGGTTTTCACACATCCCAGTGTGATCCTCCCTGCAGGCAGATTTTGGAGAAGACTTACAATCGAAGTTGAGTTCCCTAACGACCAGGTGGGTTGATGTTTTCAAACAGTAAGATGGGGTGAGTAAATCGGACCATGTTGGCCACCCAGTAGTAATTAGCCTCCCCCGTGCCTCCTGCCAATATATGCCTCGTGCTAAGGTGTCCCTGCATTTGTGAATTGCATTTGCTTTATATGAATGGAGAGATATGCTGTGCATGGCTTGCCATGCTCTTCTTTCTGCGCCATTTGCTGGGCCACACAAAACACAAATTTGCAAAAAAAGAAGCCTATTAAAGCCCCTAAGTGGTTTCTGGCACGCCGCTCATCTGAGAGCTCCGCTGTACCCGCTGCAGTCACTTGCTGGTGCTGCTGCTACTGAGGTTTTCATGGCCCTCAATAAGCCCCACTTCCACCCTAGTATCCACCTGTAAGCTCCGGAACCAGAGTTCTAAACCTAAGGGAAGTTGTTATCGTCGCTCCCCAATGTGGATCTGTAAATCCTCCTAATAATGCCTCCTTTCATTATGCGATTATACTCCTGTAGAACTAAGTTGATTTTCGACCCTGTATTTCAATTTTGCTTCAGTATAAGCCCACCAGCATGTCTACACTACCAGGGTAAATACCCATTTGCCCTTCTGCAGTTTCCTGCATCTCCTCCTTCGCACACTGCAGGTCAGACTTCATCCCTCATCCTCCTTCTAGGTATGATGCCAAAACTCCGGTCTTCCTATTGGCATGCCAAACATTTCCAACCCTTCATCCTCTCCAACACACCGTTTGAGCTCGCTAACTGCAGGGACCGGCTGTTCTTAGAATCTGAAGTTTGAGCTCTGCACCACAGGGATTTCTCTGAAAAGCCTTTTAGTCATTTTATCTCCAGACTAAAAACTCAACTGTGCCATGTGGTTACGGCACGACAGGTTGGATCGCTGCACTGCATTAAACACTCACTTGCGTAACGATATCACTTTGCACAGGTGACTGGAGGTCATTTCTGTTTTGGTTTGGGTCATTTGGTCTGGTGTGGGGTAGTTAATCTTAACAGTTGTAGTTTGGAACTGCACCACCCAGCAGAGAGGGTTTCGAAGTTGGGTTTTAGTCTGCATAGTTTATTTTAGGTCAATTTCTTTTTGCTTCCAGCTTCTTTCTCATTTACTTTTGTTCATTTTAATTAATTCCAGTGACTTTTCTTTGACTTAACAGTTGAGCATTTGTCAAGCAATATATTCTAAAAGAATAAAGTGATATAGTAAATTAGTAAACTTGCAATATGCCCACAAAAAATAGAAGAAGAGAGCAATCTATCTGACAGAGGTCAGCCAACATTTACTTCAGATGTTACAATCGTCTGATCTAAACTTCAGAAAAAGCTAGTGTTAATCTGTCTCTAAGGCTTTTGTTTCTGTAACATCTTCTAATGTAAAATAGATCTTCATCTTCTCTCTCTTCAGTTATTTTCTATTCATTTAATAAACTTTTCTCTTTCTGATCTGATCTGGAGTGAAATTGAAAAGCTCCGTCTATCTGCTGTCTAGACTTTGAGTCGAGCTCATTAGCTGGATGTGAAGCAGGGATGAGCTCCACTGCCACACCACAGAAGTAAATTTTTATAAACTATCCGTGTCCCAGTGCAGTCTGGTCTGAGTACATATCAGGAGGAGAAGGGAGGGAGGAGTTGGTCAATTATCTGGACTTTTTCAATTAAGCTAATTAGCTGGATGCGAGACACAACTGTTACTTTTAAATCATCTGGCTTTGCTGTAACGCTGTCGGGTTTTTAAAGTACCGGAGAGGAATAATAAGAGAAGACTGGATGTTTATATAATACCCTGAGTGTCTGAACAGAATTTATTTCATTGATAGAGCTGATACAGTTGTGATTTGGAGAAGTTCATTTTATTACCGCCTCACTGATGTGGAAAATACAGAATATTTCTACAGTCAAATTAAGGTAGGATTTGAGATAAAATGCGACTCTATCCCAAGGTTCTATTAGTATTATGTTTTAACTTTAAAAAATGCTTAAGTGTGATACCTTTTGTATGGTGTTTGAATGTCTGAGAGAGAAAATTGCTGCATCCAGTATCAGTTTTTTTTTTTCTCTCTCTCTCTTTCTCTTTCCTTTTTTTTCTGTACTCGAACCTGAAGGTGCTCTGTAGGGCCTCAAACCAATTAACCCATCTGCACCACTGTGGGCTCTGACTGGTTTGACAAGCTCTGCGGTGCCAAACTACATAATGGTCCTCAGCTCAGGGCGTAGAGGGAGCTTATCCCTGTAGTGGAGCTGAGAGAAACAAACTGAGCAGCTCAGGACGCAGAGGACAGATTGTCTGCTGAGCGATTGGGACGGTGTGGCACCAGGTGATGATGGGGCCATTGTGTGAGTCTCACTCGTCCTTGCATGTTTGCTGGATTGATTTTGCACTTTTGGCTTGCCAGAAGGAAGTCTGTGGCTGGGCAAAAGGGGGACAAGAAAAAAAAAAGAAGAGATTGAGATATTTGAGAGGGAGAAAGAACGGTTGACAAATTCAAGGAAATACCAACACTGAGTGTCTAAGCAAGGTGCTGGAGAACCACGTGCCACCAGAAAAGCTTCAATGTGGCACTTGGCCTGGAACTCTACTGGAGGGATGGACACCGTTCCTCCAAAAGATATTCCCTCATTTGGTGTTGTGATGATGGTGGTGGAGAGCGCCGTCTAACACGTCGGTCCAAAATCTCCCGTAGGTGTTCGCTCGGGGTAAGATCCGGGGAGTGCAACGGCAATAGCGCATGATTCACATCAATTTCATTCCCCTCAAACCATTCAGTGACCCCCACATGTCCTCCGGATGGGGGCAGTGTCCTCCTGGAAGAGCCCGCTCCCATCAGGTTAGGAATGTTTTATCATGGGATACAGGTCTGAGATCTCTCAGGACAACTTTGTATTGATTTGCAGTGACCCTTCCCTCAGAAGGAGCTGGGCCTGCTCAGCGTTTTTATTCATGCTACAGAGCATGATTGGATGTTAACTGCTTAATTGTACCATGCAGTGCACCTATGTGGAAACTCACTGATTCAGGTTTTTCCTCTAGTTTGTCACTTGTCTGTAGGTGTCATAAATGGTTAAATTATGTCAGAATCCAGGATGAAAATCAAAACTGAGATACACCTTGAAATTCAAACATTTTGTTGTTTGCTTGCTTTAACGAATTTAAGGGACTGACTCGCATCAAAATAATGCGGCACTTTTTTCTCTATTCTTACCACCAGAGGTAAAACTGCTGTGTGTTTAAAGTCATCCACTTCTAAACAAGACTACTCGCCCCATTTTATCGGAAGTTCATCTTAGCGGAAGTTCTTGGGTCCATGGACTGGGTGGGCATCTCCGAGTCCACCTGCCTCGTCACCATAAAGCGTAACACAACAGCATTCGCACTGTAACGCAATTCAAGGATAAAACATGGAATGCAGCTTGTACTAGAACGGGAGTTTGAAAGGAGGCAATGAAACACAGGACTGATGAGCCACTACAATCTGACATCTCCCACTTAAACAACAGAATACTGAATTATAACCGTCAGATGTGTGTAGTTCCGGTGTCATTTGCGAGTTGTTTAATACAGATGGACAGTGGCGGGCGATGGTGAGACGCTTCACCACTCAAAGGCTGCAGATTTACCAGCATATGTGTCCCGCTGTCTTCAGAAGGCTGAGGGGATTTAAAGAACTGAAGGAGACGTTATTCACATACAGTAAAAAGCAGCTGTGGACATTGGATTCTGTAAGAATCACTTCTAATATTTTTTTTAGGTAAATGAAGACTGATTTACTGACCTTCCTGCTTCAGATGCAATAAACGTAATTTGTTGATGCTGACAACTGGCCGTGGAGTGATTAGTTAAACGCTTTATTTACACTGATCAGCCACAACATTAAAAGCGGTAACTGGTTTTAATGTACTGGCTGAATTATGTATATATATTATGTATAGACTGAAGGTCTTTTGTGCATTTAACCACGTTAGGAGTACTGTGAGGTTAATCTGCAATTTCTCTTGCTGTTCAAGACCCCCCTTGCTTGAACTATCTTTCTAAATAGTTGCCAAAGATATACGATTTTAAAATTTACAAAATCAATAGCAGCTGGGAACCTTTTCCAAGTAACCCTGTGTTGACGGCACGATGAATAGAAATCCATTTTCTTTATCGAGAGAAATCCACGTTGTAGGTCACATCACGGCTCCTCAAACGGCAGAACAACAAAGCATGAAAAGCGCCTTTCTTATAAGCTCTTACAATAGCTGTTTACAGAAACTGAATGAATAATACAGCAAAAGGAAATAACAGAGAAAGGCAACTAAACCATGATTAGTGCTCTAAAAGGCCTTTAAAGAGATTCTGGAAAATTACAGCAAAGGAAAAGTAATCATCACGTCTTTTGGAGGAGAATGTCAGGGAGTCCAGAGCAGGAAATAGACTGGGCAAGGGGGGCTTGAATAGGAGAAGAGGAAGATGATGAAACTAAGAATCACTCGGCAAAAAAGGCCGATGATTTATACAGGTGGAAGGAAAAGAGATGTCAGGGAGACAGATAAATTGCCTAAGTGCACAGAACAATTTCATTCTAATGACCACAGGGAGCATCCAGCTACCCTCCTTTCCCAGCTACTGGAGTTTTTTTCCCCCTTTATACAACCTTAAGGTGCCTGACAATAAGCATCACATCTGTCTTCCTAAACACCTGCACAACAATGAAGTGTCATTCGAAACTTTCCGTTAAGATGCATAGACGTTCAAATAAATACAAAGAATATCAGTTTATTGACCTTTCTGTCTTTCTCTTTTTTGTGTAGAAAGTACAAATTAACACAAACAAATGACACACAGCCTAAAGTGACTGTACCAAAGTGATGAAACCTTTGGATTGTCCATGTCCTTATAACATCACATGATCAAACAGATGTGCTTCATACTTTGGCCATGATACTTGTTCCGGAAAGTTTCCTAGATGTTTGCAGCAAGTGCATCAATATTAAAACATGCCGCACGACTCTCATCCACCACGCCATGTTCTATTCACAAATGTTTCAGGTCACCTTGCCTCAATCAAGGCGGAGATTACATGTGGTAAGTGACCACGGTCTAAGACCCAGAATGGATGCCAAGATTTCCTGATTCGTTTATCTCACCGTCATCCCTGATTTTTGCAAAAAGTCTTCATACCCAATCCATAATACTGTACGAAGGTTTTCTGACCTGCCGGCTCTACGACTACGGTTGGTTTAAACAACTAAAACTACCTGGTTGAGGTTTGAGAACAATCTCCCCCGAGGTTAGAAGAAAACCAATGTTGACTGTTGGTAGAATTTCCACTTACACATTTACAGCTCCTCAACCAAACTCACAGGGAAACGGTGGTTCATTACACCATAAAGTTTATTCTCATAGTTCTGGCCTTTGGTTTTACTGCAATTACACTGTACTACCCAGAGTAAAACTTGCCGAGATCTCGGAGCTCTGTGACACCGATAAAAATAGGTTTAATGGGACAGTAAATGTCAGTGGTCAGATGATCAGAATAACTGTAAACAAGCCAAAAGTGTCGGTTGATTATTTAAACTCTTTATTTGGAGGTTAAGCCTAAATCGAGGACCGTAATGATTCAAATAATCCCTCATCGCACAGGAAAACTGTGTGTGCACAGATACGGCAAGTATGATAGGTCCAAAGTGATGGCCGCTCATAACAGCCATTTGGGCAGTCTTTTTACCTTTCAAATGAGTTTTCTCTTCCAAATAAATTTGACCAAGTCGGGGGTTTGTTTACAAGTAGTCTGGTCATCTGACCGCTCATGTTTCCTCTTCCATCAGATTTTGTTGCAGTCCGAGATCTCAGGGATTACACCGGTGAGTACCAAAGAAAGATGGCGAGAGCGGACTTACAGTACTGGAAGCACCAGAAAAGTCTGAGAGGTGGGCACCAGTTTGAAGGTCTGGAACCTGGGTTAGGTTCACCTCCTCTCTCAAGCTTCCACTCCACAGTGTTTATTTACAGTCTTTCACACCACATTTGGTTTTGAGTGATTAACGTCGCTGGATTTCTGCCAACTCTGACGTGATATCTCACAATCTGGGGCTCCTGAGAGAGGTGGGTGTGCTCTGGTGACACAGACGTTTGCCTTCGAACTAGAGCACTGGGGGTTGGACTTTTTTTGAATTTTAATGTCGGTCATGATAGAATAGAGACACAAGTATTTTGATTAATATTTCAGCAGCACATAGCTGTGTAGAGCCTTTTTGTCTCAGTGGCATGAGAAGGGGGTTCACAGATAAGACTTAAGCTGTGTTGTTGGACGTGTTGTACCTTCTTCTACAATTACTTCTAATGTGTTCCTATTTATTGGATCCCTTTACATTTGCAGTGTTCATGCTGATAACCGCATTTAAATAATAACGAGGACACAAGGCTCACCCCATGCACACGTGACACCATTTCAGGCCTCGCTGCTGTAAACGGAGGTCTGGAAGATAATATGTCTCCCGCGCCATTCGTCCTTTGGCTCCTTCCGCTCTCTGCCTCTACTCCTCGCTCTTCCCTTTTCATCTCTGAAGGCACGGTGAAATAAAATCCAGACAGAGTAATTACAGCCTGCCAACAAATAGCACAGAACCATCCGACAGAGTGCAACTTCATATGCTTTTAAGCTGCTTATTTTCACCCTGCAGCAAATTAGACACTTTGCACTAAATCGACCGGCCTCTCCCTTGCACGGTCCCTGTCAGGGCTTAATTGCCTAAACAAAAACCCACACTGTCTGTCACCGCTCTCTTGCTGTTGGAACGATATCTGATGAACAAGTCCTTTCTCTTGTCCCGCTGATTCTGACAGGCTCTTTTGATTTCATTTTATTCTTAATTGTCGCAGCGATACGTATCATATTGGGGAACGTCTCGTGTTAGTTTAATATTAATAATTTGTATTTTTAATTATAAGCCATGTCATGCTGGGGACACAATTAACTCTTTGTTAGTAAGTTACTTCTTTAGTAAGTACGTTTTTTTTCCCCCCTATACTTCCTTTACTACTTTCCACGTTTTAAACATCAAGTTGTGTTTAGGGGCCATTAAGATTTTTTTTTAAATCACTGTAAAAAAACAAAAAAAAATCAAACTCAAGGCCCATTCACCAGCTTTTATCCAGCATGTTCAACTGCATCTCCCTGTCTTTATAAGTTTGTTCAGTCACGTGATCAATTGATGACAAAAGCTCTGAAAAAAATAAGTAGGTGGACCTTGAGACTGTTATTTTGGAACTTTACACTAACACAAGATTTTTACATAATACTGCATCCCCCAAAAAGTTGGTAGGCCTATATAACAAACAGACAATAATTCAAGTTGTAAGTTTCTTAAAGGATCATTTTGGTGGTTTTGGTCCTTTTAAATCCATTAAACACAGTCATTTATACTCTTCTGTCACCCATCCAAAATACATAGTAGTAGTTTTTTACAATGATGTCCTTTCTCCCAGTTCCAAGAATGATTTGAAAATAACCTTGCAGAGACTTTAGTGATTGGGTTGAGAAAGTTTAGACAAAAACGTTCGGATGGTTCTGCAAACCCCCAGAATATGTTAAGTGACAACATGCATTTATTTATTCATTATTTATTCATTTATTTTGCGTTTACTTTGTGCCAGTTATTTTGAAATTCTTGCTTTCTACAATACCTGAACATGGCAACTCAGATTAGAGAAAGATTGTGGTTATGGCTGGGATACTGTGGTCAAGGTATAGGTCGGGTTACTAACACACCTGGGTTAGAGAAGAGATGTCAGTTTTGGCAGAACCACCTCAACTGGACATAATTCCAAGGGATTTTGGGCTGAAGTCGCATATTGCATTAGAATTACATTATTTTTACACCGGATGCAAGATTTAATTGGGCAGGAAACAGACTGGAAACGAGATTTTTATAAAACTTGAAAGCTGCAATTGTCTACTTTCATGAAAATTTGAATTGTCTTGATGTGTCAAATGGCTGCAGGATAATTGTCTGCAAATAAGTGCAAGATTGAGCCCCTCATGGTTCATTTCTTTAAGCTCGCTACTCATTATTCTTTAACCCAAGACAGCTAGAAAAGCGTGGAGCCATAATGCAGCCACAGTTCAGCAAGTATGCAAAGCAGTGGAAACTGTGATTATAACAGCTACATCTGTATGCTGCCATGTTTTGGGCTGAATCCATTCATCAGTGGATACCGTTAGCTGAGGCTTAGCTGCCTGTTATTTAAGAAAATGTAATAGAACAAGGCGGAGAAATAGAAAAGGAGCAATGCCCCGTGGAAAGCAAAAGCCAATCTCCGGTCTTAAAGAAGCCGGTTCTGTCTGATGTCTGGCAGGCTACAGCTAATGATGAGGCTTAGTTAGGTAAGGGAGAAGACGAGGGGGGGGGTGAGCACCAATCTAAATGAAACCTGCCTTGTCTGATGTCTAGCTGGCCAAAGCTAATGATTACTTAGGTGAATGAAGGTGAGAAGGGGAGGGGGGAGTGAAGGATGGAAGGAAAACGAGGTGGGGGAGATAATGGTGACATGCGCATGTGTTGGAGAACCTCATCTGCCACTGACTTGAATTTTCACATGTTAAATAGACTATCCATACTTTTGGTCTGTTTTTCATGGTCAGTGCTATAGATACAATAGTATCTCAGGCTTTAGTGTGCTTCCAGCATTGGCCACACTTTGGCGAAGGCCCTTCCCTGTTTCTACATGACAGTGCCCCCCTAACCCTGGAACTGGCTTCCCCAGTGTAGTTTGGAAGAACCTGACTGCTCTGCACATGGCACTGATCTCAACCCCACGCAGCATTTTCGGGATGAATTAAAACGTCGGCCGCGAGACGGGTCTGATTCCCGATTTGAATTTTTTTCAAAGTTATACTCATTTGCTATATATACGGTACATAAAATGGGCCTGGGCTCCTGTAACCATTCCTCGTGTTGCAGGTTGTGAATCAAACACACCTATGTCTTACAGATATAGCCTTTACACTGACACTCAGAGAGTGAAAACTGTCTGGGAAAACTCCAACAGGGAACTAAAAAGATGCCCACCTGATTTGGCTAACTCACACCGCTGAAGCCTCACACTCTGTTAGCTTCGGCTGAGCTTTAGAAAGCGTTTTAGCGTGAGAAGAGCATGTCGAATGCATCACTCCGTGTATCATGCAAGAGAGAACTGGAAAAAAATTGGAAGCATTGATTTAACCATACCTTGGCCACATTTCAATTACCATGACTGTCATCTGTTACTGTAGTTGCTTTATACTGTTGTGCGCAGATATTGTTAAAAAAAGAAAAAGGGTTCTAAAAACAGACACAAAAAATCTGCAATCCAGGGTTTCGCAAATATATTCTGACTGTATGAAAGAAAAGGACGCTCAAAGGGCAAGGGGGTCAACCCACGTTCCCTCTGCACACCACTGCGTGTGTGTGTGTGTGCATTTGTGCTCGCACCCCGATGTCATGTTCATATTCGCATTTAGATGACTTGATTAATTACTGCAGGGCTGAGTGTTCGGCATCATTACCTCCGCCTTGATTTGTCTGCTGGCTGGTTCGCGGACAAATCAAGGTGGAGGTAACTCGCAAGACTTTTGTGTTTCATTGCGGAGCCGTGTTTATGTGTTTATGGGGCCGCAGGGTACAAGTGCTGTTTACAAATGCATGCATGCCATCTGTATCCACTGCGGCAGGGAGAGAGAAAGAGTCAAGGCTACTGCAGCCCGCTCCCACAATGCACATTATAATCACTCTTTAAGAAAGGCCTGTCATTACAAACTGTTACTCAGTATTACTCGGTGATAGACTGGACACTCAGACTCTTCCCAGAAATGAGTTCTTTTCCTTAATATGTCTCTTGAACACAAGGTGGCGATTATCATCGTTTCTCTTTAATTGGACTTTATTTTGGAGACAGAGCCATTCGCCCCGAGGAACACGGCTTCATTAGCATCAATAATGCAGAAGTAGATGTTGAAGCTTTGCATCTTATTAATAAGGTAATTGTTAACATTGTCATTATAAACATCAGCATCATCCTCTCCTAACTAATCATTTATCAACTGTAAAGGGGAGAAAGAGGGAAGGCTGGAGGCAGAGAGACATCTGAAGAGAGAGAGAGAGAGAGAGAGAGAAGCGGTGGGTAAAGGCACATTATTATGTTTTTATAGCTTTCCCTGGGGAGTGGAGGGCCCATTTCCTGTTCAGCTAATGAAAAGAGGGAAGGAGCGGGGCAGAGAGGTGGGAGAGGGCGTGGAAGTGAGGAAAAGGGTGAGGATGAAAAGAAGGGGGGAGAGAGGATGGTGAGAGGAGACGTGGACAAATGAAAAGAGGACCAGGGAGGAACAAAGGGCGTGAGTTAGGTCACTGTTTTCACCACACGATTGCAACCCGGAGCTTATCAGATCACCATGCAGATGTTGCTCTGGAGAGCAAGACCTAGCGTGAGAGCGCATTAGCACCCTGTGTTAAACTGTTGCATTAGTGGCTGATCAGTTTGTCGGTAGGTGTGTGCTGTGCTTTAAAGGGATGCTTACGTGCATGGTCAGTCATAAACCCCTGTTTATGACTGACCGTACAAACATGTCCTGTCAGAGAAGCTGTTAATCCGAGCTACACATTTTCGGAGCCCCCTTTCAAGCCTAGATGCAGAAACTGTCCTGCAAAAAACGAGCCCATAGGCAAGATCAGAAAGTCCCGCTAGCATCCCGGCGACCCTGGTTAGCTGGCTAGCAACTCTTGTTGCGTGTGTTTTCCCTATTTGTATGTGTGTTTTGGTATTTGTTGCATTTCTGGATTTAGAGCACGTCTCCCTTAATGTTCGCGCCTCCACTCCTGTTTGTACTTTGCCGTCAGGGGCCATCTTCCATTCAGGATATCATTGAATGAAAACTTTGGATTGTGGATTTACAGAAGGGAACAGAACTTCCAGAACCAACGGCTCCCACTTCATTAAAAAAAAAAAAACGTTAGTCTTGAATGTTGCTCCGAAACACTGCCAGAATCTAGGAGGCACGCTGTTAACGGCTCTGACACCTTGAAAACTGTGTTCGTCGCTCGGGTCGTCGCTGCCCGAGGCTCTGCAGCATCTCAAAACCAAGAGAACAGCTGGAGCTGCCATCAGCGAAACAGCCCTTTATACTTCGTTCACTGTTTGCTCTCTCCGTTCTCCGTTTCTTTTTATCGATTCAGTTCACTTCAGTGGCTTTTACTGGCCTGACATTTGAAGTGTTACCAAAGCGGGCTACAATGGTTAAAACCATGTTAATAATGAAAACACACATGCACACACATATGTTCCGTCTTTTCAGTCTTTCACTCTTCTATTCACACACACATACTTTTTTTAACACCCCTGCTGTC
This sequence comes from Xiphias gladius, assembly GCF_016859285.1. NCBI lineage: Eukaryota > Metazoa > Chordata > Actinopteri > Istiophoriformes > Xiphiidae > Xiphias > Xiphias gladius. The sequence goes on along the minus strand of NC_053416.1, from coordinate 3,152,251 downwards.
CCCCTCTTTCTCTAGCAAGCCTGCCAGAGCTGAAAACGACTCCTGAACTAATGAATAATATCCAAGACAGCAAAGCTTCAATTCGGCGTGTTACCGTGGTTTTACTGTGCCCTCCAGAATTATTGGTGGCCTTGGTAAAGATTAGCTCATTACTTTTACAGCTTTTTGGCTCATCTTCACCAAGGGTGCCAATAATTCTGGAGGGCAATATATATCTTTCCCTCCTACGACTCGCTCTCTTCCTCTTCCCCTTCTCAATATGCAGCCTTAACCTCACTTTTAAGCTAATGCATAATTCATATACTTTTTTTCTATTAGTAAGAAATTATATTTCAAAAGCAAACAACGGGCATTTGATTATCTGAACAGGATTGAGCTCTGCAGAACATCTCTTAAATTCGATCAGTGCTCTCTTCCAACCATTGTTGGGTGAAAACCTGCTGAGGAAAAAGGCCTCAGACAATTTTCAGGGCAGTTTTTCTGCTGAGGTCAGTTGTAAGAGTAGACAAAGGAAATGTACAGTTCGTCAAGCCCCGTTCTTCAGACGGGGACACACGTTATGGTTTCTGAGACTTTTATTGCTTGATTTGGGCATTTTATTGTTAGTGGAATTATTCGACATTAAGTCTGTCAGTTAACCAATTTTCAAAGCAGACGATTTTATGTAATGTTCCCTCCTTCAGCCTTCTGCAGACTTTACAGTCATTATCTCAGTCTCTTTGCCCTTCCCGTGCAGATGCCTGATTATATTCCCTCACAGGAATTTGAGTTCTTGTGGGATTGTGGGAGTTTCTTGGCTACACAATCTGTCGCCCTGTGTCTTGTCCTCTGTGTTTACTCAGTCATTATGTATATGTTGTACAGGCTTTTTTTTTATGACTGTGAACACACACACAAAAAATGTGTATTTTGGTGAAAGTCAGTCGTTATGTGCGGGGTCTTTGTAGGTTTCAATAACAGTTACATGACTTTGTTCCCAGTTTAAGATTACTATTACCAGACACTCGCTTCAGTGTTATGTTGGGGCTTTGGACAGGGGTTAAGTTTAGGCGCAACTGCAGCCTGTTGACCAAAAACAAGTACCACATTTGGTTTCCATCACCGCCGTGTCAATAAAACCTGCTGACGTTTTCACATAATCTTGTTGGTTGCCCCGCAGAATGGCATCCCGTGTGAACTGGCCAACGACATCCTGCAGGAGGTTAACAAAATACCTTTGCGTACCAAGTCGATGCAGTTGACAACACTGTTTGGTACATTGTAACCTACAGAACTTATGAGAAATGTGTATTAATGTCCAGTCATTAGCATCAGTGCAAACATATCAGTGATGTAGCTTAATGTCTACTTTCACATTTCAGACATTGTGAAATAAGTAAATTGATAGCTGTACTATACAGCAAATCTGAGTAGTTGTTTACACTGTGCAGTGGTGTGGTTTTCCTCTTGATCTCTAAACTCAGCAGTAGGACGGGAGATGTTTGAAATAAACTTAAAAAAAAACTGCTCTAAATGACCCCTTTCAGAACAACCTTCCTCAGCCTTCTTCAATGTCTGTTCTGTGGAAGAGCAGCTTCAAATCTTCCCAGCCAAGCGCTGGGAGATTGGGAGGATGTGATGGACTTCACAGGGGCTGTGGAATATTTTTTTTGGAGTAATAAATTAGCGGCTTCAGTCTTTAGTGCTGTGCCAACGTGTCTGGGAATTCGTCCATCACCTTGGAAGGCAGGTTTAAGATGCCATAATGGATCCACTGTCATTTGAAGCTAATTGAATTTTTAAAAATGTCATCAGGAGCAGGATGCTGGTGGTGAGTGTTGTCAGACATCCACACAGACATGTTTTAATAGGTGTGTTTGAGACACATTACAGTACGTTTATGGATTGTTGTACATCCTGTTGAGGTTTAATGTGTGCAGCATCTGGTGAGTGATGTTCTTTAAGGCACTTCATCAGTGTTTATTAATTTGTTCCTTACTGTGGCTCACTAAGATAATAATGTTTCTCCTGAGAAGTTCTCTTGTTTACACCGTCTTTTATGGAGAAACACTGTGGTAAATCTTAGACGGTCTGCAATGTCTAAGCTCAAGGGGGTCTGGGTAAATTCAAGCACCACGGTTGGTTTGAAAGGGTCAAAACACACAGGACGCTGTCTTTATACATTAAACCAGCAAAGTTAGTCAAAGAAGAACATTTTTTTACACCTAACAAACCAACTAGAGGCACTATCGCTGTACCGAAGCCTGATCTCACATGTGATCTCAATGATCTCCGGCTTGGTAACGCTGTATGTCCTAAGAAAACCAAAACAAAAAAACAATCATGCTCATAGATGGGAATCCAGTGGGGGTCGAGTTCTTGTTTCTGAACTGCAGACTCCTGCTGTTTGGCTGGAGCATTTTGCATGGAGGAGTGGGATCTGTGGGATATAGACGGAGCTTGGAGACAGCGTGGAGCACATGTCTGCCCACTGCGGACTGGGGGGGGGTCACTGTCTGATGAGGCCATCAGAGGCCACCAGAGCTAGTGTGGCGATGCTATCCTAGATGGTCTCAGATTCAAACAACAGGGATTTGATTATCTGAAAAACAATCGAGGTTTGACAGATTCTATCCATGAAAATCCTGCGCTGTCAAGGGAAAACCTTGATGGAGTGACATGACTGTCTGGTCCAAGTAAACATCAGATCCCAAATATGATAGAAAAGAAAAAAACACAATATGAGCCGTAAGCAGGATACTAACTATTTTTCTACAGTTTTACTGAAAGCCGTTTCTCAATCCTTTTCATATTTGGAAAAAAGGTGACCACCATTTTTTACCTTAAGTGATATAAGGCATACAGTTTCTTCAAACACACACGCGCGCACACACACACACACACACACACACACACACACACACACACACACACACACACACACACACACACACACACACAATAAATTCTTCTGGAGCAGAGAGAAACCAATGTAGCCTTGGGGCATAAGGGTACACACGCCCACTCATATATACAGTATATGGTTTCATTTCTTTTGCTTCCTCTCTCCATATACTTTTACTGCATTATTTAACACCTTGGGAGATGGAAATGTGAACAGGAAATTATGCATCACATAGAGGCTCAGAACCATACTTTATGATAAATTTCCTCTTCCTCCCTCCTCTCAAATCCCAGCAATAATACTGCACTTGTCCCCAGATTTATTATGTAAGGGTCCGAAGTCGTGCATTGACTTCAAAGTTGAAGCCGATGTGAGAATATCAAGACATATATGAATGGTTTTGCATTATCCTCTGTAATGTTCCTTCTGTAGAACAAGGCAAAGCAATCAGCTTCCAGCTCTATGTCCCACCATTTCTTTGGATTCTTAATCAGTTTGTTGATGAAGTTATTTTTTACAAGACGAAAGAAATAAGAAAACAATGTCTTTCAGGAGCCGGGAGCCCTAAATTTCATGATGGCAAGTGTCAGTTACATACATAAAAAAATAAATAGCAGGAAGTTTAAGGCTCCTTTTTAAAATATTTTTATATTAACACTTGACTAAATGACCCTATGTAATGTGCTGGAGATAAAATTACAGAGGATTATTACCAAACTCTGCATCAGCATGAACCTTCGGGCCTTTTAAATCTTGTTTTGATTTTTAGGAATTTTCTATCTGCCCTTTGGTTCTGGACTGGTAGCTTACAGTCACATTGACAGAGCTTTTTAATTAAAAACGGCTGATGCTAAGAGGCTCAGAGGTAGGTGACAAGTCTCTTATTCACTGCAGGTAACTCGTTGTCACATTGCAGTCATTTTTTTCATTGATTCATTCAGATATTGATCAGTGAAGACAATGGGTTTTCAGGGAGTTCAATACTTTAATTACACAGTAACTCAATCTTTATCTGAGCGAGACACTTCTCCGTGAACACTGCTGTCTTACAAATGAAAACTGTTGATTTATATTTGTGCTGCTGACTCACAAGCTTCGCACAGCGGAGGAACATAATGTTCACCACCCAGCGTCAATTAGGTCATGCTTATTTCTGCCTCCCGTGTCCTTGGCCTTTTCAGTTTTCCACCTTCTCAACTTCCTCCTTATCAGAGAAAAATGCTACCAATTTTTACCAGGTTAGCGCGCTATCATCTGCTAATTAGCGCTAAACACATAGTGCAGCTGAGGCTGATGGGAATTTCATTCGTTTTGCAAGTATTTGGTCATAAACCAAAGCATCAGACCAATTAAAAATCTTTGATGGCACTAGATGAAAAGTCAGCGGATCACCAAAGATGTTACGGTGCTTTCTGTGTGGGGCCTGAAGGTCTGAACCAGAGTTCAAATCCTTCCAATAGTTCACATTTCACTCAAAACCACAAATGCGAACTTCATAGTGGTGCTGGAGGGAAAGTCAGGATCACCAGAGGTAGTAGGCTTCCTGGTCTCTGAAGATCATTAATATCTGTACAAATTTCTGTGATAATCCACCCACTACTTATTGCAGTATTTCAGTCTGGACCAAAGTGGTGGACCGACCAACCGACATCGTCATCCCTTGAGCCACACTGCTTGTGTGGCTAAAACGGGGAATATTATAAAGCAAATAATAAAACTTGCAGGAAAAATAATGCCAACCAAGGTCCAGTAAAACAAATGAAAAGACAACTCAAGTAGGATAAAGTAAAAACTAATGCCCAAAATTCTCAAGGCTCATATAGAACTAACTCTTATGGTTAGACTCTGTCTCTTGCTCCTTCCCTGTGTTTTCCACCATTCTCCCTCCCCTGTGTTGTTGTTTGCCCCCAGTTTGTCTTTCTCCCTGCCTGTGTGTGTATGTGTGTATGTGTGTATGTGTGGTTGGGTGCGCTTCCTTCTCCCCGCCAATCCACCTGAGCACCTGCAACTCATCAGCTCATCAACTCCACAAGCTCCTGCAGTATTTAAACCCCGGCTCATCCCTTCCAGTCTCTGCGAGATCGTTCAGTCACCAGTTTGGTACGGTACCTGTCTCCCGGCCCCAGTGAGGCCCACTGTACCACCGTCTGACCCACGTCGGTTCCCATTGCCTGCTCTGCTCCGCTCCACCTAACCTGCTCCACTAACCAGCTCTGCTCCACCAGCCACGCTTAAGCAACAACTCTGGCTAAGCCAGACTCATCAATCCTCACATCAAGTCTACAGTAACTTGCCTTTCAAACCGCTGACATGCTCCTGGTTTGCGCTCTGCACGTTGGATCCAAAGTTGAACTTTCTGACACTAAAATCTCAGAAATATATAACAGGGTGTCCAGCTGCGAGTAGTCTTAAAAGAAGTCCGTAAGTTCAGAAAACATCAGGAGCCCCTCTAAAGCCTGTAGCTGAAACTTTTGAATCCATAAAAAAACAGCTTTTGAGTAAAACAAGTGGTAATCGCAAAGGAAAGTCACGTAGAGCCGACCTGAGCTCCCTGTGGTGCAGTAAACATTGCTGATCTGGCGCCGGACAGGCTGGAAATGTAAAGGGTGTGGAGCGGTCAGCTATGGCCAGGGTCTGCAAATGTGTTTGGCACAGAGACGTTGTGCTTGGGGAAGGTTAAGGAGAATTTTGATACTCGTCATAAATGTTGAAATCTTTAAAAATAATGATTATTTTTAATGAACTGAATGTAACCCCCCCCCTGATGTTTAGCAGGTACCATTTTTAACACGTTAGCCTGCTATCATCTACTAATTAGCACTAAATACATAGTGCAGCTTTGGCTGATGGGAATGTCATTCGTTTTGCAAGTATTTGGTCATAAACCTGGGAAGGTGGGTGCCTGGTAGTAGGTAGTAAACTTCATCCTCTGGGTACAAATGACTGTACAAAATTCCAGGGCGTCCATCCAGTAACTGTAGAGAGATTTCCATCTGGACCAGAGCGGTGGACTGGACAACTGAGCACTGTCCCTAAAGCCCCACAGCTACTCAATGACACTGAGAAACTAAAACCTTTTTTTTTAACCAAAATGTTTGATGGCATGGCGGCACATCCACCTCATTACTTTCTCATGATACTGTATATCGGGGACACCACATTGAATGTTGTCACGCACTCAGATCACTAAGTCAGCCCACACAATCAGCTGGTAAAATGTGTTAGTCAAACAGCCAAAGCACCACAACTAACTGTAGTGAGTGTAGATATTTTTTTTTAAATGACAAATTGTAATCAGACTTGTTTACAGCGCAATAGTGGCAGTACATGTGAACTTAAGTATTTAATTAACTCTGGAGCGTGGACTTCAATATACTGTCAGATTTAATTCCCACTGATTTTAATGGGATTCGACTCTCACTTCCAATGCTACTCGTTCTTGTGAAAACACTCAGGAGGAAAACTGTCAAATTGTGGGGTGTTTTTTTTTTTTTTTTTTTTTTTTTTAAAACATGTCTATTGCAGCAGCTTATATAAGGTGGTAGTGATACTGTAAAATGAAGCCACAACACTTGTGCAAGATTCAATTAGGTGTGTCAAGAAAATATTGTCCATCAAGACCTTTTCAGGATTATCTCAATGGATACATTGGATTTTGCCATTTATGCACAAACTATATTTCAGTATTTAATTACTGCATATACCTGCACAAATACACAATTTCAAATGAATGTCTTATTCAGGGATTGAGCAAGGTTAAAGTTTTATTTTGTTGTTTTTTTGCTTGAGTACCATGTCATGTACACTTAATTGCCAGTTTATTAGGTACACCTTGCTCCATGATTGAGTCAACGCTGCCCTGACACAGACTTCTTTAAAGCTGAATACAGCATTATTACTTGAATCTTGTATTGGATATACTGTATGGCAAGCTATAGGTAATAAAGTGGTAACTTAGTGTACTAACGCACATTAGTATCAGCAAAGAGCACACACACACTGCTTTTTGTCACTTTCAGGGGACAGAAACATTCATCCATTCATTCCACGCCAACTCAGCCTCAGTGTCAGGAAACTTTGTTGGTCTTGTGTTTTTTCCACCTGTGCCAATTTGTAGAAATAGTTTGTAAACAGGCCACTGTCTATAAGGAGCACTCATTTTAGCATTTTTGTAGATGGGAGATGGCCTTTTTGTTGTTGTTCTTTGAAATGAGTCTTTGATATTGCTGAATTGTGGTTGTTTTGAGGTAATGCTCAACTGCCACTTCAGACTTCAATCCACGCTCTGCAGATGGCCCTTCTTGGGAGCGGCAGAGCCCCCCTGTATGGCTGGCAGTTTTGTAAATGCGACCCGAAGCATACTTTCACGCTTCAGTTCTTCCTGCGTTTTACGAGCGCAGCTACAGTGATTTGCGTGTTGGGCTCTGAGCGCTTCCAGAACACGGACGACCAACGGCCAAATATTTTGCCCGAACACCTCCTGTGTAGAGACGCACATGGGGCACCGGAGCTGCTGCTGCCGCTCTGCTAATGTGCTGCTCACGCCACGCCTTGTGCGTAGACACAGTCTTTATACGCTCTGCTGCCTCTACTCACAGGTGTTGTTTCCTGGACCAGCTTGCGCCTCTGAAGCATTAAATTCACTTGTGAATCTATTCAAAATGTATTTAAAATCAATATGAAATTTATACTTAATAATAAATGTAATTTGTATACTGTCATGGCGCAGGCCGTACAGGAGAAACGACTTTTTGTTAAGTCTAGCTCAAACTGCAGATTTTTCTTATGCGGTCCCGTGTTTTGTGGAGACTAGCGTTTTGTCTCCCAAATAGAAGGAGAGTCCCCATAATGTGTGAATAGATGTCTGTACCCACAAAGTAATAAAAGTACACACACACACACGGAGTCCACTGAAGGCCACTCTCCCTTCTGAAAGTCTTATTTTATTCAAGGATTTAACATTAAAAGAATAATATGGATTGGAGACTCAATTCAATCCATTCCCTGGTTTTCAGCCAAGCTCCTTCTCACGAATTCTCCTCCCTGAATGACCAAATGTGCACTGCTGAGAGCTGCAAGTTTACACAAAGTAAATGTGCTCTTCCATTTCATGCTCGACGGGCCCGTGAGGAGAATATCAATTGGGCCGCAGCGTAAGGAGACGCTCTGCACATGTGCGCAGGTGCACGCGCTTCCTGTGTCCTCTTTCTTCTGAGCCACTAAACAGGAAATCGCAGCTACAGTCATCTAAACTTAAAGGAGTCAAATAGTTTCAGCAGCTCTACAGTAGCTCAACACACTCCAGAAATAATTACCTGACATGTGAAAGGATGCAATTAGTTGAATGGAAGAGACTGAAATCTACTTAAACTCTTAATCTCTACGAGTGGAACAATATAAATACAACTGGCAGGAGTAATTGCACTGAGTCCATTAATTATTAATCAAGCTGTTGGCTGGTGCAGCTGAGACATTAAATAACAAAGCCAGCTGCTGCATAGGATACAATCCCACGTGTGTGTTCGTGAAATGCAGGGAGACTGATTACGGCACAGACTGCCTCTTTAAGACACACATACACACCGTTCCTTCTTATTCAGAATGACTTTTCATTTGTTTAGGAAATATAATTGTGATATTTCTTTACCGGCTTCTCAAGGGGGGATCGTTTGTTCTACTATAGGAAATATGAAGACACGAGCAAACTGGGAATTTTTTTTTTTTTTTATATTTTGCATTGGCAGTTATGTACACCAGTGACAGTGGAGAGAGAGAAGAAATAAGGGGCGATGATGGTCCTCCCTTCCCAGAGGGTGGTAAGAGGGCACTCTGGGAAACGTAGGAAATGGGGTGACTGCAAAAAAAATAAATAAAAGCCCTTAAAATGTCTACACATATTTTACTTGTTTCTTAGTGTCCTGTTACTCTGGTAAAAAAATTAAACAGTTATGCAGTCTGGTCATTAAATTAACCTTGCTTTTATTTATTTATCCTAATTTGCACTGAAAATATCTTTTTTAAACTCCAAAATTAAAATCTCTAAATTAAATTTAAATCTAAGTGGATGAAACTCGTAGATGCCCTGAGGAAAAACTAAAGTAGAAGCAACACGGAGCAAATTAAGTGGGTGTATTAAAAAAAAAAAAATCTTCTTCACAGAGTAGCTCTCATTTTGCGCTGGATATCGACGATTGATGATGTTTGACACTATTGAAGGGTTAATGTTTCCCCCCTCTAAAGACATTCCTCAACTTCCAAGTATAATTAAAACAATCGATCTCCTGGTGGCTGACGGAGGCAACGTTCACTGCCAGAAAGGCAATCTGCTGACCAGGATTAGCAGAGCACATATTTACTGCTAATAAATAGGGTTTCATCAGTTCTCCTCTAAACACTCGGTGTGGAAACCCTGCAGCATGGGGAGCACGGCCTGGTTCACAGTTTTTCAGGTATACTCCCGTCCATGGTCTGGTGCTCCCGGGAAGACGGAGGCACCGTGCTGGCACAAAATCCTTCCACTCTGGGCTCTTTTCCACCCTCTTTATATTCAAAGAACAGCGCACACACACACACACACTCCAGCAGGGTATCAGAGGAGTTATGCAATGAGCCACGCAACCTACCTTGTCTCTATCTACCTAACGCTCATTAACTGACAACCTCTCACAAGTGGCAGGAAATGCATTTTAAATCAAGCAGTAAATTCCGATGAAAACACAAAGCATCCGTGAGAGGCAATGGCAGACTGGAGAACGGCGAGACAGCAGTTTTTACCCGAACTGAGTGATTCTCAATTGCCGTTGACGCTTCCTCTTTCAGCTCTTGAGAGGCTCCCGCAAATCGGTTCTTGTGTCCCTGTGTTTGGGTCCAATGTAAAGGGTTACTCCAGTTCCAAAACAGAAATATAATGGCAATGGTGATTAAGACCCTTGACGTTCAGTTGAAATTACACTTGAAATATAGGTGAGTCGGATACTTAATCGTTCTGATGCTTTTCAAATATGGATTAAAACCTGTTCCTGAAAGCTAGAGTTAGTATTGGCTTGCTCACAATTCCAGTTGTACGTAGTTGTTTGGATTTTCCTGAATGAATATCAGTTATTAGATCATTAAAGTTGAATATAAATTGATGAAAAAGAAAAGTTTGTAAAATTTGCATCCCCTCTAAAGAGTTTCACAAATAGACGAGAGGCAGTTTGTGAAAATGGAGACTGTCCTCCCAAGAATGACAGCATCAGTTTCAGCAAACGCCCCACAACGACAGATGTTTACGTTGAAGTGACAGAGCCATCTACGGCTGTTTATCTGTGCTGTAAAGTGTCTCCTGCTCGCGACCCAGCTGCCGGCATGGATACCGGCTTTGTGCCCGCAAACTTATGCAAACAGTATAGTCTAATTAATTCATCTGCTCCCCCTGCATAATGAAAAATCTCATTTATGTATTTAATATCCAAAGAATATGAACTTGGCCCCATTGCACTCAAATAGGAGCCCATTAGATTACAGGTCATGCAGCTATGAGAAACCTGTAGTCACAAACACATGCAATGATGAATTTCGGTCGATTTTATTTTATACTTAAACCTCTCGTGTCCTATGTGAGTCATACTTTACAAATTGCCATCACTAATCATTGGCCGGTTCAGTAACATGAAATCTGTGAAATCGTGTCAGGTCAAATATCTGTTTTTTTTCCTTTTTAAAGTGCTGAACTGGTTTGTCATGATGTTATTTTCTTTCAGTTTCTTCTCCTGCCTAATGCAAGATGTCTTGTAGCTGCATTGCATTCTGGGCTATTTCTTGCTGCTGTGGATGTAGAAATTGATGTCTGTGCCCCGCTGATGAATTTCTCTGTGTATGACTGTTGAACATTGGTGCAAAATGGCAGATATTGAATGAAGATCTTTTCTTTTTTTTCCTGTGATTGCAAGGCACCAAACCATGACATTTACCTCCGATGTTTTATGTAGATAACTGAAAAATGTTCTGTTATCTAAGCTCATTGTGGCTGAAATATATCACTGACAGTTGCATACAAAATTGTAACGGTTTTCTCTTATCCTTTTATTCATCTTCTTTTGTCATTCTGTATTATTTCATCATTGCATCACTCAGTCCTTGGAGGATGTCATCTGGAATATTGTGAATCACAGCATTTCCTTAGCCCGCTTTGTGAGAATGAAGGAGGCTGCAGTTACCATTACCGATTCAGTCATAAAATAAACCTACTGAACCCTTATTGAAGCTTTTTAAAAAGGACAAGGACACTTGGATTATTAAGACTTGGGTTAAGATACATTTATGAGCTCTCTGCATCTCGTCCTTTGTGTATTACCCCTTTCTGAGACCCCTGCACACTGACACCACTGGACACAATTAAAGTGTATCCTGAAGATGGGGATTGCTATGAATTTTTTCTCATAATGTCTACTTAAGTATTAGTACTACACTGAAGTGTTTGTAAAAATAGACCCTTTTATTTAAATGGCAAGCTCAGGTTGTAACAGAGCAATGCAGGAGCTGAATCCCTAGAGATTTACTTTAGTTTGCCCAAATGAATGTATGTCAGGTGCAGTCACAGTAAATGAGGAATTAAATCAATCTCTGCTAAATAGCCACTCAGTGACAGAGGACTAGATTTTACTACATTTTAGGTCTACATTTTTTTTTGGGCGTAAATCCAGATCTTGACCAGCTAACTTTTGGAAGATCTTGCTTGTGGATAGACAACTTACAGGTCAAGAGAGACACAATTTGTCAGCTTCACACAGATCCATTGTACTCAGAAAAGGTGTAGGGAGGTGCCCAGTAATTAATGTTTTCTGTCAGAGGTATGGATTTCTTGGTGAATTGAGTTGCTCGGCCAGATCTACCGAATAGAGGCAGGGGGAGAAAGAGAGGAACAGGGATCAGGGAAGGTGTTATTGGATTTTCTTTGTTTGGTGAGAAGGCAGAGGTATTATTTCCAAACAGAAGTGTGTGTTTGAGAAGAGGAGAGCTACCCGTGAATTCACTATGAGGATTCAGAGCACAGTAGGGTAATACGCAATACATCATCAAGACCTCTCGCTGTGTAGTTACAATTACAATTAGTTGTAATGTCTTTGAAAGCCTGAAGAAAATCTGACTGGGTATGCAGAATTATTTTTGTACTTTTGGCCATCCTCACTCTTAGTTTGGTTTTGACATTTTACTAATCAACTTAATTACAAAGGCACAGAAATTCAGTGATGTTAGAAGCCACAGTCGTATCAGACAGATTTCAAACAAAGCGTCACATCAGGTATATGATTAAATTCTGTAGGAGTTGAACCACTTTTTTGTAAATGACAACAAAGGTTGAGACTCCTAAAATGTACAACACAAATGGACACTGCATGGTACAATAATATAAGCATAGCTATAGTTAGTACCCAAAATATAATTACTCCAAATAGAGGCTTTAAAACTGGGTTAAACTGGGATTTTTTTAAACCTCTCTGGTGTCTCATGTTTTCGGTGCTTCCTAATCCATATGGGAAAAAAAATAAGGGGATTCTCAAACTTAGTCCTAGTCTCTGTGGGAGATGGAGGTGTGAAAATAACGGCACAGTAATCACTGTGTGACGGCATATAAGAGTGCTGAGGCATAGTGCTGCCAGCTCAACTGGCACAGCCTAATGTCCCATTGCAGCTGGAGTCCAATCTGACAAATAAGCAGTCCTGTCATCCCATGTCTCCATGTTTGCACTGCTGGTGTGAAGTAAAATGGCATGTCAGGAGTCTGTAAGAGTTTGTAAAAAGTGTGCTAGTGTCAGGAAGTTTACTGGACAGAAACAGCTGGAACAGGTAAATGAACAAGCTGATATTATATCTTCTCCCTTAATAACAACTACCTCCCAGATTCTCTTCAAAATTAAGGCAACATTTTGATACTGCAATAGTAATGCCTTCATTAAAAATATTTAGATGTTTTGTCTAAATATAATTTTCAAGTTATGCAATTTAAATGAAATCACCTGCTCAAACGGGCCAAAGTTTTTTTTCAACAATGGGAGGAATTACGGTCAAAAGTTCTATTTACAACCACGAAAAGCAAGCAGGTGACGTGTTCTGTCTGTCTCTCGATCTCTCCGCTCAGTTTAAGTACGATCCCAGCGCAGCACCCGCACACAACAAACACCGCTGTCCATGGTTCTGAAACAACAGCCCAAGCAATAGTCACATGTATCACGGCAACAATTTGGTTGTTTTTGCTATTTTTCTATTGATATATAAAGCTTAAACAGAGATTGTGATAGTGACAAAGGATGTGCCGGATCCAATTAAATAGGTGCCAGTCCCAGTCTGGGAGGTCCCGGATCCTGTTCAAATCTGGTACAAATTAAGCCCTGGGTGAACATTTTCATAAACCATGTGGTTGTAATTAAAAACCTGAGTCCTCACCCTGTATCCCGGGGCTGTTTGCTGCACCTGTCTCTCATTTGGCTCCTTGCACTGATCTGGGGCAGCAGATCCCTGACAGGCATACAGAGCAGCTTCTGCACACGCTCAGTCAGTGCTGCAGCCAGTAGGGACTCGACATCCATGTTTTGGTAATACTGTATAGCAGAAATCTACAACTTGACAGGTTTGGATATGTTGCTCCCCCTCTTTTTAATTATTTGTTACCTTTTTATGAAACAAACAAAAGCAAAATGTTGTGTAGTAGCATCCCAAAAATTCAGTTTGATTTACCTTCTAACAAACAGATGAAGCCATAGTCCTACTTAACACAGCATGCTTCCTGAACTATTACTGCTACCACTTAGTGCTACCACTCGACATTGAGCAAACATTAAGCAAATTTTGACCACAAGGGGGGGGATCAACAACAAGCTCTTAGAAACAAATGCACAAAATGACTTCGGCTAAGCAAGTAATGGCTAACATGTTAGCAAACCACTCTCTATTTACATTTCCAGCAGACATGGAGCGACTTGAGCATTCCAGTGTAATCGTGTTTCTGTCTGCCCGGTAAATGTACTGCAAGTCTGTTATTCACTCTTCTTTTAGCTTTGTTTCAGTTACAACCAACTCCTAAGAAAATGAGCTGGTAGCACAGACTTTCTTTACCAGCTGTCTGCCATTTGGTGTGGGGCAGGTAGTGTTCACTAGCTTTAGCTGAGCTTACTTGGTTGCCTACGGTTTTTTATGTGATGAACGCTGTTGAAAATAAGACTATCTACGGTATGTGTGAAGAACCAAAATAATGAGATAAAAGAAGCCAAAGGCTGCAGAGAGCTGCAGTGGTGTGTTAATTTTCAATCATCAATTAACAATACAATAACTCTTTTGCACTGTCGATATTGAAACAAATATTGCCTACATAACCTCCTTTTTTGTTATTTGTAAAATATTGACACCTACTTTTTTCATGCCCAACCTTAAATAACCCCCTTTTCAGCTGAAGATAATTACTTCAGAGGGTGTAAAATGTTTTTCTTTTACTTTGACTTATGGTTTGCATCACCTCACATACAAACAACAAACAATGTCAATACCAATGTCAGACCCATATTAAAAAGACTGAAATGGGATCGCTCTGGTTCTTCAAAGCTAGTCTCTCTTTCTTTCTGCCTCTGTCTGTCTGTCTTTATCTCCTCCAGAGTCTTGTTATCTCAGCCTTTGGTCAGCGGAGGATGTCAAAGGCCCAGTGTGAGACAGAATAGAGCTCCCATTAACCCTGACTTCAAAATAAACTAACAAGCAACCGATCAAGACTCGTAAAATCTGAAAGCCTGCCATGCTCACTGTGTGGAAAGAAAAATAGAAAACCTCACAACAGCGAGTCAAGTGACTCAGCTATTAATGAGCCTGAAGGGCTTGAAAACAGCATGTAAGCGCATGAATAATGAGCTATTGATTTCAATACTCATGCTGACAATGTAACAAACAATTAAAGTGTTAACTAATAGTCAATGTAATTCTAATGAACAGAGGAAAAGGCAGCTTTGTGGAGCCAAATCTAGCCTGAGGTGTTTTTTTGCTCTCCATTAGGTCTCGTTGTTTTAAAAAAGAATTGTAAATTCTTTCTAAGCTCTTGTGAAAACTGAGGTCTTGTGCATATAAAATCTTCAGATACACTAGAAATATGCACCCCTTAATTACAGGCTGCTGCATTTGATCATTACTGTATGCACAGAGATTCTTTTATTGTTATGTGGAAGTCTTAAAGGAAATTGCTTGGCTACCAAATAATGAGGATTCATATAAGGGCTAAAGGAAGAATAGTGTGTTTTTGAGGTTTCATTTAAAAACCACAGTAGCTTGTTGTGTGACTGTGCGAATGTATTTTGTGGGTTTGCCCGTGCGTGTGTGAAGTTTTGACAAATATAACTATAAGTGATGGTGTAAAAGTGTGTAAAGTTAGAAAAGGCGACAATGGGAAGCAGACAGGGTGAAATTGGCGTCAGGCACAAACCTGGTTGGCCTCTTGAAAGGCCATTAAAGTGACATGGAAGAAATTGCAGAGACTCAGTGGAATGAATCGTTGCTTTCAGACTTTAAATGCTGCAGGTTTGGTACTTTTTCTTTTTCTGTCTTGAGTTTAAAATTGATATTGAGTTTAGAGTCGATGTTGATAATTATCTGTAGAGTGAATCATGCCAATCTGTGGCTTGAAAATGATTAAAACACCTGAAAATTTTGGACCTCCTGCAAGAACCCCTTGTACCAACTCACAATACTTACTTCTTGAAATATAAGCTTTAATCTGAATGAATTTAGAGTTGAAGTATGTTATATGAAAAAAAAGAGAAACAAATAAAACAAAATAAGACCAAATGTTAAACTAAAATGTTGTTCACTGAGATCACATCATGATCGTTTGTGCCCTCTTCCTCTGGAATGCTCTCAGGGTTGTGGCTGGGAGCTTGTCAAGGTTTTCCTTTTCAATAAACCAGAATCATCCTTTACAGCTCTTCAAGTCATTTTTTTTAAAAGTTTTATTTGTTTGATAATACATATGGATTGAATGACAATGGCTGATGTGGAAGGGGTTCAGTAGTAGTGACAAACCTTGTACAATACTTCAGCATCAATCGGCAGACAGACAAGGTGGAACATCTGGCAGCTAAAGGGCCAGATATTTTGTCATGCAGTGGTGGAAACCAGATCACCTCAAAATCAATAAAAATTAATAATTTGACATATTGCCACATGTCTTTGAAAAGCTCTTTGGGAGAGTCAAATATGAATTGTGAACCCATCTTTTTTTTTTTTTAATTAGCAGATGTGCTTATCCCCTATTTTGTCTTGATTAATATATCCCTCCTCACACACACACACAGACACACACAGCACAATGTCATTGGATACGTCAAGCATGGATATTTATAATATTCAAATATGGACACACACTCACATTGCAGTGATTCTCCTCTTAAATCAGCTCATTTGAATGCAGAGCCCGAGTTTTCTTTCCAATTAAACACTTGCACTGGAGCAAAGTAAAGCTGGGAAAGGTTTTAGAAATTACAGTTATTAGATTATGATGAGCAAAGTTCAGTTGAAAGGCTTAAGCCTCTGCAGTTCACATGAGAAAAGAAGTGCTCCACACGGCACTCACCGTGCACTTCAACCAGAACCCTGTATAATCCATGTAAACATCACATGCAGAAGGGGTTAAGATCACTGCCTGATCTGCTCAAGATGTTAAATAATTTTCAATCAAAAACATGTTTTTGGAGGCAGGTCAGAAAAAAATGCGCCACTATACAAGGTTAGGAACCATCAAGAAACATTTTTTTCATCATTGGTCCAGAAGAAGCTGTTTTTTGCGCTGGAAGTGGCTCCGACTTCATTTTCAGAGCGCTTCTCTCTAGCACTTATTGTTTCTGGGTTACAAAAACTGCCTTCTCGCCCTTCCACATGCCTTCATTGTGAACATCAAGTCTCTGTAGTTTAGTTCAGAAAGGTTAGCTAAAACGATGGAAAGAAATTGTGTCCTGCCATTGGCAGCAGTTCTCGACATGGGCATTGATAGAGTCTGGGTGCATGACATAAACTGTGCAAGAAAGCAGCTTGGAGAGTAACACGGACTGGTGCAAGATTTGCATCTGGATGATACTCGTTTCAAGCCTCAATACAGGATGAAAAGGATGCAGTTTGAGATTGTTTTGGATAAGACCGGCCCATCCGTCGCCTGAATGCAGATCAATTATATATGGAAACCATCAGCCCTGCTGAGCGGCCCTACATTTGCCTATGGTAGGTTGATGAACTGTGTCAACACGATAGCTGTGGCTACAATCCCATTAGGTTCTGTTCAGTTTTTAATTTTATTTTCCATTTGCTTGTAACATAAAGTCACAAATGACACATAGCCATTTTCAGTGGTGAAAGTATTAGTAGCTGGCTGATATTATATATGAAATCATTAGATTATTAATACTGAAGCATAAGTGTATAAGTAGCGTGAGAACATGAAACACTCACGTACCTCAGAATTGTACTTAGGTACAGTACTTGAGTAAAAGTACTTAGTAACGTCCCACCACCGGTCATATTCAGTGAAAATGTGCAGTAAAATTCGTGAGTGTAGGCCTGGTTTATCCTAACTATGATATAATGTTCTTGCATCTTCATTAACTTGACAAATGTGACCGTTGGGTAATCTGACACATCATGACATTAGAAGATATATACGGTATAAGCCTGGCCTGCGTATGTGTAGCCTAAAGAGCTCCTTTAGGACAGTTGCATTCAGTTACAGAGTGGGGCTTCGCACTGTTGCCAGCACTGTGTGCAGTGTGTGTGAAGCAATCTGGATATGGGTGCAATGGATGGGAAACATGTTATTATCCAGGCCTCTTCCACCAGTGGCAGCCAGCATTGGAACTTTAAGGGCAATTTTTTTTCATTGTGCTCTTGGCTACAGTGGATGCTCACTGCAGATTTTCAGGTGCTTACGGTAGAAGCAGTGACTGCGGCATCCTGGCTGCTTCTGCCTTTGGGCCTCTGCAACGCGGGACCCTTGACCTCCCTCAAGCCCGGCCATTACCTGTAGTGGACCATCACGGACCCCAGCTGCATGTTATTGTAGCTGATGAGGCGTCTCCACTGCACCGCAACATCGTGAGGCCCCAGAGGACGAGAAAAGGGTGTTTTCGTCCTCAAAGGGTGGAATGCTCTTTTGGTATATGAGTAACCCAATTGTAGGGTTCCTTGTGTGATGTGATGTACCCCACACACCATCTGCATCAACAGAGCCACAGGGTACAGTGCAGAGCATCCCCAGGGTTGGCAGCAATAACACTTCCAGAATAGCAGCTGCTGTTAGAAAACATCTTCACCCCAGCTACTTCTCTGACAGAATCCTGTGAACATCACTGAACAGCTAAAAACCCAAGGGTTCCTTCAAGACTTGGCACTCATTACTCAGACAAAGGATTAATAATAATTTAATAATGTTGATAATAATAATAATAATTAATAATCATAATTTGTCTTTAATAAGTCTTCATGTATTGGATCTACAGACAAGTGACAAATTAAAGGAAAAACCTGAAAAATGAGAGGATGAACAGGATGACAATGCCCCCATCCACAGGGCACGAGGGGTCACTAAATGGCTTGATGAGTATGATAATGATGTGAATCATATGCCGTGGACTTCAGTCACCAGATCTCAACCTGGATGAACACCTGTGGGAGATTCTGGACTGACGTGTTAGACGGCGTTCTCCACCACCATCAACAACACACCACATGAGGGAATATCCTTTAGAAGAATGGTGTCCATCCCTCCAGTAGAGATCCAGAGAGTTGTAGAATCAATGCCAAGACGCATTGAGGCTGTTCCGGCGACTTGTGGTGGCCCAACACCTCACTTAGACACTTTATGTTGCTATTTCCTTTAATTTGTCAGCCATTTTCAAATCATTCCTACTTGCATCTCATTTTGATTTTCAATTAAATACAGCCATATTAAAATTAACTTTTGTTTTCCGCAGGAAAGCATTCGTAAATGTACTATAATTTCAGGCCACAATACCGATATACTTTTCCTGCAAAGTGCTGCACCCATTGCTCATCACAATGTGATTGGTCTCCTATGTGTTTCATTTAGCATTTTTCCTGGAAGGTCTGTGCTGATTGAAATATTGCTTTTAATGAAGACTACAAGGAGGATTTCAATATGTGGATGATTATTTTGTCCTTTGACTGACTTTATTCCAGAACAAGGTCAAAAGTTGTGCATAAGTCACATACTCCACACCTCCACATAGGCTCCACAATCCTTTAAATGTACTGATAAAGAATGACGACTTGTGCTCACTGTGTTGTACCAAATCCAGAAAGCCTTAAGGTGCTCTTGAAGATAATGTGCCCAACTAAATAAGGCCTTTATTACATCTCCTCTCCTTCCTCTGCCTAAGAGTGCCTGAAGAGCCTTTTTTTTCTTCCCTCTAAATGTATTATCTTAAATATAGAAAATTGCACATAGACGTAGGGTCGGGAATTAGGTACAAAAATGCTAAGTGCTTCATAACTGGCTGATGCAGGTGCTTTCCACAACAAAAACACATCTCTTCTTCCTTTGCCCAAACATTATACAAAGTAAAAGACCAAAACACACTGAATTTTCTGCCAGCAACAGCTTGCATAAAATCAATGACATGAAGGTTTTTTGTTTTTTTTTGTTTATTTTTTTGTTTTTTTCAATTCTAACTGTCTCTGTGATGAAATTATATAATCTTATATAATCTTGGTGTACAACTTATTTGTCATAATGTATAGAAGCATACTGTATAGATTTTTCTGTGTACAGTATATACCGTAACGTTTGGTGAGCAAGAAACTTGTCTGGCATCAGTGTTCTCCTGTAAAATGTCCTCCAGAAGGTTTTTTTGCATTTGCTTTTCTCGTTTTTGTGATGGGATAAAAAGAAATGCAATATGAGCAATAAGACCGATCTGTAATTCAGAGAATTGATGTGAATGGGGCTTAAATCTGACAATGCTGGAAATACAGTATGTGCCCTGTTCTTCGGTGGTAAGAAAAGACAAACATGCCAAGAATTTTGACTGTCGCTGCCCGTCTTTGGGTGGGTGTTCAGTGTGATGCGTAATGTGTACAGTGAGCCCAGCTGTCAATAGAGCAACAGCATGTGTGTGTTAGGTTGCTGGCCCCTTGCAGTTAGCAGGTTAACACAAACATGTGTGTTTGTTTTGTGATTCTTATCATCATTAAGTGAACAGAAGCAGCCCTGTTGCTTCTTTGGGGATCTTTTTATAGACTTCTGAATGCAGAACCCCTGGCAATTCTTTTGGCCTTCCAATTTAGCCTGGGGGAAGCTCTTTTTACTTTTGTAAATCAGAACTGTAATGCTTTAATTCCTCCAGCTTCTTTCATTTTGGGTCTGGAACATTGGTCTCCTCCTGTAGAAGTGATTGGTAGTTATAAACAATACAAGAGGTTTCCCCATGACTCTAAAGCTCCTGGTGGCAACAGGTGAAGAATTTAGATTCTGATAATGACATGGCCAGCTGAGGGAGTCAAAAACTGTGGCTTTACAGGTTACAAGGGTAAAATGACATGGGGCAGCTGTAGCTCAGCCATTAATCCCAGGGTTGGTTGTTCCACCCCCAGCACCTCCTGTTCACATGTTGAAATGTCCATGAGCAGGACATTGAACCCCAATTGCTCCCAAAAGTCAGGCCAGCTCCTTGAACTGCACCTTCCATAATGTTGAGTTAATTCCTACGTCTTTCTTTGGGAAGTGGCCAGGATGTAAATGGACACTGTCCTCCCAAGGAAAATGACAGCATGAGTCATTTGATTGATTGTCCCAAAACAACATACTGTAGGTATAGGGTCAAGTGACAAAGCCCTCAAGCACCCATGGGAATTATGACTCTTGACTCCTGGGAGGAAAGGAGGAAGCCGTGTGATGCTGATAGTCACAAAGTCCACATAGGTAGGAAGTCAGGGTGGATGGATGGGTCCAAACCACATCGGACTCTAAAAGGGGAGACTGCCACTCGTTTCCTGATTCTTTCGACGGTAAACATTGGTTTGCCGTAACCGAGACTGTGGTTGTTCCCTAATGTTAAAATGACTATTCTTGTAACCATGACAAGGTCCCCTAACCTCTATTGTAATCCAAACAGTCTTTAGCTAACCCTAACCAAGTTTTTTTTTTTTTTTTTTGGCTAAACTAATCAAACCTTAACTTTAGTGGTGTTAGATTAGAAAATGGTTTTATTTTTGGAAGGCACTGACAAATGTTATCTTATCAATGGAAAATGCTTATGAGACCATGGACAAGTCATGCACTTTGTTGTTTTATTTTGAGGACTGGTGATTGCATACTTAAGAGTTTTCCTTAACCTTATCCATTATTTTCATGTTAATTCATGATATTATGTGCTAAATAATGAATTTGGACTGAAATTGGCGTTGCCAGTCAGAAAATTGAGATACAACAAACAACATTCGGGACATCTGGGATATTATATACTGTATATATCCATACAGATGGATATAGTTGTGTTCCATTATGGATTTTACCTGTACATTTTTAGGTAAATGTTTTGTATTTCCTCATGAGCAACACCTTAAAACCGAAACTTGCAAAAGTAGTTCTGTGCTGGTTCATTAAGCCCTCAACCCACCAATTTTCCATCACCCCAGCTGCAAGTATGTACCTCATCCTGCCATCCATACAGGTAAACATCCACCATGCTCCTTGCCCACTTACCCATCCATTCCCCAGTTTAATCTCCTTCCATCCAACCGCATATCCGTCCATCATCCACTCCCTTATCTATTCAAGTTACTATACTGGAGCCTGGCTGGGGTGAGCTGTTTTTTTCAAATTGGCAGTCCAAAAGACAAAGTGCTCTTGAGGCTGACAGCAAGTTGGTCAGATAGGAGCAGGTAAGTGGCACCTTCTGTCATCATCATTGCCAGCAGAGAGTAAGCAGCCCCACGCTGTGCCTGTGATCCTTTGGCAGGATAGCTCCATGGTGGTAATCAGAGACAGAGTGATTTCAGCCAGAAGGCTCCCTGCAGCTCTGCCTCTTTTCTGGCTCTCATCAGGCTTAGACCCCCTCTCTGGCTCCAACACAGGCTCATTAAAGTCTGTGAAAATGAACACATGCACAAACTTGTGGATTAGTCAGATCCTGCACTCCAACTGTCATACATTAAAAAGAAGAGGTCCTGTCACTTAGATTTTTATATGTTCAGCAAAAGGCATAGCTGCAAAGTTTCACACTGAGAGTGAAGAGTTGCAGTTTTTCATAAATCCTGCAAAACCGTGCATTAAATCACTGCCAAAAGTCATTACATATTATCTCTCCATGATGTGTACATTGTGATGGATTATAGGTGTAATCTGGAGCTCCTAGTTAAAAAAAATCTGCCTACCAGAACCTCTAAAGCTCACTAATTAACATGTTGTCCATCCATCCATTAGCTATACCGCCTATCCTTTGAGAGTCACGGGGAACTAACATGTTGTATATTGTTTATTTAATTTGTGCACAAACAGAGATGTAAAAATGCCAAATTCCAAATTTACCTTCTCTTGGTGAATAGCAACCGGGTGCAGCAATGTCCTCAAACCTTGTCCTCAATGTGAGGACGTCAGGAGACTCTTAGAGGACATAGAAAGTTACAGCCTTTAAGTGTTCAAATAAAAGGCACAACTTGTTGTGTTAATAAGTTTTAGAGGTGCTGAGAGGTGTAATTTTTTTAACTCAGGACAGAGCTGGTTTCACCCTACAGTACTTACAGGCTTAATGCTAAGCTAAGATAATCGCCTCATGGCTCCAGCTCCATATTTCATGGAATTATAAGGGAGTGGTATTGATTTTCTCTTCTTCCTTTAATCAAAAAAGTAAATAAGCATTTTTACCAAAATTTCTGACTTCTCCTTCAATATAGAATAAGTTTAGACCATGGTCAAAAAGATATTCAACATCTGACATGTTTACTATTTTAAGGAAATTTCTTGCTTAAAGTATTATGACATGGTAGGACTAGAAGTAAGGGTGTGTGTGTGTGTGTGTGTGTGTGTGTGTGTGTGTGTGTGTGTGTGTGTGTGTGTGTGTGTGTGTGTGTGTGTGTGTGTGTGTTTTTTGTAAATTTGCAAATACCTATATGTGAGATTGCTGTCAGAAGTTATATTGTTTATACTGTATACGTGATGCCAAACTAAGGGGTATGTGGGGATAAAAAAAATCTTGCACTGTGCAAAGTAGAGTTGTATTTACTTCCTCTGAAACCCCAAACATTTAACTGATTACTCGTAAATAATTCATTGATTACATTTAGCAGGTAAAAAATTGCAGGTGTAACCGCAGTGATTCAGTTTAATAATCGGTGGGGTTTCTTTTTTTTTTTTTATATATTTTGGTTTCATAAAAGGAAAATGAGATCACTGAGTCATGATAAAACATTCACGGTGGACTCGTAATTTAACTTGTCCTGTATGAAAATTGTCCAGCTCTCTTGCTGAAAAACAGACCCAAAATATCAGGCCTCAGTAACTGTGTATCGGGATTTTGCGTTGATGCGCTGTTTGGTTGTTTCAGCAAAAATATATATTATTCACAACCACCAGGCAAACCTGTCTTTGTCTCATTTCTCCAGGGGACGTTTTTCTCCTTTGTTCAGATACAAAAACTAAAGCTGTGTGGCCATTGTTGTTTTTAGTCTTTCTACCTACAAGAGGGAGCTTCATTCACAGCCAAATTGCAGCAAATTCATGCATATGAATACCATTTACCCCACCAGGTGTTGGCAGTCTGGGCTGTACCAAATGGAACTGGGGTCGGAAGGAAGCAATGGGTTTGGTTTTTTTTTGCATTTTGTTTTCCTTTCAATTCTAGTGATGTTAACAGTAATCTGAATACTATGTTCTTTACACATAAAATAAATAAATAAAGTATCTAATTATTAATTAATTATTAAATTAAATTACTTAATTGCCCAATTTTTTTGGACCAGGGGATTTTTGGCTGTGTTTTGATGCATTAAGAAAAAAAAAAAATTAAAACAAGTTGTAAGTGTTTATTTTCCGTTTTTCACTTCAGGTCAGGGTGTTTGTGTAAACATGACTCAGGGATCTCCATTACACAAACTGCTTAATTTGCAGCAACTATAACAACAGACAAGAAAAAGTAAACTTACATCTGATTAATAATTCCCTCTGATCGGAGTGAGGTTTTAACTTTCTGACAGGAAAGAGTGGAAGGAAAAAAACTTTTACCATTTTTATGCCATGGCTTTGGTTGAGCAAACAGCATGAAATGTGTGACAAGGGGTAAAAATGGTAAGATGTTTTATGCACTCATAATATATCTCTATGGGCTTTTCGAATTTTTCAGATGCCAGCTTATGCATTTTGTATGACTTGTATTTCCTTGCAAATGAGTGCATACATCCGCTTACAAAGAGGACATCAGTTAAGTAGGCGGTCTTGACCACATGTCGGACACATGTGGTCAAGACAACCTCCAAATGTGCTCTGTCTGATCAGATCTCAATGCGTCTGGGTGCATCCACACCTGTGCTTAGAGCTGTCCACTTGTGATCGGATCACCTGAGATGCATGTTAATGCCGGGTCTGAACAGGGCCTTAGAAGTAGTCACTAAAAGCAATTACTCATTGTTTGGCTCCAAGATGGTTGGGAAGACAGTGATAGCATCCAGCTGGCCATTCAGCAGTGTCAGCTCCCGTAGCAGCGAATTTCGCAGCCCAGACACTATGCACGTAGTAGAGGATATGATAAGCAGTTAAGGGAATAAGTAGTGATAATAAACAGACTGTGTGTCAGTGTCTCATGTTCAATTAGTTACACACGTCCTCTCTAGGTAAATAAATCCAAACATATGGATTTGATGTGGTTCCAGGAACAATAACCTTATTAGGACATGTAGTAAGTATGACATAGGGTTAAATATAGCCACCAGGAAGGAATCCTTCACAATCAGGATCCCAACAGAACACCACTGGTAAGTGCAAAGTTTTAGGTTCTTCTTGTCTTGCCATGTCTGTGTTTGGCAGGACTATGAAGCCACTGTGTATATTTTCTGCAGTTTGGCTTTGAACATTTTGATCAATCAAAAATGACAATATCCCAGTGAGAAATCAGGTTTTCCCAACGGATGCCTGCAGGAATTGTAAGCAGACAGACAAATGGCATTATTTGCGGATTTTCACAGCGCTCATGTGTGAGTGGATGAATGGTGAATGGCCATACCAGGGCTCATTTGATGAGTCTATGATGGCTCATTTGATTGATGTAAGCTGCAGATTTGCTGAAATGATTACAAACCCCAATGAAGGAAATCCCAGCCTGGAATTTCAGATACTAGAGAGAATGTGTAATAGTCTGGGAGAAGGTTTACTTCCCAGCATCAAGGAATGTGTGGTATGGATATGGGAAAGAATGAAAAGTTCTGTGATGTTGTGCTGTCTGAGGAGTTGAGAGATACTATAGGAAAATGCGCTAACTGTTAAGCTGCATGTCACATGACTTTGCCGGAAACTGCATTGCAAACTAGAGCTGCAGAAACGACAAAATTTAAAGAGCCCCACCCCAATGATATTGTCGCAAGTGCTCTCCTCCTCTCTCTCCTCCTCAAAGCAGGTCTCAGGATAAAAAGAACAGATGAATATCTGACAAGGTTTACACAAGTATGTACTGTTTACAACTGACTCGTGCCTGACGTAAAGCAGTTGATTGCATATACATACATTAATGAGTGGGTTCTGTGTGAGGAAGCATTAAGAAAGGAGGAGATGGCCAATGGCTGACAAACAAAACACTGACTGCCTGCAAAAAAGCGATGCAAAAACAGCCATTACCAAATTTTCACAAAACCACAGTAATTTTTTTCACACGTTGTACAGTGTGTCCAGGGAATTAAGGAATCCTTACCAGATTTCATTCAACTATTTCTCATGGTGTGGGACACCAATCCTGGAAGAAAAAGGCAGGATAATGAACTTTTTGGTGTTCAAACTTTTCTACAAAATGTAAAACCACACATTGCTACAGCTTACAAATTGTCTGTTTCTGATTGGCAGGCCTTGAACTGGAAAACAACACTAAATACACCAATGGGTTTACAGAGAAAACAGGCTTCCCCCGAAACAGTTCTTTTGCAGCTCCTAAACAGATAATGCAACATCTAAACAATGACAACAACAAGACTCAAAAGGGGGGCAGACAGTATCCCAATAGAAACAATAACAACCAGAGAAAAGGAAACTGTCACAACTGACAGAGTGCCCCTACACAACTGAGTGTAGAGCCCCACAGCATTCTGGGAATTTTCATAACACAAATCATGGTTGCACAACATGTGACTGTCTGCATGCGCCAATAGCCCCATCCCGAGAGGTGGTGGGGATTACTCACCATCAAGCTTAGAGCAGCCATGGAGGAGATGGATCAGAGCAACAACACAAATTACCAAAAGTAACATTTCGACTTCCTACCTTTCCCGCTGAAGATCCTATTAGGCCAGTTCAGGTTAATGATACTACTGTAGATATTTTGTTAGATAGTGAAGCCATTATTTCAACAGTAAAAGCTAATGCGTAAGTGTGTACACCAAGTTCTAATTTTGCTACTACCGTAGGAGTCTCCGCAATTCCTAATGCAGAGCTAATGTCTAAAAAAATCTAATGTAACAGCTGAGTCTTCAGAGATACAGCATTCTTTTCTTATTTCTGAGAATAAGTGTTACTGTCCCCTGTGTTATTGTGTTCTGTTTAGAAAATTCACTTCCTGGCTTTTATTTCTGACCCATGTGTCATCGACGTGTGAGCAAATTCTGTTCTTGGGTCGACCGGGGTGTCCTTTACCGATTCAGTTGACTGATACGCAGAGTAAACTGTTCAAGGTCAACGACTCGTGTCCACATGTTACTGTTGCAGTGACACCAGGTTGTGAACCAGAACATGATGGAGAAACGGTGGCACAATGCCTATCATTGAGAGAAGCCGTAGCCGATTTGAAGAAAACATACAGCTGAAGCATAGGCAATGACCTCTACATGATACATCTAAGTGAACAATTTTCTCTGCCACATGGTACATTTGTACTGCAACAACCACATATTCCACTACAATATGGACCCTCTTCTGATCTTTCTGTAGTTCCAGCCATTTTTTGGGCTAAACATAAAAATCCTGTGGGACTTGTGATGTCTGCGCTGCCTCACAGAGTGACACTCAAAGCTAGTGCTAAGCTACCTGCAGCAAGTCTTTCAACACTTTGGTCCAGAACAAGATATATCATCTGCTACTGGTCTGAGGGATAAAAGTTGCAGTGGGTATTTATGGCTCCCAAGGGATGACTCCTAACTATCCTGACGATTCCCTCTGATGTTCCTCTTGGGCCATTATCAGACCAAATTTTCAAATCGTACACAGAAAATTTCTGGTCAGATTGCCGTGAATTATACGGAGCAAACCCATGCTCCACAGGGAATGAACCCTTCCCATTTGGGACACTTTATTGAACCACTTTTAGCTTAACATTATCCCATAATTAAATTAAATATTAATTTCGGGTGAATCCTTTTTATTTCAATGACCTTGTCTTTTTTTCTAGAACCTCAGGTCAAAATACATTTTTACTCATTCTACTAATATCTTTATAAATAGCAAAATCATCACTATGTTTGTTTAGTCCAACACTTTTTACAACAGGGTATAATGAACACAGCCTCAGCCTCCAGGAGATGCTGGCAGGTGATATCTTTTCAGTCTTAGTCTGTTTAATGATTGGCCCAAGGGAAGCATCACTTGTGGGAGTCAATGTGTTTATTTTTCAGTGTGATTGTTTGTCAGATACAGTATAGCTGGAATATCTCAGCCTGTTTGGTGCTGTCAAATTTGTGAATGGTCTGATAGTGAATAAAACATGTAGGAATGAACTTCCCCCTGCAGCCATGAGTTAAACTCCTACCTCTCATCTCTCATGCTCCTTTCTGTTTGTGCTGAGGCAGGGAATTTGAGTTTCCCCTCTGAGACATTTCCTTAGGCTATCAGACTGTGTAAACATCCGTCTGAGGTGATTAATTATGCCATGCAGGGAGAGATAGAGGGAGAGGGCAGAAGGGAAAGAAGAGGAAAAAAAAAGAAAGGGAGATCATATAGATTAGACTCCAGAGTCTCCTTGACCTGGATCTCCCGTGGTACCGGCTCATCTTTACAATAGGAAAAAGGTATAAATATTTCAAGTCAAATAGAAAGTGGTATAAACTGAGCTTTCATCTTTTATTCATCAAAGCCAAGGGATGTAGGTGCACATCTACCACTCTTGATGCCTGCGGGGCCAAATGCTCCAATATATGTTTGTGTGTTTGCATGTTTGTGTGTGAGATAAAGCGTAACTCTGTATAAAGAATTCTTCACACAAAGCCGGCTGATTTTTTTTCCCTGAGCACTGGTATCTTTATAGATATCTGCAGTAGTGACGTGATGTATGCCGTTGTATGCAGTTACATTTTATTCAAATATGCGGGCATTGGAGAGCACTTTAGAAATCCAACTAGTTCCATCAGCCTTATTTAAAGGATAACGCTGGCTTTATTGTTTTTCTTATGATCAACAAATCCCATGAAAAAAAACAAAATTTTTTAAGGTTCAGTTGCTTCCTAAATCAGCTGAACCCTATAGTTTTCAGTAGCCACTATTCAAACACTAGAAAATAGTCCATTTGTCGAGGACTATTTTCAGCTGCGGATTAATACCCCTTTGGTGCTATGTTCTGGGCAGCAGGCCAGTATATGTGGTATTGATTCAAAATAAACTGTAGTGTGTGTGTGTGTGTGTGTGTGTGTGTGTGTGTGTGTGTGTGTGTGTGTGTGTGTGTGTGTGTGTGTGTGTCCATGGCAATGAAGGCACGTGTCAAGCAGCGCAACAGTGTGGCTCATTGATGTGTTTTTAATAGATTTTGACAACAAAGGAGGTCTATGGCTCAGAGAAATAAGATATATCAGGCTTTGGCTACACAGTCAATACTTGTTAAAGAATCAATTCACTGTTGGTTTAGGCCTTTTTGTTGGATTTTCGGACAAGAAGAAATATATAGAATGTTGCCAGTCTTAGTGTTATACTTTAGCATGATTCCAAAGATTTATGACTTAATAAAGTTGCAGCAGGGAATAAAACAATCTATTTCTGTGTGACCAAAAACAATTACCCTAGGTTAATAGCTTTGGAGACCAGATATACAGAAATAAAGCTTACCTGTTAATTAAATGATGCAAATGATGCAACCTGATAATTAACTGTAATCAATCAAGGCTTTAGTGTAACACACGCTGGCTGCATATGACGCGTATCAACCCATAGCTCAAACCAGACGTGTCATAGAGACAGAAGACGCAGTCCCAGTACAGTGGCAGGGGTGCTGATCAAGGTAGCAAAATGTCAAGCTATCATAAATTCCCGTTATGTCTGACTTTGAATTACAACTGGGAGACTGATAATCAAGAGTAACTGAGTACGTGTCATTCATAAAAAATGACACAGGCGTGAACGAGAGCCTGATTGGTTGTCTGCCTCTATATGTCAGCCCTTGTGATTGACTGGTGGATTGTTCAGGGTGCAGCCTGCCTCTCGTCCATTGACAGCTAGGATTGGCTCCAGCCCCCCTCAAGGATGAGCAGTATAGCTAATGGATGGATGGACAGTATGGCATGAATGCTGCATTCGTGTTTAAGTGAAGGAAAAAAGTTTCCTCTCTCTAACCTTATTTGAACCCAACCATCTACTCTTTGAATTGTTTGGATTAACTGAACCTCCTCCACTATTATAGAAAAACAATAAGAGAATGACGCTCTGCGAGGTGTCTTCTATAAAACTCAAGGATGTTCACTGGCGTAGACTCAATGTGCTTCAAGATCAGAAGCAAAAAAATACATGACAAAAACATATAAGATAAGAAGGTAATCCCATTATTAAAAAGGAGTAATAATAATAATGATGATAATAACAATAATAACAAAAATAGAGGTTTTACCTGTTAATGACATAAATGAAACCACTGACAAATTTAAACCTAACTAAAAGTTTGCCAAGAAAGATACATCTTTAGTTTTTGCTCTTAAAACAAGATACTGTTGTAGCAGACCTTGATTCATGTGCTGGAGAATTCCAGTTTATTTACAACCAGCTTTGTCAGTCCAGCAAAAAGTGCATTACAGTAATCTAGTTTACTAGAAATAAACGCATGAACCAGCTTTCCAGAATGTGACTGAGACAGGAAGCATCTAATTTTAGGCATATTTCTGAGATAATGAAAGGCAGTCTTGGAGATGTTAGATATGTGCTTCTGGAAGTCAAGGTCAGCATCCAAAATCACACCCGCAAGTTTTTGGTGTGGTCACAAGCTTTAACCGACAGGGGAGTTAACAAAGAGTGAATCTGTTGCTTCAAAGCCTTGGGACCTACTAAAGGAATCTCTGCTTTGTCCTCATTTAGCTGAAAAAAATCAATATTTGATGTCAACAATGCATTGGATGAGGTCATTTACTGGTTGTTGACAGGAATTATATGAAATATTGTATTGCTGAATGATCGACCCAAGTGGGATCATATACACATTAAACAGCAGTGGACCAAGAACTGACCCTTGAGGGACTTCACATGGAATGCAGACTTCATCTGATTCAAAATTACCAATAGCATTAGAGAAAGATCTTCCGGTAAGATAGGACGAAATCCAATTAAGAACTGTGCCTTTAAGGCCTAAACAGTAGAATAGAAACCAAACCTCTCTGCAGCACTTCAGTACATCCCCAGAGTCCTGCCTGCACTTTTCCTATAAAAAGGCCAGCAGACAACTAATGCTATCACTAACCATCCTGCTTGCCCTGTATTCAACTGGTAGCAAACAGAATCCCATTATTGAGATGTGAACATCTAGGGAAAAGGAAATATGCATAAAATTAATTCATGTATAAATAATTTTTCAGGACTTAGTGAAAGTGAAAAGAGAAATCTGCTTTTGTCTGACTGGTCGGATATTCAGCTGTTATTACTGGACATGCAGAATTCTTCCTGACTTTGTAATAATAATGTAGTGACTATTGAAATTTAACTTTTATATTTGACATTTGACAAGACATTTTGTAACAAAAGGAGTGTTGTGTAAAGCAGTCACCATGTATTTTGATTCTGTAAACCAGTTTCTCAACGAGTTGGTACCCTATGTTCAATGACGCAACTCAAATGTAAGGGGCGTTTGATATTTAGTTAAATAAACCATGAATCAGATTATAAAGATGAACCGATACGTATTTCAACAGTGATACAAAGACTTATGGCTACATTGATACACAAGCAAAGATCCGACCCACATTCTGCATGAAATTCTGCAAAAAATTGACAGGACTGTCAAAATTTGATTTTTTTTCCAAATAACTCTCTTGCGCGCTCTCTGCACTCCTGTGGATCTACGGCTGCCATGTGTGTTGGTGGCTCGCCCCTCTCCTGCTAACTGTCTTTGTTCCGTATTCACAAACCTGCTTCAACATTCCAAGATTCACAAAAAAAATGTTGGGCTATCATGCCCACTGCTGCCTGAAGGCTTTGCACTGTATCTGTAGTCTTCAGCATTTGCTATTATACCAGAATAATCCAGTGGCACCACTAAACCTCGCGACTAATCTAAAAAGGTTGCCGTATGCACCTCACAGTAAAGTTACAGAGAAGAGCAGTAAACACAAGCCAACTAACTGTAGCGTTAGCCTCTACTTTTAACTAATCCTTTCAGACTGAGTTTGAATCACACCAAATTGTACTGTTATAAATTCAACTTTATTATTTCTGTATCAAGTTGTGGTTTGTGTATCGACACACACTGGGGTCAAAAGGTCGGAGATCATTTTCCCATAAGGGACTCGATTACAGGCCTCCTACATGCTCTTAAAAACAGAAATACAAGTTATGCCTTAGGTTTGTCACGGAGCACACGATAGTTTTGCAGATCCAAAGGTTATGCTTTCTGCAACAAGAAGAAACTGATCACCAAATAAGAGATTACAAGACTTTATTGGGGTCCTCACCAAGAGGACCCCATTTCACAGTTAATGGGGTCCTCTTGCAACACTTCCAATTAGACGATGGGTCAGGTAATGGAAAGCTAAGGGAAAATGGGAAGAAAGAACAAATGAGCTGCTGATTATAGCATTAACCGCAATTTTTGCATTATTTTATTTTCAGTTTTTTTTATTTTGTATTTTTATTTTCATTTATGCTGTTTTTCACAATTTTTTTTTTTCATTTTTACATTTTTAAAATGAATAATAACAATAATGACCCGTAATAAAAAGCAGGGGTGGGTAGCAGAAAAAGATGAGAAACCCTGACACCTTAATCTTCTTTTATTTGACAGTGAACCAGAAAAACTGATACAAACTGACATGCTGGCAGGGTGTGATGTAACACATTTCAGAGATGATCGAAGGTCTTGTTTAGGATATCAAGCGGGATTTTAACAGCACGAGTCCAGGTATGAGGGGACATGAGTATCAAGAAATGAGTAAAGAATCAAATCACCGCCATGGAAGGAGCAGGGTTAAGGACTATTTCATCATATGACACAAGACAGAATTGGATATTGATCCTGTGATAGGTTACAATGAGAAATAAAAATGAAATAGAAAACACGATTCCTCTCTTTAGAGAAAAGATAGCAGGGTCAACCGACAAAGAAGGATAAAAAGAAAAGTGAGAGAGTTTAACAGAGTGACGGCAGTGAACAAAACATCGCTCTGCAAATGCAGATAATGACTCAATGAATGGGATAAATACTCTCTTTATGAAACCTCTTATTCTCTATGGAGACCATTCTGATCATACACAATAGACTAAATGTGTTTCATCGTGCCTTTCGCCTCAGGGAGGGTAACACATTGATGTAAGTTTGTGTCCAGCATTAAGTAATGCATAATTACCTCCGCCAGGGCGGTTATGTTTTAGCCCCTTTCTGTTTGTTGGTTTGTTTCTCAGCAGGATTACGCAAAAAGTACTGAGGGGATTTGGACCCAACTTGGTGGGGGGACGGGGCATGGGCCAGGGAAGAACCTGTTTAAGTTTTGTTATGGATCCAGTTCAAAATTTTATTTTATCACTTTCCTTAACATTGTGTGATAGGGCATTTTTTGCCTTGGCAGAGTAATGCGCTCTACTGAGTATCAGTCTAGTTTAAATTAATTCACCGATTAAAAAAATCTGTGTTGGTGTGTGCAAGAACAGTCCAACATCTGAGTGAAGGGTTGGGATGACTAAAGCTTTTAATGCACTGTTGTTGAGGGTTCAGCAGTTTCAGTGAGCTAAAATAAGTGGGTATGGGTGTATGTTGGTTGGTCTGTTTGTTTATTTGTCAGTACGATTAACCCAAAAGTACAACACCGATTTGCACAGAAACCTGGTGGAGGGGTTAAATTTTGGGGCAAATCTGGATCCTTTACTATGAATTTGAATTTTTTTCTCTACAGTCTGGTGCATGCTGTTTGACATTGGCCTTGGTGGAGGTCTGCACTCTATTGAGAACCATTCTAGTTGCTATTGTTTTTTCCTGGAAATAAACATAGATGTGACTATTACATGTGACTGCAGCTCAGTGAGGAAACTCTGTCCAGAAGTAAAATGAGGGAATTGTTTACTAAAAATACCATAACTTTTGAAGATATGAATTCAATTTGGCTAACACAAACTGTGAAGCCCCATATTATCTTCAGATGAACGTTATTTTGCACAGAATGAGGGCTGTGGATGTTGTTTGCCATTTCCTACAGTGTAGAGTGAAATTAAATTTATCCTTTGAGCTGTTCAGACTAAACATGAAGCAAATTATTGAGCTGGCCAAACAATGGAAGACATAAAAAAGACACACATTGACTCTAGACAGGTCAAAATCTAGGCAAAGGCAAAACTTTACAAGTTGAAAATGTTACAAAAAAAAATCCACGAGTGAAAAACCTGATTATACTCACATAATCAATGACTAAACTCATGAAATACAGTCATGGACTAAAGGTCAGTCCAAGCACAAAAAGTTTGCCCATGTTCTCAGTTAGTGGGAGCTATTGACTAAATAGTGCATTGGCTGTTTGTAGAGAGTAAGCAGGAATAATAGTCAGATTTACATGTATAAAAATAGGCTAGAAATCACCTTGAGGAACGAATTCACTGTGTGCAATCTGAAATGACTGAAGCCAGTGACTGCCTGAACAGTAGAAAATCACTCTATACACCTATGGTGAGCTCGGTGTGAAAATCATTGCCAACAATGTAAAGTTTGTCCCATTTGTAATGGACTAAAACAGGTAAGAGCATCGATGGGAATCTGCATGTGAATTGGTGACCGAGGTCAGCTGGTCAGCTCAGACCTGCAGGCTGTCAGGATCCAGACAGTCAGACGGAGAGCGGGAGAGCGAGACAGCGCGTCTCTCAAGGGGTTTAGCGTTGTCAGACGGCACAGCAGAAAATATCAGCCTCCCCTTCATTACTTTCTTCGTGTTGCTCTGACAGCTTCTCCCTTACTGACTCAGAGAGCAGTCATGAGCTCCAAACAACAAACCGTAGAATCCTGACTCCAGAGGGAAGGTGAGTTTGTGGTTTAATTTGATTTTTCAAATGATCAGACTATTAATCCTCCAGTCTGTCTGTAATCTGCTTTAGCCTTTGGCTGCCTTTCTAACATTAAAAATTAAATTTAGAGTGTATGGTTTACAATTTGTAGTGTAAGATACGAACACAGCAAAAAATAATCAACAGAATTCATTGTTTTGAAAATTGCACTTTTATGATTTGATTTTCACGGATATTTGTATGAATTGTTACATTTTGTAACAGACTGTGTTGCATGTATTGTATAGTATATTGTTTACAGCAAAAAAAACTAAAAAATTAAAAGTGCATAATGTTTATGCTTAAAAATGACATTTTTATACTAGGACTTATATCTGGAGTTTTGTTTTGTTAATGTTTTTCATCACATATAGAAATTTAAAATTGAATTTTTCTCAACATACACACATTATGCCTCAAGTCAACATCATCAAGGTTTAGGTTTTCTCATTTAAATACTTTGGATTGAATTTGCACATTTGAAAGAAAAGTGGACGGCACATTTATGGAGAGTAAATAAACAACCCAAAAGACAATGCTCAAAAAAGAATTACACATCTTTTCCTCATTCTTGTTTTGCTCAAATTTGCAAGAAAATGTAAGCGATCCCTTTGGAATTACTCATATTTATATATAAATTTGTCTTACAATATGGTAAGATGTTCATCTAAATTAAAATAATTAACCAATACAATCCATTTAACTGATAACGCAAACCACTGTATTGTTCTCGTCCATATTGAACACATCATTCAAAGATGCGCAGTGTAGGTTAGAGAAAGTATGTGAACCCTCTCGGCTAATGACTTCAACTTCTACTACGAAATGGCAAAGGAAATCTGCCTTTTGTACTTGCCCTGTCAGAGCCCAGCCCTTAACCCAATAGAGGATCCGCGGAATGAGCTCAGAGAGCTGTTCAAACCACACACCCTAAGAATATGGCTTCGCTGAAGCAGTTCTGTGAGAAGAACGGTCCAAAAACTCCTCCTGAACGTTGTGGAGGTCTGAGCCACGGTTACCAGAAGCGGTCGTTTGAGGTTTCGAGGGTTCGCTTACTTTTTCCACCAGCACTGTGACTGTTTTAATGCGTGCGTTCAACAAAGTAACAAACGATTATCATTGTTTGTGCGTTACTGGTGTAAAAACAATGTGTTTATCTATTCTTGTTGCTTAGATGAAGAGAGAGATGAAGAGAAGATCACATTTTAAGACCAATGAACGCACGAAAACCAGATCATTCCAAAGGGTTCACATACTTTTTCTTGCCAATTTAAGTACAGAATCTGCACTTCCACCCCCTGCCTTTAGGCAAACAATCACAAGATACAAACAAGCCCAGTTTTTAACATTTCCCACAAACCCTATGTTTGTCTGAGTGCTGATGAACGAAGAGGGGGTTTTGAATACTGAATGTATGGATGTAGAGCAGTGTGTGAGTGCGCTGGTGCGGCAGCAGCACGGCTTGTCGTGCCGTCTCATTAGCAGTGACTGAAACACATACGCTAGCACTGCAAGGTGCAGCAGCCAGCCTCCAGCACTGGAGGAGGCAGTGCTTAGTGGATAAAATCGCAATTCTGATAGCACCTTTTTGCACTCTAAACTTCTGGCTGTTGTTGACTCTTGTTAGCGAAATCCCATATTGAAACTTTTCCTCTCCTTCGGGAAAGTTTGTGAAGAAGTGAACTTTGTCATCTGTATTCGACACTTTAACAGAGACAGAGAAAACTTTGCAGTTTGGGCTGATGTGGGAGGAAGTGCAGTGAGCTTTTAGTCGTTTTCTGTCAGCTGTTTCTGCAGCGTGCGTGGGTTCAATGAGTTATCTACACACAGGGATATGGAATCTCAATGACACAAATATCACAGCTTTTTACTGAAAGAAGCTCACTGTGCAGAGAGAGAAAAGTGTTCAAACTTTCTACAGCTTTCCTCTACTATTCTCTAACCAATGGTAATTTTGCAGATTGATTACATTTCTTACAAATACCCCGAAAAACATTAGCACATTAAAGAGATGAAATACTGGCTACCTGACACATTAGGGTTGGATAATTAATTCGGTTATTGTTTACCCTGTCTTACGACAAGAAATAAAAATTGGTGCAGTGTGAACTTTTCTCTACCTCTTCCCATTAGAAATCAGTTTGCTTCATATATGTTATATATGTTTTGGGAATCAGTGTATGTGTGTTGAAACAGTAAAGAATAAAGCAAGTTTGTCGCATTATATTTAGAATGTATTCATTCAACACGTTCTCTCTATATTGTTTAATTAATGAAACCTTACTATAAATTTGCTTGATTTAGATCAACAGCTTTTCTCCCCCTCACTCCCTGATTTCCAGTCCACAGAGGTTCCCTGTGGCGCTGTACTGGGACCTCTGTCATTTTCCACCTACATTAAAAGTTCATTAAGGAATTTCCATGCGGCCAATATTCTTGATGATACAGTTTCACTGTTGTACTTTTAGTATGATTGAGGTACTGGAAAAACGTAAATTGGCTTGATTTCTCGCTAATATACGTCATTTCTGA
This sequence comes from Xiphias gladius, assembly GCF_016859285.1. Taxonomy (NCBI): domain Eukaryota; kingdom Metazoa; phylum Chordata; class Actinopteri; order Istiophoriformes; family Xiphiidae; genus Xiphias; species Xiphias gladius. The sequence goes on along the minus strand of NC_053416.1, from coordinate 3,115,202 downwards.
AGCGCCTTTCTTAAAGTCACATGAAGAACAGAAGACCGGAAAGGGTAAACATAATAAAAAATAAAAAATAAATGCTAGTTGCTTCCACCCTCAGATATAAAGGGGTTTTGGCACTACTTACTTAGTCTACTACAGGGATGGCCATCCAATCCAGCATAAACATAAAGAGCCAAAAAAATCCACACCTTTGCAAAGAGCTGCACGACACAAGCATGCAACACTACAACAGCAACGGTGACTTATAGGCCTAATGACATAATACATAGCCTTACAATTTTCATAGGTTTCCTCTTATCTTGGTTTACTAAGTGGGACACCTGCAGTCTTTGTTTACCACAATCCGTTTCAGGTCTGGCTTGTACTCAGTTGCGGCCACTCGAAGCAACCCTTTCACATGTGTTTCCGTAAGAACAGAGCGATGTTTTGACGTCACTTGTTCCAGCGTAGACAAAACTGATTCACAGACGTAAGTCGATCCAAACATTCACATTAGCTGGAGTGCAACCTCTTTGACATTGGGCTGTCTGTATCCCAACGCAATCCCCGGCAACTGAGGCTTTACTTGAATATCGCAAGACTGAAATACCGACATTTCTCAAGATCCGTATGTAACTGTGTTTCAGATGAGTTGTTAATATCCGATTTTCCGCTGAGTGGTGTGCAGTGACAGATTTTGGTCTGACACAGAAGCCGTCTAATTGTAATTTTCAGGAATGAGGATAGCAACATCTCTGAGGCATCTCTTCACAAACTCTTCCCAAATTCCCCTTCACTGTCTGGGCTTTTTCGGCACGAGCAGTGTCCCATGTCATCTGATTTGATGACACAGTGACCGTCTCTGAGTGCTTTGTACATTTTTGAAAAAACTGAGACTGCTTGTCTGACTGACATTTCAACACGTTTAGCTTGTGCTTGCAAAGTTCAGTGCCTCTGGGAAACTCCTGGGCCATGTTAGCAAGGCCAACAGTGATGTGAAGTGGGGCTCCAGGTTTGAAGCTTTAAACTGTGACAGCGAAGTCTGGCATATCAAAGAGAATGGTTTCCCCCAAAAAAGATATATATATACAACTCCTCCCATTCAGATAAGAATGTCCTGTGCTCTACTTCATACTTGCACTTAGCTTTACGTTTTCCTGACTATGCCATGGCGATTCAGTCAGTACCGCTAGCCTGGCCAACAAGCTTCTGCGTCTGCACACGTATGTTTTATGTTTGGGCTAGAGTAGCTACATACAAGCATTCACCATGCATGCATGGTGAATGCTATCAATCACATAACGACAAAATTATTTTTTATTTTAAAAATACTGACAGATCTGTCGGTGGTATCGTAAAATATTTAAATGCATTTTAATTTATCAGAAATATACTTTAAAAGGTAAGAAAAAAAAAAAACTCACTCGGGAGCAGCCCTGAGCGGCACACAAGCAGGCAAGGAGCCACTCGTTAGCCGCAGGTTCGCCACCCCTGGTCTAGTGTGACAAGCGGCATGGTGGGTAATGTTAGCTACTAAAACTATAATAAAAAAAGAAGCTGAATCAGTTCACTGAATTTATGTCTCATCTCTACTTGTGCTACTATTATACTACATTTGAATAGGGTTTTATAACAAAATTAAAACAGGATGTAAACACCTTACCAGGAGACACGGCTTATTTAAATCAGGTCACATCACACTTTGAACAATTGACTCAAGAGAATCTTGGGGAAATGACTGAAACTCGGACATTTCATAATTCCCTCATCTGGCCACAGTTGCTGCTGTACAGCAAAACTTCCAGGGAATGCTCTTGCCTTAAGAAAGGTGCCATGTCAATAATGAATAGCACTCGCCAATTCAGGATGCGAAGTATTTTGGGGAGAGATGCTCAATGGAAACACAAGAGCGTCTGTGCTACAGGAGCGGTCTAAATGCTGGTGAAACACTGCCCTCTTGAACCTCCTCTCCACAGTTTTGTGTCACTTTCTTAATGCTACCTCACTACAGACCCCAAAATAATGCTATCACCACTGAACTCCCCAGAGAGCTATGCCATTTTCTGAGAGGGCCGGGGAGACTGAAAGCAATTTCAGCAATGGCTCTGCAGAATTTGTCTACAGAAAGTGAACAAAGGTTTGGTACACACAAAATTAAAAACTATCTTTCATATGAAGCACACCCTTGTCTTTCTGCAAAGACATTTGTCAGCCGCTCATGGTACAGCGATCTGGTAATTTGGTGATCAATCAAAATTTGAGGCAGGACTGTCAGGAGCTCCTGAGACGGTGCGGTGGTGGAAAACGTTGCCGTCCATGCATGTATGCTGCATTAGTGATGAAGACAAATATTTCTGCTCTTACGAGACACAAATGTCTGCTTTCTTAACTCCTCAGCTCCAACACCTATGGAGAGCAAAATCTATATTTTTCTGAATTTCTATTATAACACTTTTTTATAATTTCTTTTTTTTTAATAGAGCCAAAATACACGAATCAATTCAGAGATAAAACATCTCTGAGAAGAATTACACTGTGTGTTTTTACTACTTTGCATTTTCACTGTTTGCAACATGAGGTGCTGCTGCTGCTGCACTTTGCCAAATGATTTGCAGCATCCTACATTTGTGCAATTAGCATATATATTTGGCTAATTGTGTTTTGCTTATTCCCAATAACTAAGCTCCATGTTAATTTACTGTAAATGACTGTTTTTGTTAACTTTACACCTTCATTATATCTTCATTACTTGTCATATCCCCCTAATGAGGGTCCTCATTTTGCTGTATTACGTCCTTTAGCAGGTCTCAGAGAGGCGAAGCTTGCAGGTGTATTCAACCTAAATCAGACCCGTTTTGTGGCTGGAGCTTTTTAAAATCCATTATGTCACACGTTAACAATGGCGCAGTTCTGAAAGTGATGAAAACCATTCTACTGATTTGCGAGATGTGTTTCGGCGTCCTCGCCAGACAAATTACAGTATTGGCTTTTCTTTTAAAGGACCTACATTGGCTTTAAGTAGCAGAGAGGAAGTGGCATGACATTGTACCACCACTGAAAGTGAAGGTGTGAAGACTTGCTGCATCGAACGCCCAGATGGCCTGTGATTCTCTCGTCTAAGCTCCCAGCTTTTAAATTCCCATTAAAAATATCCCAAAGAGAAATCTTGGTGATTTAGCAACACACATGAAATAAAACGCACATTCTGACCAAAACTCTTAGCTTCAGGTGAAGCTAGTGAGTGGACCTTGAGTCTTCAGGTGGACAGTATCTCACAAAAATATATTTTGTGCAGGCAGGACTAATATCACCAGGTGTGGTCAAAGCTCCAGAAAAGCGAGTGAATTTACATTCTGTTAAGATTTTTTTTTTAAATCAAACTACTGTTTCCACCATAAAGCAATGTGTGTTTTTCTCGTACACAAAATGCTTAACAGTTGTTAATGCTCAGAGCTACAATCATTGCTGTTTTTATTCCATGGGTGGATTTTTATTTTATTTTTTATGTCTGCTTGTTTAAAAAACATTTATGATGCCCATCCATTCAGTTATGTAGCATTAGTATATGACACATTCTGCAAACACATTCATGCTTGCAGGCTTCATATTATTACTACAAGAATTGTCTTATTAGAAATTGTTCCCAAATGTTCCCATGTACATATTCATGTCTGTCTAATCGAAAACATTTTATGAAAGCTGATGTTTGGGTACAGAAGTTGGAGAAACTTAAAAATCCAACTTCTTGGTTTCTTCTGGTTTCTCTTCCGGGAATTCTTTACTTTGTCTGACATTTGCTGCAGTCAAGTCACTTTTGTTACAATATACGTCTTACAAAAAAAAATAAAAAAAACAGGTTAGTTTACAAAGTTCAACTTTCAAAAAGAAGAAAAAATAGAAAAGACAAGAAAACTAAGAAACAGATTTTGTGCAGGTGGAACACAGAAACCACCACTTGTGAAAATACAGAAAAAGAAAAGAAAAAACGACATTAGTGAGTTGCTGCAAGATCTCAACAAGCAGAACGAGGCAAATCGACAATATAAAGGAAACAGGACAAAAGTAATGTTGAACTGAAACACATAACGTTGGATCTCTGTCAATACTAGCAATTATATAATAGCGACTGTGAGTTTCTAACAGAGTTATCACCATAAAAAAGGGTGTCTCTAGTGTTTTATTTAGATTTGTCTCCCTTTATTTTCCTGTAAGGTTTCTGTAGCAGCTTCCACACAAAAATAGGAAAATGAGAAGCCCAATTCAACATTCGTATGTGCAGTCATGTCCAATCTCAGGGAGTGCCGTTTTGCTTCAGGGTCTCACAGGGCTCGCTGGTGGGCACGTGGGTTGCCGCCGTCCTCTGGCTGACTTTTCGGATGAGTTTAATGCGAAATGATTCCTTAAGCAAGGCTGACTGTCGCACCTCATTCACATCTTATCCATGCAAACAGATGCTCGTTGGCCAAAGGGAGACTTTGTTCCGACAAGACGACACGAAGACGTGAGACATGGGGCGTGAGACGGAAAATCATGCCGCCTTTAAAAAGAAATTCCAATGGAAACCAGCGTGGAATTGGACACAAAACCCATGACAAGCACTTTCTGGTGGAGGTTCAGTATCCCAAGTGCTTTACAGCAGTGTCATCACACTATATGCATTTTTAACATGGGCCGAGCCAGTGGACATACAGGCCTTAACCTTCATACAAGATAAAGGTATCATTTCAAAATTCCTGCACAGCCCCCTGACGTGAAGCATGAGGCGTGTAGAACAGAGACAGAGCGGGATGTTCAGAGTGCATAGCACATCCTGGTAATATTGAGCTTTGCACATTTTTAGGCTGAGTGTGTCTCAGTGGACAAGAGAGCCCTGTGAGAATCCATGCATAATCCCTTTAGCAACATGCACGGGTAAAATTGGAAATTTCCTCTTGGCACATCTTCTCTGGGAATTTATAGAACAGGAAAAGATGGTAATGTTTTACATTTTTAACTTTGGAACATGTAGGGACTTACTTTAATTACAGGGGTTGTCAGGGTTCTCACATTCCATCTGGTGTCTCTGTCAGTTCTCATTGTCACTAACCCTCGTGTCATTTCAGACCCAGCCACTATCCTCCGCCCGTTTTCCCGCCGAGCTGGCCGCTCCGCCCCTGCGCACAACGGTTCCCATTTACCTAATCATCCCTCTGTATATATACACCACCCTGTTTCCACTCGCCGGTCGTCAGATTGTCTTGTGCTCGTCGCAAAACTCTCCAGACCTTAGTTTTCATACCTGTCTGGTTTCTGCTCCTGGCTGTTTGGCAAACCTGCCTGCCGGGTTAGTTGCCTTGTTTTGAACATCCCAGTAAAGACTCCATCACTGACTGACTGTTGGGCTTTTGGGTCTCGAGTTTCCTCGGAACGTGGTAGGCGTATAAATGAGCTCGAGCTGGGAGCAGGGTTGAAGGAGTGCAGAGAGGGAGAAACGTGAGGCAAAGATACCTGTGAGGTGAAGAGGACAGCTGTATGACCCGGGAATTTAGTTATTACGGGCCCACAGTTTGCGTCAAAAATCCCACTCCCTCTCAGAGTCACCAGTCAGTCACAGATCACACAGACACGATAAACATATGGTGTCGGCGTGACTTACACCCTCATTATCATTTCCTCTGCGAATAAACTTCCATAAACCTGCTTAGAAAAGACGCTACTTATTATTCTGGAGCCTGCTCGGGAAGCTTCACTTTTTTTTTAAAGTTGGGTTTAATAGAAACAGAAAATAAACAGGTATAAACTTAGAAAAATAAAAAAAAATAGGGGCCTCAAGTTGTAGCCCACAGTTAATGCCCTCATGGCAACATTATACTGTAAGCAGTTTCTCACATTATCAAATGTGTTTGAGCTCTACAACTTTAATCTGGACTCATCTCAAAGGAGCTATATGTAGTTTCTTTTGCTGTCGCTGCACAGCCAACGTCAGCATTAATGGCGGTTTACTAACCAGTCTACAAGGAACGTTAGAATGTTACGCTTCATTCCTTTACTCGCCAGGAGCTTTCGCCAGCAGTGGAAAGCAACTTCACTTGTTTGGCTGATTTATTTTTACATTAGAATGTGGCCAGTCTGATCAGGTTGCATTCACACCTGGCGGCGATCCGGTTACATCGCGAGTTAGACCACCCCCTAATACGGTCTGGCTGATTGGCTAGCAGTTTACATCCTGTATGCATTTACACTTTTCATTCAAATGTGTTTTTTTTCCTTCCCCAAATAAGAGCTCCCGATACAGGCTACATGCTAATACCAGGAGTAAATGAAATTTTAGATTGTTTTGAGTAGCAGCACCTGTATCAACAGTGTTGACGCAACCCTGTTTTATCACACATCCAAAGGGAGCTCTGCACAGATTTAGGGTTAATTAATTCATGACTACATGAAGTGTGAAACATTCTACCAAAGACACTATTCGAAACCAGCCATGAAGAGCTTGAATGAAGCTTCACTGAGGAAAAGTCTTATAAGAGAGACTTGGGAATCAGGAACGTTTTCCAGTCTGGAGCTATTTTCAGTGGCTGAAAATGTACAGGATTCACTATTGTGTGCAGGAACAACTCAATAAGACACATCGCTCTATCATCTTTTGTCTGCGACAACAATTAAACGGGCTGGACACCCGGCATCAAAGTCGAACTGGCAAAATGGGTCTGTGTGGCTGAACTCCCACGGAGAGGTTTGCTGCCTCGGTCACACTCCAGCCGGTGCTGGGAGCTAACCAGACAACGCAGTATCTGTTTATTGATCAGTGATTCATGCTGCTGACGGCCCAGCGTGTTCCCAGGCCCCGGACAATCTGCACAACACCTTGCCAGAGAAAATCTAATTAAAATTTTTCCCAACACCGATAAAAACATGCTTCATTGTTTTCCACTTTGATTCAGCTCTCATTAAAGTTTTAATCCTTAAGATTTTCATCATATCAATCCCAATTGTGGACACTATCTATGGCTGGCATTTTACCTGCTCTAGCCATTAAATCTATTTATACTCATTAGTTAGCTTTCTACCTAGTAGTCAGCTTCCTTTGATTTCTGTCAATAAATAACAATCATAAAGAAAGCGTCTTCCACTGCCCCCAAGTGGGCAAAAATATAATAATAATAATAATAATAATAATCGAGGCAGCTTTAAGAAATGCATGGCCTCATGATCCTTTTTTATATAAAAATGATTCCAATGATTTCTATGCATTGACATATATAGATTTTTAATTGGGGGGGGGGGCACTGGTATTGGATCTGTATCAGCAAATACCTTGAGTTGAAGTATCAGAATCAGAGACTGTCCTATAAAAAAAAAAAAAAAAAAAGACCCCATAGGTCGTCTGTGCAAGCAGCATATTATGACCTATACTTAGGTTTTATTGTTAGATGACCTCTGACGGGAATTATGACGGGAGGAAAAAAAAGAGGAAGGAAGTCAGGTGACGTGTTACATAGAGCTAGAACGTCTGCGTCAGGAGGAGGAAGTTGGAGCTGATGGAGCGCGGGACTTTCACAGAAGAGGCAGCTTTTTCCCACGTGAAACCGATAGTCAGTGTGTTTTCTTTTCTTTTTTCATCCATGACTATTCAACAACGTTAATCACATGTTCATTACCGTAACCACGATGACGAATGAACCGAACCTACAATCTCCAAGCGACCCCCCCATGGTTGTTTTAGGTCGGAGGACCTGTTGCATAATCTATATGCAGAGAGAAAAGGCTGGATCACTGCGTCCCTGCCGCGCAGAATGTCGCTCACTCAAGGAGACTCTGGCTCAGCCTAGCAGGTCCCAGGTCCCAGGTGTGAGTGTCGAAACGTGGAACATGGCGCCGCTGGAAAATAGCATACATAATACCCCTCTAATACCCTTCCTGGGTAGATAAAGGTTAAAAGGGTTGCACACCTGGCAGCTGCTGGCCAATGGATCTTGAACATGTCCAGTGTGCCCAGAGCTAATAGAACAAGCTCTCAGAAATCCCCAGACTGTGAAATTACCATCAGTGAATGTGGCTTAGCAATTTAATTCTGTCATCTCCACTCAGTCAAGAATAAGCACGTCTGCTCGCTACAGCGCTACTGACTCGTTGCCTCCAGATTGGAAGCCCACGTTCCCCGAAACTCCAGATTTCAGTACAGCGTTATACTTTTCACTGCAGCCCAGAACCTGCCTCCTACTGGGAAGCCTGATCCATTTAGGAAAAAAAACCCCACACTGTCCCGTGCCGATGAAGGACCTAGGTATAACGTTGGCTGTAAATTCAACTGAAATCCCTTCTATTCCTTGTATAGCAATAGCGGGAATAACGTGAATCCTACGCAGGAGTGTGTTGCATGGATATTATCACGGAGATGCAGTCCTGAACAGTGACGGCTGGTGAGCTTTTACCCTTCATATTTTAATACCAACTAGGCTGCAGGTCTCCAAACTTTTTTTTAAATTATGTTTTATAAAACATAAAGTTAAGCTAGTAAACCAATTTTCTCTCCCTTTTTTAAAGTGGTACTCCGCATACTTTTACTTGGTTTTTCCTCACATCATTGACATTGCCCTTGATTTCTTTTTTATAGCTACTCAAGCTACTTACTTCCACACACAAATTCAATATCCAAATTTGAAGTTTCCTCTGTTTTATGGGTTTTAAATACGGTGGATTCCAATCTTTTAGGTGAAAAAATAAATAAATAAATTAAAACACATAATATTGTGTGGCAGAAATGTGTTTTTCTACTTCCTGTTCAGTTAATAACTTTGAGTCTCCTTTTTTTTAGATTTAATTCTTGACCCCTCTTGTAGGGCCCTAACCCTAAAATCTGAAGCATAATTGCAAGAGCAGAAATGAAGAATAAAAATCATTGAATATCGCTTTTCATTAAATGGCACACAAGACAGTGACTACGCCAACTGAGCCGCAGCCTTGAGTTTCACTAAACAGAAGACAACGGTATATTTCATGTCAGAGTTGCACACTACAACAGCGAGCCAGCCGAAGCGCAGGGGAAAATTAAGATCTGGGCTGTATTTAATGCCTGCGGGCGTGATGTCAAGAGGGGGTCGAGCGTATGCAGGTTGTCATTTTTTATCCCACCGGGAACTCCAATAGAGGCTCGCTCAGTGAAAGCAACTTGTGTGAGCTTGAAAGGAAATACTTGACATGCACACTTCAGATTGCATCTTTATTCAATACGTAGTTTCTACGTTGGATGCCAAACATATTTCCTGCAAATCACAGTACTCGTTCAGTCGAATCACAGCTCAGCAGCAGGTGTGATTAATTTCTCCTCTTCAATCAGCTTATCTGACAAGGACACTGCCGGGTCATGACCCGCAGGGACCCCTCCTTTAGGTATAATGAGGTCACTTCTGCGAGCGAGCCGGACGTGCCCGTTTGGAGGCCCGATATCTGGCACACTGGGCTATCCCCATAATAGATGTATGTAGCTTCTGGCCTGGAATGAAATTAACCAAAACCAGAGGCCTGCAGGCGGGGTGTCACCTCAGCTCGGAAAGCACTTAGGACCACGTGGGCTGTAGCTTATTGTATCCCTGACGACCGACAGCTGTTTGGGAGCAAAGAAAAAAAAAAAAAGGAAAACTCTGCAGCTGCACTTCAGTTACTTTAAAGGTGCGGGGCTGAATCTCTTACGAGCTTACAATGAGGGCCACAATTACAGATGATTGTCATCACCCATTTTTCGGTCAAGCTGAAATGTTATACTCCCTCATGTATGAAGGAGTCAAATTCTCAAGTTCCCAGAGCTTAAAACCCCAAAGGTTCAACGATATAAAATAGCAAAACCTCAGACGTACATTGCCATGGTAACGCAGTGCCGTTTCAGTGACACGATGAAGCTCATTCATATCTGGTTGATTGTTTGTTTGGTTTGTACTGGATTGGCCAATGACCTGTCTGTGTGAATTAGCTGTGTGCTCAACACTCCTCCCTGTGCCTGCTGTAAACTGACAATATCCGTATCCTATCGTAACCCATTTTGTTTTTAAACACGGCAAGTGCATCCTTACCTTGGGCAGCAGACTTTTTGGCAAAATGACACAATACCATTGAAACTCTTTCAAGAGTGCTACTGAAGGGAAATTCTGTTCAGAGTACTGCAGGTGTTGAAACTGTTCTCCGGGTATTTTCTTTTTTTCTGGAGGTATCGGAAAACTACAAAGCAGCAGAGAATGCAGAAGGCATTTAATTTGATCAACCCGAGCCTGAAGCTGCAGCAAAGGATGATGGATTTCCCTGCGGTACAGCAGCCCTGTCCTATAACCGGAATATTAAATTATATTCTCATCAAGTTCCACTGCATCTTAATATACATACTGTACGTTTGTGTGTATGCATGCGTGTGTAAGATGCTGGAGATGAGTAGGTTCATTTGGAGCGAGTTCAGGTGAAGAACCCCTGGAGACGATCATACGGCCTTTGAAAATACTTCCGCTCATACACTTTGCATCACTTATGGGAATGTGGCTGCGCTCAGTATGCATGAATCAGTATCCAAAGAGAGCTAGCAATGGTGTGTAACACTGATGTGCATGTTGATACAGCCCACTGTGAAACCATTTTAAGAGCAAATCTTGCGTATTGCACTTTTTTTTTTTAGCACTGGAAAGTTCTGAAACACCAGACCCCAACCAGTTTTTCAATGTTTCCGCCCATTTGCATGAAGCATATTTACACTGCTAATGACCACTTTCCAAAGCAATACCAATGGTGACTGATTAGATACTTTGTTTTTGTTTTTTGAAATGAGCAGATCAGTTCGAACCTATGTTCACCTGAATGTAATGCCACCATGCAGCGATAATTTGCGTCTCCTACTGCCAGACAGATTATCACCACAGTTCACAGTAAACAAGGGTGTCCTGGGACAAAAAGTAGTCGCTGCGGACGGTCCAAACCCTGCTCTTACACAGGGTTCCCACTCTTTTCAAGAACTAAATTTCCAGGGCATTTTGACTGACATAAGGCTGGTGCGGTGGTTTCGGAAAGTATTCCAACCCCTTCACGTTTCGCACACTTTATTGTGCCGTAGCTTCAATTTTTTAAACAGATAAAAGAGCCATTTTTGAACATCAGTCTATGTTTACTGCCCGTCTGACTCGCTGTCAGATGGGGGACTGGGCCGTAGGCTAACGAGTTCCTCGCTGTGTTAGTCTCCTTTTTTGAAACATACAGTTTGTGCAAACCTGTGGCCCTGTAATTAGAGGACAACAACTGTTCCTGAAACATCTGGCTGTGAGGCTAACCCATCCCCTTTTCTCTTAAATCGCATTGACCCATTCTATCGCTGCAGCAGCTACAGTAGCCTGACCTCTGAAAATGCAGATGGCGCAGACAAACCTCGAAGTGTCTTGGGCAAGACAATGAACCCTAAGCTGCTTCGGCCGGCGCCTTTTTGTGGCAACCCAACCTGCCACTAGCGTGAGACTGTATTCGTGAATGAGAAAAACAATTGGAAAGCGCTTTGTACGTCAAGGTAGAAAGTCACTATTTAAGTGCAGTCCATTTACCGTTTAAAGTGCCCGGCCATAGCTAATGTCGCAAGTTCCGTGTCCCTCATTGGCTCAGAAGTGATTGACAGCTGTGCCTCGTTGCCTAGCAACAACAGTATGCCTCTCACTGCGAAGAACACGTCTGTGTGAATGGGAGCAGAGCAACAGGGGAAGAGGCATCATTGTGAGCCTGTTTTTAGAAATCCTGTTTAGACATTGCTTGCGCTGCAAATGCAATTTATAAAATGTAATTGTCACCAAATTTTTGTATTTCTTTTATTTGTTGAATCCTTTTTCTTTATTTACAAATTTATTTTACATTCTGCATTTGTTTTTTTTTTTGTTTTTTTTTCTGCTTTTTTTTTTTTTTTCCTCTTCCAGCTCAAGAATTATGGAGACTGCAGAGAAAATGATCAGAGCTCTGGTAGCATTTGTGTTTGAAACACAAGAGACCTGCTAGCTACTAGGCGTAGAGATCCATTGATCCAAGTCTCTGAAAGTTGTAATAATAAGATGAACGGAAAGATGAGAGGTGGAAAAAACTAATTTTGAAAAATATGTAAAAAGAAGACTCTTGTGTGTTTTGGAAGATGGTCAGCAGTGGCAGCACTTATTGTTCTCTTTTCACACACAAAAGAAAAAACAAATCAACTGCTTTGCTCCCTGACTTCCTCTTCCTCTCTGCTCTGCTGTGACAGAGGGAAAGCAGCAAAGCGTTTTGTGCCACTGGAGGTTTGAGATTCGCTTGTTTCAGTTTGGTTAAATCTGCAGGGTTAATAAGCTTCCCAGGGTGCTGCCAAAGCAGGGAGATCAATCGATAACCTGATAGAAGGCGGTCAAGACGAAACAAAGGTGTCTTCCAGATGTTGTGCAGTCCAGCTGATCGAATCCAGCATGTTTTATTACAAGTCCTGGCATGCCGCTCTGGTAGTTTACCACCAATTAAGGCCACCGGCCCGCTTACGCTTTCCCCTTAACATGTACGAATTGAACACTATGTATCGGTGCACACTGATTGAATAGCGTGACCTGCATCTGAAAGTAAGAGCTGGTCCTCACAGGCCTCAGACGCCACAGATCGTTAGCCCTTTATCTCCCTGCCCCTGTTATTATGTAAGGGTAGTCCACACCTCAGAGCCTCTCTGGGTTGTGTTACACACCCTATTTGTTGTGAACATGTTGCTGTGTGTGTAATATATATATATATATATATATATATATATATAAATATATATATATATATGTATGTATGTGTTCATGTACAACTCAACTCAAATGCAAGAGGAAATACATTTTGTACCATTACGTTGTAGGAAAGATCATTTACATTTTCTATTAAAGTAATGAGGACATATTGTTAATATACACATTTGACAAGTCACAAATACGCTGATGTTGAATGTATCAGTGAAATGTTCATATCTGGTGTCAGGCTCATGGTGCTGTCAGCCGGTCACGGAGCAGAAACGAGTTGGGCTGCTCTGAGAACAGCTTTGTCAGGAGCCGTCCAGCGTCACGTTGTCCTCCGTTTCCATCAACCGTCTCTACTTCCAACGCAGTTAGTTGCCTGGTCAGGGCATTTTTAGAAAAAGACGTTTACAGCCAGCCATTTGTGTACTGTGAGGAAGCTAACTTAAAAAGAAAAGAAAAAAGGTATCGTGTGTCTCCAAATGCGAGTCAACTTGGGATCTTCTCGACTGATGCCTCGACTCATCGACTTTTACACAGAAACCTAATTTTTCGCAGCGGTTCAAGTTAAAGCAAACCTTAAATTCCCACATAGCCTGCTTGATTGCATTTCTGGTCGCGCTGGTTAAGTCAGTTTTGGTTGGACACCGGACAGCTGGTCGTTCTAACAGCAGTATCGTAACACTGGTCAGAGTTGGTGACCAGTTTTGAAGGGACGGGTTGGGAGAAAGATTGAAGTATATTGTCATACTGTCTGCTTTAAATGAGGGGTCCTATGCATGGGTCACTACTAGCTAATGGCTCAAAAACTATTTCATGACTGGTATTGGAATAAATACTAATATTTAAAGGTTTATGGACATTGATGATATCTATATATCTATGGGTAGACACAGCTACAGTCAAAAAAATGAATCAGATATTAAAAATGCAGTTCTGTCCTGTATTCTCCCCATCCATCCCACTTTAAGACTCTTGTTCTCCTTTTCACACCAAGTCATCTGGTGAAGACAGTTTACTGGTACCTGTCTGTGCTGCTGACAGGGCAGCTGGTTCTCCAGACAGTGATGCCATATCAGGAATGTTTGTATTGGAGGAATGCAGCTGTGAGTTTTCAAACCATAGCATTAGGGTGGAGAAAAACACCAGGAGAGGCTGAGAAAACATGGTTCTGGCAAAGCACATTCCTAATGAGGCTGTAATGATGGTGAAGAGAGAGAGAGAGATATTTTGCATACATTTTGACACGTAGAGCAAGCGAAACCAATGAAATACAGATAAAAACCAAAAAGCATCACAGACATGTTGTCACGTTGGCCCCTTTTTTACATTCTGTCACAAACCTTCCTTTTTGAAAACAAGACTAGGTCAAAACCTAGTATACGGCTTTACCCGCCCTATATATGTTTTCTTCTCTCCTACTCTCTGTGCTCACATATACAGTAGTTTGATGCAGCCGAATTCCCAATAAAGCTGCTCTCATGTACGTGTTTTTCTGTTTCTCTTGTCAGACAGTGGAACAAGTGTGAAAGATTGACTGAAACGCAGCCCATTAAGACCATATGGTAACCAGCAGTCGGTTCCGAGCCATTTCCAAGCTGCCGCTCCACTCTGTTAAGATACAAATTTTATAGCCGCGTCTGACAAAATCGCCAGACACACAAGCTAAAGACATCGGCTGTGCTGTGGTTTCAGCCATATTTATATATAAGTTAAAAGCTGATTCACATCTGTGTCAGCTGCCGTGCCGTCAGTTGAACTAGACGCATAGAGAGGTGTGACTGCAGAGGGAAAGCGCGACCTTGCTCTCCCAGGGCAATACTGGCGACTCTCTTCGAGGGAAACCAGCTAAGGCTTGTCCAAAAAGTCACCAGATTTGTCATTAGGCGCTTTTGTGAGGAAGAGTCGCTAAAGGGGTCCGAAAAGTCGGTCAATCTACTGACAAAGGAGCTACATTGGTAATAATTCCTGTAAATGCCCCCTTGACGAGGCCGTAGAAACCATTTGCACCAATTCATTTCGAAAGATCAATGGCCCATGGGGAAACTCCAAGACCAGGCCGGCCGACCAATGGTGTAACTTCATCACTCACTCAGTCAGTCAGTCAGTGCCGTTTACGTTCATAGGGCCAGCCAAACGTGAGGCAACCAGTCACAGTATATGCCACTACACATCTGTTTACCTTGTAGCACCTCTACATTGACATCGCTGTTCTGCCGAAATGACGTGGAACTATTGCAATAGCAAACAAAGTTAAGGCAGGTGTTCCTCTGAAAGAGTGTTCAAGTGCACAGACATTCTAGAAGTTCTAGCTTTTAAAAGGGAGAGAGAGATTAAGACAATATATAAAAGTAATGAGATGTTATGACAGTGTGGAACATGGTGGTCATTCTGG
Organism: Xiphias gladius; assembly: GCF_016859285.1. Lineage (NCBI taxonomy): Eukaryota > Metazoa > Chordata > Actinopteri > Istiophoriformes > Xiphiidae > Xiphias > Xiphias gladius. Next base: position 3,100,112 of record NC_053416.1, on the reverse strand, counting down.
ATTTTTTTTAAAAAGAGTGCTAATTAGTGTTTCTTAACTGAAATGTCGAATGCAACCTTTTCATACATGTTTTAACTCCCGACCTGCTCTCACACACCTGAACCAGCTATAGTGAAGAGCATAGAGCTCTGAATTTTGATGGGGCATTCAAGCTTGGAGCAAAAGCCAGAAATTGAGGGATAAGTCAGTTTTGATGACGGGTGCTGAGGAACAACTCCCAGGACCTAACGATTCCGAGAAAAATATACTATGTCTGTTGCTTCTGGTGGTTAAAAACTATTTTAAATTTAAACCCAGACTCTTGAGCTGGAGAGGGACACGTCATCATCACCATCCATCTGAACTTGTTTTTGAACAGTTTTTTGTTTTTGTTTTTTTCCACGTCTGTTTTTATTTAATCGAGTGGAAGAGAAATGGCGAGCTGCAGCCTGTGGCAGGGTAATTACATTAGGAAGTAGATGCTTGAATCTGGATGGGTACCTGGTTGTTTTCTGCTGTGGGCTAAGCTGTCTGTAAAACACAAAAAACTGGAGTGTTTCCATCAAAACAACTAGGTATTTAGTTTTGCTTTTACCATAAGACTGGAAAAAATGTACATCCTTCAAATGAGTGGGGGGGGCAAAGGATAAGGAAGTTGGCAGTTGCCTCTCATTTGCATTTTTATGTATTTATAATTTTTCAGCAGGTAAGTAGAGGTAGACTGGAGAGAGAGCCCATGGAGCCATTGAGCTTCTTTTAATATTGAGCTGTTTATAGTGGATCTTAGGAAACACTGTCAAAGTCGGCCTAAAATCTTTTACTATACCTTTTTTCTGTGAAAGGCAGAAAATAAAAAAAATGATTTTGTTTTAACTAAAGGTTAATTGTTATCGAAATGAAAACAGAACACAAAGTTCAAACACAGTGATAGGACTTTTTCCTCTCAAAATGATTGACACCCACTAATATAAACCAACAACGGTCATCAGTGCTTTCTGAAAGAGCTACAGGCTCATTTACACCGACCAGCCACATGATTAAAACCACTGGTGGCTGATCGGTGTTCACTTCATATGTTTTACCAAGCAGCAATGAAATAGGCCTTTCAATTGTGGTGGTCAAAACCAAAATATGCTGTGGTCCTGCCCCATAACTAACGACCAAATACTTTCTGCTGGTATCTTCATGGCACTGACATGAATCGAGTTTACAGTGGTACGTACTGCCTCCAGGAAACAGCCTTATGCTGACGCTCCGAAGTCTGACGCTCAGCTTTGATAGGTTACCAGTCCAACTTTCAACCCTATAAATGTAAGCATTACGATCTTAAATAAAGTCACAAACTCACTTGAGTACCGTGTGACAAAGTTTAGCTTGCTTAAGCAGTGCAGGTGGTGACTGACACATTTTCCCCTCAGGGCTTACCGAGCTATACTGTTTGTGCTCGCTGCTGCGATAGCTAAGTACCGCAAACCCGTTTACTCGACCCAGCTTGGCCGCTGGCGACACCAGCTCTCGTCGAGACCTGCCGCTCGCCGCACCGCAGCCCATACGCCGAAGAATGACGACGACCCCGCTTGGGATCTTCAGGGCTCACCAGATTCATTTAGTCAGACGGTAGACTCAGTGCTTGCTTGCCTGTTGGCCCACTAGCCTGTGGATATTACCGCTGATTCCTGTTGTCGGCGACTGTAAAGAGACTCGCTCCTACGATTTGGTTTAGTTACACAACTTTTAGTGCCCGTTAATGATTAATGACGGCACGGCAGCTGACACGGATGAGAATCATTAACCATTTAAATGGTTGGATTGTTTTGCATTTTGATTTAAACACTTTAATCGTCTACACGTTATTTTTTATATCTGCAACTATCACATTACAGCATGAGAGCCTTCCAAAACAACCCATATGAGTGTTTAGGGATCTGACTCCCCCATCTGCAGGATACCATTGTCAGTACCTGCCAAAATGTTACCAAAAATAAGCATTTTCTGATCTGCCTCCACTATAGTTAAAGCTGGGTTAGATTTAGGCATAAAAACTATTGGGTTAAGAGGCGGAAAAGACAGTGGTTGTGGTTCCCAACCTCAGCCAAGCAAGTGAGTAAGATAAAGTATTAAGTAGGGAAACAAATATAAAGGTATGTTGTCAGTGAATATTTTACTAATATGTTCAGTATCATCATTTTTCAACTTGCCAAATACCATTAACATTTCCTCATTATGTTAATAAATAAATCCAGGAGACTAGAACAAATATATTTTTGAATTTATTGAATAAACATAAATACTGTATGTTCTCCTCCTGCTTCCTCTGCTGCTCATAGATACAATAATAAAAAAAAACTAAATTAAGTCATCTGAGTTCTGTTTTTATTTTGTTTTGCTTAGTTTTCTTATACACAGTATTATATACATTTCTCTAGCAGCTTGTGCAGGAGCTCACACCTGAATTAGAGATGTGCCTTGATTGCCTGGAAAAATGACAACACTGGCAGGACTCGGAGCTCTGCACTCCGCCTAAAAACCACCACCAGCGAGACTCGAGCGCTGTCTCCACTTCCCGCTGTGATGCTTCCGGCTCGGGAAGGAGGGCCTGCTCAGAGAAAGTTTGCCGGGCATGCTGCGCTCTCTTTCTGATATCCCAGACTCGGCATCAATCCAGTCACAGCACGGGGAACCCCAGTGCCAGTCCCACAACATACCACCGGTGGTCTCTAGGCAGCAGGGGGGTTAGCTTGGAGGAATCTATTTCTTTTTTTTTTTTTTGCAGGTTTAATTCTTTTTTTCCCCTTTTATCCTTACTGTTAGCCCTGTTACTTTCCTCTCACGTACACACATGGGCCTGTAAAGTCACTGGAGAATTTTAAGCCACTGTGACGACGGAGAGTGCTGCTTACTAATACTGGGGTAACGTGTGCCTTATATTGACACACATGATGGTCAAAGACGCAAGATTTTAAATATTATTCTTTTGTTTTACCAAAGTGCCACTTTACTTGTTGACATGGGACATTATGATGCTTCAGACTGGATTCTCTTTGCAATGTATGATTTACAATCTTATGATACATGCTGACATTTATGCCTTTTACATTTTCGAAAAGGAGACATTGAGGGTCAAGCATTCAGTACACACAAGAAATGTTGTGCATTTCTATGTGATGGTGGTAAGTGTGAGTAACAGGCCTTACAACTCCTCCTCAGCTGATGTTTCTGTCCTACTCTTTCCTAGTACCGCTAATGTGATTCTTCCTCTTCCCCTTCCGGAGGGACGGAGGGACTCGCAGATTTACACACATAGTGTCTGGCTTTGAGTGTGTGTGTGTGTAAGAAAGGGAAAGATACTGATTGATTAATGCGGCCCCTCTTTTCAGAGTGGGCATTTTCCGAGAATTCTGATGAGATAATCAGGTTTCCACTGCGACGTTATTCCTAGAGCGCAATGAACGAATGCACTTTTTACAGGGCCCATTGTTTTAATGATGGATTGCTCGCTGCATCTGGAGAAAATTGAATACATTAGGGATCAAGTTTTGCAAGCTCGGCTCTTCTATGAATATGATGAGTCGTTGAAGTCGTAAGGCCACCCTTGTTTATTGTTTATGTTACTGAATGCATTTAAACCAAAATTAAGCGATATTTTAAATAACACTGAATCAAGTGGGTGTGTAATGTGAAAGTAATGTGAGACTTTTGAGAAAAAAACTGCTTGCTCTGGCGTTTGGTTTGTGGCAGAGTGTAAGGACAGGTGTGTGTGGATCCAAGTGCAAGAGAGAGAGAGTCAGGCAGAAGTGCAATGTCCAAAATCCAAATCTTTAATCCGAGAGACGTAGCAGATGTCAAAATACCAGGAGTCAGTTAAACCAGGCAACAAGGCAGATCGGGAACCGGCAGAATCAAGGGTCACAAAAATACCGGAAAAACAGATCATACACAGGGAAGCCATCAGGACTAAATGCGAGAGAGCTTGAACACAAGGGTAACCAAGACAAGACGGGCAAGGCATGAGAAAGGAGGCGGGGTTTAAATACACAGAAAACAAGACACAGGTGAAAGACATTAAGGTGGAGACAGTAATCAAAACAGGCGGGAAAAACCAGGAAGTAAAACAAACAGTAACACAACAGAACCAAGACTTCAAAATAAAACAGGAAATGAATACAGATCCTGACACAGAGAGTTTAAATGTGACTTGTCTGAGCTTGAACTGCAGCGCTGGTGGCTGAGGAGGGTGGAACATCCAGCCGCTAAAGAGTCGGGCGTTTTCCTCAGCAGCTGGAGGAGATCAAAGCGGAGCTAAAAGGGGAAAATGGCACAGGCAGTGCACAACGGCACAAATGTCATTACCTCCTCTGTTATATACCAAGAATCCTGGTCACAACTGAGGTCTTGTGACGAATCATAGAAATAGATCAAGAAAATATGTAAATACGCTAATCTTTTCAATTAGCATAGGTTTAATGCAAAGCACGGATGTATCAGTATACGTGTTTGCTAAAATGGGAAAAAAAGGGCTTGAAAGCTTTCTCAACCCTGCAGAGACAAAAGCAGTAGGTCTATCAGAGGAAACATGTTTGTTTGATTGACATGGAGGACTTTCACAAATGAAAAGAGCGCATTTGTTTTATCAGTACCGCCAGCTGTGTCTCGCCTGTGAAACACTGCCAGCCTGGAGAGCAGCAGCTGACAGGGGAAAAGTCTTCAGCCAGCGATTTCACCGATAAGCACACCTTCAATCACAGAGGGAGGACTAATCACTGAAATCACCTGTGCGGTGATTGGTTTGAATGCAGCTCTGCAGACGCTCAGCTACCAATGGAATTAGCAGGAGGAGGTCATAAAAAAGCTCTTTCAGGAGCTGCTTTTCCTTCATCAGAAGCTGGGGCACAGTTTCTGTTCTTGTGTAGGCTCTGTAGTGTGTCATTGTCCAAATACAGTATGTTCAGAGTTAATTGTAGTGGTAGGATGAGAGACATTGACCATGGATTCATGTTGTTTATCGCAAGTTCTCACCTCCTTGTCAGCCTGCAACTAACAGTTATTGTTATTTTTATCAATGGTTAGCATTTTAATTAAGAATTTATGTGCCAATTATCATCTTGATTAATCATTTAGTCCTATTAAACGTCAGAAAACAGAGAAAATGTCTCTCTCATTATCCTAGAGCACAAGATGATGTTATTAAAAATTGATTTTTTTTTTCAGACATACAGTCCAAAACCCAAAAATATTAATATATAATAAGCAGCAAATTTTCATATTTGAGAAGCTGGAACCATCAAATGTTTGGCATTTTTACATGAAAAATGACTTTAGCGATTATTTTGTTGATAGATTAATTGTTTGATCATTTTCCCTCGATCAACTAATCGATTAATGGCCTAACTGTTGTAGCTCTCATTTCTACGGTTTGCCTCCGCTTGCCTCAGCGTTTCCAAATGACCTTTTCTCATGTGACCTTCCTTGTGAACGAGCGACTTTTGCCTCCCCGGTGTGTTTCACTTACCGCGAGAAAGTCTGGCGTGCAAAAAAACCCCAAGATGGACTGAAGTTCCAGAAAAGCTGGAGGTGGCAAAATTGAACATGATGTAAATTCCCTACGTACTTGTTCACAACTGCCGTGTTTCCCCTCGACCGTCACTGTCACATAAAACAAAAACCGGTTAAAAACTTTATTAAAAATTCTGATTTGCGATCTGTCAGCTTTGTGCGTTATTTGTAAACCCCCTGCAGCTTCGACGGAGAGTGACAGGCTAAATCAATCAGCAGAGGAGCTTGTGTCTTAATTTTGGGCTGGCATTTTGATTAATTAAATTTTTTTTCCAGCTGCTTTATGACTGATAAGTATAAATTTGCAGCCACTGCTGAATATATCATTTGACGCATTCAAATGTGTGTGTGTGTGTGGTATATTTAGTATGTCATAATTTAGTCAGGTGCTGTGTGTGTGTGTGTGTGTGTGTGTGTGTGTGTGTGTGTGTGTGTGTGTGGATTGATGCCCGCCCAATTACATTTTTTCATCCATCCATTTTTTATTTTTTATTTTTTTAATTAACCAAAGTGATTTGATCAAAGTTTAATGAGAGCTCCCTGTGCACCAGGGGAGAATGGTTGTAAAAGGCACCTAGTTTTTGAATCAGAGCGAATACATGTTGAGAATGGGACTAGTTCTGGCTTCTAGTCCACTCAATGTAAAGCATGCGAAATGAAGCGGGCTGATGGAGCAGGTGAAATACAAACGACAGGCTACGTCTCGCACTAAAGCGTCTCATCATGTTCTTAATAATTTCATCTCATAGGGAAAATATCTGTTACCTATAGGATATGTGTGAAATATGTGGACTGTTGGGACTCAACCAGAGAGGTTTTTTCTTGTTTTGTTCTTAGTCCTTCTAAGGAGAAATAAGACAAAACAGACAGTCTAAGGACAATTTTTAAATTACACGATGAAGTTCCTTTTTTTCCGACATGACAATTCAAATCACAAATATGTACCTTATTTATCCAAGTTTGACTTCATCGAGTGTCTAGACAGGACGGTGACAAGCTGTCATTTGTCACACATGCCCGCATGAACTCCATTACGCACAGCAGAGGGACACCAGCGCCTCGCCTCACCCTGCCCCTCCACCCCCGCTGCTCCGCGACCTTATGTGTGGCCTCTCGCTGTTGTCCAGCTATAATGGAGTCACCACGGTCACCATCTGTCAGACGGCCTGTGAGCTGCGATGCTGAATGGGTGGAGAGCTGGGTAATGACACAGAAAAGCGGTGACAGGTGAGAGGCCATGTGGGGGACTCTCGCATTCCTCTCTGCCCGCGACAGGTCACCTGGTGACCTTCGTGAACCCAACCTTGAAATCCCATGAGTTAAAAGACTTTCCAAAACAAAAAGCCCAGGATGAGCTTATGTCTTCATATTTACCTGTTCATACTTTACTGCGTGAATCAGCTTTTGTCACACAATAGCAGGGATTGCATTTGATTTATGTATTTAACCTTTTATTTGACCAGGAAGTCTCTTGAGGTTCGTTATTTCTTTTACAAGACAGACCTGACCAAATCGATGACGGTGTAAAGCAGATTACAAAGAGTCACTTAAAACACTTACAATATACACACATGGCACAATAACCTCGGGCCTGAGAAGTGATGGGGAGCGTGTGACCATTTTTCCTAAAACACATCGGGATGGTCTTTGGATGCTCCTTGGTCTTCCTCCATCCCACTCCTTTGACCCCCCCGTATAAATTATGATCATGTGCAAATATTTAGCATTAGCAAAGTAAGTTCTGGAGAGTGAGTAACACCACTGGGATTTCTTTTTCAGTGTCACAATGTTAGTATTGTATGTGCATACTGTATGGTGGTTAATGAATTCTTAATTTCCATGAAGAACACTTGACGTTAATTGGCTGGGGGCTGTTCGTACAATCATTATTTTGTTTTAACACTATTGTGTATACACAAACAAATGATGCTATCTAGATTTCATCTGCACTCATATGTGACGGTGACCTACCTGACCTCTCCTCCTTTGCAGGCACACACAACACACACACACACCCACACACACACACACCACATCCATTTTACCACAGTAGGCTGCGTACAGTGCAGAACATGGCACAAGATAATACGACGATGCATCATTCTGCTGCTGAGTCTATGCTGGTTTTTACATAGTCATTATGCTGCTGCTGCTGCAGGACTTTCTTACTGTCACATAAAAACAAAAAGGAATTCTTCTCCTCATGGAGGTGGAGAGTTTGTGACCACCAGCCGCACGATCAGATGGCTGGAGATATCTGCAGAAGGATGCCTGGGACGGATCCGGCACGCCAAAATATAATTTCTCAGGTCTGTTGCAGAAGAGCAAATAATGTGGATGAGAACCTGTTGCCACATTCAAAAGACAGGGTTGACTAGCACTGTTCTATTTATACTGTATGTACATGTAGCTTTCCTGTACATGAATGTAAAGTGAATATGTAAAGTTTTGTATTGCATTACTGGTTTTACTTTAATTTTCATTTTGTACATCTGGAATTACTTTATGCAAAATTACAAAAATAAGTAAAGTAAAGCCTTAAGAAGCATATTGCTGCATTTCTGTGACATATACTGTAAGGCAGCATAATCCATGCAATAAAGAAGTGCCCCTCCTTTTGCTGTAATGGAACCTTGGTTTATGTCAAATGAATAAACAGTACTTCAAACACAAGAGTGATACATATTACAACGTCACCTGATGTCGATGTTTTCGGTCCGTGTGTAATGAGCTGCAAAGTGTTACTGTTGGGAGACTAATGTCAGTTGAGTTCATCAGGTGTTTTGGTTGCAATGGTGCATTTTGGAATTTGAGATTAACTGTTGTGCTACGCTTCATGAAGAGTGTTGAAAAAGTGAACTCAGTATAGAGAAATGTGGGCTACCAATTAAAAAAAAAAAAAAAATGTAAGTTTTAATCAGTCACAATCTTATTTCAAGATGTCTGTGAAAAGGGAATATGATCACTTTAGAGGAAGGAAGAAAGCATTGATGTGTGATATTTCCCTCCTTGATTTATGCCTATATGATACAGTATTTTCTGTCTTCCAGCTCAAATATCATATTTCTGGATCCAGATTCGCTGGAACGTGGAGCATCCGTATAACCCACGCTGAAAAACAAGAAGCTTTTCCTCATTTATTATTTATTCACTCTCTCCTCACTCGCAGCTTCTTTTCAAGTTTAGCAAAAGTGGCAGGCTGTGTTTATATTCAGCTCCAGTCTATTAGTTATGCAAGATAATCATCACTATGAGTGGGTGGGTAGTACTGTACTGAGGTGTGTGTGTGTGTGTGTGTATAAGAGTCTGAATGTGCATGTTTTTATTTGGTTGAGATCTCAAATTGTGTGTGTTTGTGTGTGTGTGTGTGTGTGAGTGAATGCTTGCGTACCTATCCAAAAGTGGACCTCGCCATTGATACACACTCACCGATAGTGAAGGGGAGAACCAACAGGGGACATGTTTACTTTGGGTGTTAGACATCAAATGCACTTGAGATCCTGATGGTTGAATCCAAGGCCCTTAAACTGCAGAGCAGTCCTCTTACGTCCTCTGCTATTTAAACAGAGACACTTGAGCTATATTTCTTAGAAATTTTGAATTTTGCCTTTGAAAACTGGACTTCAAAATTCAATGCACCTCAAAGGGACAGCTCAAACCCACAACCTTAAAGATACCAGTTATTCTTTTGCACTCTTAGTGAGGCTCCCAGTACAACTGGTAGTGTGGTAGATTAGTTTGCAGCCCCATGGCACAAGTGGTGCTGTGTTTTGTTCAAATCCTGCCCATTTTCGGTACCTGGACCATCAAACCAATCCTGTCTCCCACTCTAATATCCAGAGACATAGAAGCAGTGGTTACGGGATGGAAATGCGCTCATGTTCAGCTGCCGAACATCTCAGCACTTGGTTGTGTCACCAGGTATATCTACCTTGAGTTAGGCTGGAACTCAGCACTGGGCACCTCCTCTCGACGCCATCCCACTCATCCAGCGGCCTTGGTGGGCTTGGGACACCCTTCTGACACACCTGGCTGCTCCCTCTTTATGTCGCACCTCCTCCACCACCACCAGGTGCCGGCGTTCAGTTGGAGTAGCCTTAGATTCTGTGAGTGTTATGTCCAGCCTTGCTTTGGAACCCTCGTATTCCTCCCCCAGGATGGATATTGGCAGCGAGATGGCTCCGTTCCCGTAAAGCCCTTTGTTGCTGAGGCACCTTGGTAGTCCAAGCTACTTCCTCACTTGTGAGTTCACCAGTCTCTCCGACTGATTGGTATGAGTGACGTCGTAGATGGTAATTAGCCGAGGCACCAGACCAAATTGAAAGCACCAAAGCTACACCTTCCCTGGGAGAGCAGTGTTGTTGATTTGCTTGAGGCTGCTGATTTTATTTTGCCTGAGTTGTTCCACCTGTTCAGAGTCTTTAAGGTCTGCATTGTACCAATGTCCAAGGCTTTTGACGGACTTCTCCAGGACAGTTGGTATTGAGTCATTGTTGATGCGGAACCTTTCACCAGTGATTCGGCCTTTGACAGTGGAGATATGCAGGATTTGATGAGCTTGATCTCCATTCTTGCCCATTTGATGTTTCCCTGGAGTTTATCCAGCAAGTGCTTGGTGCATGCATTTGTTGTTGTTATTGTGGTTATGTCATCCATGTACGCCCTGATTGGAGGAAGGCACGGCCCCCTCCTCAAGCGTTCCCCTCCGAGCACCCATCGCGATGCTCTGATGATTAGCTCCAGTGTCACGGTGAATGCCAGGGGAGAGATGGTACAGCCTGCCGTCATGCTTAACTTGAGGTAGGCCAGGTGGGAGATTCTGTCCTGTGTTGTGACGCAGAACTGGAGATCGTGGAAGTAGGCTTTGATCAGCTTTGTGATGCCCCCTGGGACTTGGAAGATGTTAAATGCTGTCTACAGAATCTCATGAGGCACCCACCCAAACGGATTAGCAAGATCTTGGAAAACCACATGCAGGTCTTTCTTTTCTTTCTTGGCATCTTTTATTTGGTGCCAGATGACATTGTGTGTGTTCTAGATATCCTGAAAAGCCACGAATCCCTGCTTTCTGCATTGATGTGTCGACAAAGTTTTTGCTCTGCAAGAATGCTGAGAGTCTTTGGGCCACACCACCAAAGAAAATCCATATTCAGAAGAGTCATCTGCCGGAACTGACTGATGGTTGAGGAGTTCTTTTCTTTGGGAATGTATTGCTGGAGTCATAGAGGGATATAAATATAAACATAACATAATTAAGTTTATTTATTTAAACTACTCAAAAAATATGGCACACATATTTTACAAAGAAACCATCCATCAGGTACAGTTCCAGCTTGTAGTTTTCTCCCTACACGGCCTTGACTAATGAATTATGGATAAAGCCCACCCATTTATGGACTGCATTTGTCAACACCATTTAGACATTAAGCAAATGAAGATGTTGCCTGTTTCTATGCACACATTCATCTTTCTGATGTGCCCCTTATTGCAACATGTGTGCAGTCAGTTGTTCTGATCAGGTTTAAAAAACTAGACTTCACTGCAAACTGCAGACTACAGGAATTTCACGTACTTCAGATTTGGATGAGAAATGCTTTCCAATACTGTGATACATGACACAACACAGCTTAATGTTGTCTGGGATATTTTAGTCATTTTATACTTCAAGACTGACAAGACAAGATTACATGGTTCCTCCGTCTGGCACTCTAAAACTGGATCGAGTTCAGCCCTTAGCTTCAGGAGAAAAGCTCTTACAGGCCTGAAGCAACACATCATCATCGACCAGAAAATTATCTTTTAAAAACTCGATTCCGGTCCGACAACCTCAACGCAAATTTTGTTTTTGGGCTTGCCCACACAAAAGTTGATAAACATGTGAGGAATGTAGTGAATTCTTTGGGGGGCCAATCCTAAATGGTGGTCCTAGATCACACCCACTGAGTGCTGATTTAGAGAACCAATAGACAGGCTGTGTCAAAATTCTGACACTCAGAAAATTCCTATCCAAGTATCACAATGTGACTGCTGTGTATTGTCTACCAACCAAGTCAGCGGAATTACAGCAATCCACTGGCTTGGTTAGTTTCTGCAAAATGAGACACAGAAAACACTGGCTGAAGCTGGCATTGCAAGCTCCCTTAGACATATACCTATATGCAGCTATCACAATGGTGTGTATTGTATATATGGATGGCACATATCTAGGGTAAATACCAAAGGGTAGGTTTAAAAAAGAAGGGAAAAAAAGAATGGCGCCAACACTATTGCCAAAGCTTGTTTTTTGGTTTTTGCTGCATTTTCAGAAATGAAAGGGAAGCAGGTGGATATTAAGAGTTGATGACGCGTTTGCTTGCCTTTTTTTCTGTTTACATGATCACCACAAGAGATACCAGGCATTCATGAAACAGTTTGACATGCCTCAAAACTGATATGCAACATTTTATTAGACCAATCTCCCAGAGCTTTGGGGTCCTTTGTTGTAGAATCAGAATATTCCTTCATCAAGACCAAAGTATTGATCCTCCAGAATAGGTTATTTCAGTAATGTTAGCAGTTTTGGTAAAAAAAATATTTTTATAGCCTTTAACCACAAGTCTGTTATCGGCCTTCTCAATGTGAATGGCTCAACTTTTGAGGAAAAACATTGTTAGATATCATTCATTACATTTTATGACTGATTTCACTTTTTCTCGTAGGAGAAAATTTACTCACTGAGAGTTTTTGTGTAGGACACTTTACAAATAACACTTAAGTCACACTCTTTAGACCGGAATGTAATTATGTTGAAGTGTTTTCACATAACGTAAATTTCTACGATTTTAGGAGCCATTCGAAGGTGCATGACAGATAGTGTCTCAAAGATGATGTTTGAGAGTGTATTGAAGAAACGCCCTGCTCCTCTCTCATTTCCATAGTAACTTTACAGTGAACAATGTCATGAGGTTAGTGCCTTGCTCAAGTAAGCTGCAATAGGACACACACATCAAATGAATCAGGTTACGGTAATGATCTCTCGCTGGGCCGCTGAGTCCCTGACTCGCTAAACATGCTGGAGAAGGAGAAGCAACACTGATGTGAGAATCCATCTTAAATTCATGAGGACTACTGCTAATATTTAATATTTCAGAGTGTAAAAACAGAAGACAGCTTGTGCTGCGAGCTGTTTGTATATTTGTAAACACTTACAGTTCATGGAAAGAAAAGCCTCGATGTGACAGATTATTAAAAAGCTGTCAGACTTTCAGGAGATACATCTACTTGCACCTATATGTGCGTTTTTGTTTTTCATCACCGGAGGATCATCAAACACTCCAAAATGCACTGTTGTCTTTACACCCGTGCATTACATGCATCTCGAAACAAGTTCTTTTCACATGTTGTTGTGCTTCCCCCTGGGAAATGTAACTTTCATCAGTCACAGTTTCTCTCCTCTCTGACTGTGATTTCAGGCCCCTACTGGAGCAGCTTGAACAGGGGAAATTCCACCAAGTTTCTGCAGAAAGTCCTTTGGTGTCAGTGCAGTGAGTGACTTCACAGTGCCCCATGAGTATTGTCAAGAGGTGTAACCCTGTTGTTCTGCAGATTGCTTCTTCAGCCAGACTGAACTGATGCCAGTGTGGGGAGACAAATGGTCAGAATCCATTTCTTGCTTGGGTAATGTCTTGTTAATGAACAGAACCAATTTCCGCCAAATTAAAATTCATTTGCATGAGGCTTAAGTGCATCTAGCGGATACATTTCCATAAACCAGACAGGGCTTAGGGGCCGCACTTGAGGCGTTACTGTGCTTGTAATAACTGAATTAAAATTTTATTAGAAGCAGCTAATTTCAAGCGAAGAAAATTCTTCTGACAAGTTAGATGGTTTTTGGGACACTAATATGCCTGCCTCGCCTCCATTTAGAGAGGCTCTTCACTCTTCACGCGTCCTTCTGTGAAAGATTCATGCTACCGAACATGTGGCAAGTTTCTGAGGGTTACTCTGTGTGTGTGTGTGTGTGTGTGTGTGTGTGTGTGTGTGTGTGGTTTTCAGTGTTTGATTTAATTTCTGCCATGAAAATTGCATTAATGAATTTTATGGGCTGGATGAAACCGGACTAAGTAGGTCATGTTTACAGTACAAAGTCTGAAGATTGAAACACACAGACAGCATTTCCAAGTGGGCTCCACATGTGTTGGTAATGACTTTGGCTCAGTTTGGGCAACTTAAAAGTTATGACATGCTTCTGCCACTTCACTCATTTTTTTAGTCTCTTTAAGCTCATATTTTTATCTTTACATACATTCACGCGATTATCAGCCTCGGTCACAACAGGGCCCCTGTTTTCAGCAAACAAGCTCTTTACACAACCTGCCTGGCACCAAACAGCAGACTGACAAAGTGACTGGCTGATAAAGAAAGTCAAGAATTAAGCAGCTAAAGAGCCATATATTTCTCTCAGGAGTTGATGTAGCCCAAAGCAGAGCTAAAAGGCTTAGAGTCATCAACTCGATACAAACACGACTCCAAGTGAATGATAGTGTTGCTCTGTGTCTGCTTTGCTGTGCCGACGCTGTGTCAATTCATGCAGTTTTAATTTAACCAGCTCCAGTAGCACACAGAGTAAAAAAATCTCAAAACTCCTGAGTTGTCCAAGAACACATCAAGCAAGAGAGCAACACTTAGGATATTAGTTAAAAGAATCATATATGCAGGGTAGTTTCACTGAGCGGCAACCTCTCATTTAATATTTATCCACAGAGGCCTTTTTTATTATCATTTAGATTTACAGTAATTCATTCAATGTTTATCTTAACTAAGACACAATGTATAATACTGAGAAAGAGCATCATCATCAGACATCAAGATCGATCATCATTTTCTAATGTAATATGGTCCGGTATGGACTTAGATACGTCTGGGAAGGGCATTCAGAGAGCGGGGCGTGCGTTGGAGGGAAGCTTTTATTTACAGACAGTGGTTTTCCCTCATGGAGATTTCCCTTGGATAAGAGCCCAGACGATGAGTTTTTCTGAAAACCCCCTGCTCATAAGCTTCTGCTCTGAAGAAACTGTGTAGTGTATTAAATGTGTGGGGGTTTTTTTTCCTGCAACTGCATTTAATTTGAGGAAAAAACATATAGCAAAGCTGTCAGGTCATCCTTGCCAAAATCCATTTGACATTGCAGAGTGTGACTGATTGATCTCCCAATTCTTCTTCTTCAGCAGTAACTGATGCTATGCGGCCTTCATTTTCAAATATCCGCCATCCGATCTGCACCAGGATAATGTTTTTTGTGTGAGTTTGGATGGTTTTTCATCTGATGTTGTTGTTGAACTTTATAAGTGTATCTGACTGTGTATTCTTAAAACGGATATTTGAATCTGAATGATTTTGGTAAACCCCTGACCTTTCATCCAGTGCCACCAAAATATCCATTGATCAACACTTCGGTCCATGAAGAGGCTTCTAGAAAAGCAATAGCCAAAAATTCATACAATCTGTTTTGGATATTCATAGGAATAATCCTAATTTCTTTGATCTTCCTGCAACTGTACAAAGGAAATATGAAAATCTAATGGAAATACCATCAGGAAAT